>NC_083765.1:47094773-47434773 GCF_963514075.1 Conger conger | reverse complement strand
CTGCCAGACGGTAGTGCATTAAAGTGGCTTCAGCAGCATTTGGGAGAGAATCAAAGTGTAATGCGAGTGGGGACGTGTTGGCGGAAGAAAAATGTTCTTTCCAAAAGAATGCTTGGAATGCTTTTAATGTCCTCGCCGTGAAGTGTGCACGTGCGCCTCGTGCAATGCTGAGCGTCGCAAAGTGTTTTCCAGGAAGTGTGACGGTTGGCTCGTGCCTCCCCTCCTCTGTTTTAGGCGCAGACCTTTTTTCAAACTGCACAGAGGAGTGCAAAGCTCTGGGGCACTCGGATCGATGTTGGATGCCCTCCTTCGTGCCCTCCGATGCCCGGCAGGCTGCAGATTACCGTAGCAACCTGCATGTCCCTGGAATGGACTCTGTGCCCGATACTGAGGTATTTGAAACCGAAGAGCAAACGGGCGATAGATCATTCTCCACCTTTGGCAAAGAGAAGTCACATCACGGCACCCTAGAGAGGAAAGAGTTTGATGCGCTTCTGTCTGGCACACGTGCGCCTTACAAACCTCCCTATTTGTGTGAGTATTTAGCAAATGATTGTGACCTGATTGAATGCCACTAAAATCAAAAAATGGCAGACAGTGGCATTAAATTCTTTTCGCTATATTCATTATTTTTTCAGTTAGTTTCTAAAATGAGTTTTATAATACATGTTGTATCCATCTTTCTCCTTATCAGTATTCCAATTGTCCATGCTATCTATTTCTCCCTTCTGTCATTTGGAATGTTTTATCATGGCAATATATTTAAATTGGCTGTAACGTATCTAATAAAGATTAGATTGTAGCAGTTAACCCAATAAGTCTGTTGTGACTTGTCAATGAAATGGTTCATTACAGTTTGTTTTGCCATCTACAGTGGCCTTTGTAATACAAATCACTGATGTAGAAACACAATGTCACTTGCCTCCGCACCCTTAATATTTACGCATTATCCCTGGTTATGACTCTCCTCACGGTGCACTTTGTCCAGTGAACTGAATTCTCCATAGCTTAGCAGAGCATAGCATAACAGCAATTGCTGTTACATTTATCTATTTGTAAATTCTTTCATTCATTAATTCATTCATTTTCATACACAATATTTTCTTCATTTCTACAATGGGAAACCATTCACTGCTATTTCTACAACACCAATTTGGTTAAATAACACCTCGATTGGATGTCATCTAGACAGAGATGTGTCAAACACTGGAGATGCAAAGAAAATCTGATTACATTTATTTCTGAATTTCATAGTTGCGTACAGCCAAGTTAAACAATTGCATAATATATCAAGCATGCTATATCCATTTGCTGCAGTAATTACCTTCCTCAAAAGTAATAATCATAGATTTTCTGCATGATATTTAATAAAATGTCTTTCTCTTGACTCAGTGGTGATGAGTAATGGTGGGAGTTGATGCCATTTCCGTGTGCATGCTTTAATACATCCATGTATGTAACCCTTTGTTTCACTGTCTGGAGGAACTTCCAGTGTGAGGCCTATTTCCAAAACCAGCCTTGTTTATGAGTGTGTTCTTCACTTTCAGCACGGAAAAGGATTTGCTAGCTCATTCCGTGTGGACGTACCAGAAACGGCGTGACTTTGCACAAAACTCGACCAACAAAAAGCATCAACACCCCTCACCCCATTCCCCTCCATCCCAATTCCTTCAACAGTATTATCTTGGTGATCCAGCCGTACAGTACCTTGCTTTTGGAATGCCCTGCCTTGAGAACGAAGAGCGGGGAAAGAAACGTATGTCTTTAAGGACCTTACTGCTCTCAGCAGGCCTGAGAAATAAGCTTAAATTTAACCGTAAGAAGGAGGGAGGGGAAAAAGAGACAAAAAAAACCCAGAAAAACTTTGGGGGTGACAAATTATGTCTCTGATTTTTTTGTGTGCCTGTTTACAGCACTCTGTATATCTCCAAACAATGTCAGACTGAGCCCTTTATCTGTTTATACTCACACCAAGAAGCCAATTGTACAGGAAAAAATAAATATTTGTGCATTATTAATGCAATATCTCGGTTTTAGCCTTGACTGTTTTCTATTATTTTATTTTTGTGTGGTCAGGTGTTCCCCAAATCTATTCTGACTTTATAACTAAAAGTGTGATCATGCTTTTTTTCACAGCATTGGCCTAATCAGAGACATTCTGTGGTTTATATCATGTGTGCAAAGTGTTTACTGTACTATTTTAAAGCTTCTAACTGAATATAAATCTATATATAAATATATACATATAAATATACTTTTCTGAAAGTGTGGTATCCATTGGTTAGTTTCTTATCTACAGTCTAAGTTCATAAACTGACATTCAGTCCTTCAAATGGCTTGTAACATTAATGGAGGTGTCAAGTGGAAGGCCTTGTTTTCTCTCTGAACAGGGTGTTTCTTTTATTTTGTCTTTTACTTTTTTTTTCTTTTTCACTTTTGGATATTGAAATTTATGTCTATAAATGAAAGGAAGTAATACTTTAGATTTGAAATAATGGTAATATTGTGTTATTGTAAAAAAAAAAAAAAAAAAAATTGGCAACATAAACATAAGCTAAATATCAAAGGTATCCATACACTTCAACACACACACCAACACACTCAGACACACATGCACAAATGTCAAGAGGTGATTAATAAACTGTTAAATGCATAGAAATGTGGTATGTGTGCATTGTTGTCATTATTTCATGTTATTCTTTATGCAAGTTATCTTTCAAATCTACTGTAGGACCTATGACTATGAACTCACATTCATTTTGTCCAGGTTTCAGGTCTATCATGCAATTTCGTTTTCTTTGAATTTCAACTCAATGCACTTTGAATTGAGTCTAATTATGCTTTCACTTTGTGACACTCAGTACACAGGTTAACAGGTTAAGTTTTCCTTAACCAAAACATCTGACTATAGGAGTCCCTACAGGGAGGTTAGGAACCACTGCCCTTTAACATGAGTCTAGAACATTCACCCCTGTCACTCCATTTGAACAATATTTTTGGAATTGCAATGGAACCCAGCTCATTGCAGACCAGCTAATTGAAACATATTTTCATCTTTGTGAGAATTTTGTATATATCTTCATGTGACGGAAAAACAAAAGATCAAACACCCCAAAAAAATGTGTTAAAGGAGTACATAGTACATTAAAGGAGAACATGTAAACAAAGGTAATCCGCCAAGATATGACTATTTTTTTAAGATGTGGGTTATTTATTATTTATTATTTATCAGCATGTGATTATGCAACATAATTCTGTTCAAAATTTAATTTTAAAATTAGAATCAGAATTTTCATTTATTTTTTTTGCAGTATTAGTATGTCAAGTCAATATATATAGAACAGGATAAATGCAACCTTATCGCAAAGCAGCACATTCAAAAACCCTTTAGTACTCACCATGACCTACACCATTAGTAAGTCTCTCTTTATCACACACAGACACAGACACACACACGCATGCACAACAAAAATCAGTGCCAACCATCATTAATTTTGAATCCATCACAGCAATAGTTCCATAAAATTAGCTGTGGTCACCACAAAGGACGAAAGGCTCCATTGTGAATAGTGGCAGTAGTAGAAGCATTCAAATAAACGATTCGGGCCCAAATCTTTGCTACATTTGAACACAAAATCAGATGATTTATTTGCAAAGTATAACACATGCACTGCAAATAATGATAGACATTGATGACCCAAAACCACTTCAATAGGGGTGCCAACTGTTTATTTATGTGTTTTTTAACAAGTTCAATATGTTCCTTGCAATCAGCAATGCTCACACCTGATGCTGTACCAACACGGTATGGGCACAACAGTTCTGTGTCCATCATAACCACTCTGGGGCATTTAGATTATCTGTGTTGTGTTGAACAGTTGCAGAGCCATAAATAAACATGAGCTGCGAGCTCCAAACTATCACAAGTCTCAACACAAGTCTCTCTCTCTCTCCCTCTCTCTCCCTCTCCTCTCTTTCTCTCTCTGATTAATCATAACCACAGTGCCGCAGTGCTTTGGCTATGAACACCGTGCTGAGGAAAAAGTTCCAAAATTATTTAAATTTTCCCCCACACATCCGCATATAGCAGGAGCGCACCAGGTGGTCAGAGAGAAGGACACCCTGGGACGACAGCATCATCAATCCAGCGGATTAGTTATCCATTTGAATTTGCTTGACTGGGGAATGAGGCTTAATAGTACGAATCACAAGGCCTGTCTGCAGACTGGTTCCACATGGTGCTTCACTGGGGTGTTGTAGCGCACCCACACTAAGGGCTGTTTGTTCCAGTTGTCTAAATACTTCCTTTTTGGGTCGTGACATGCTCACAAACTGAACAATGCTCAATATGAAGGCTAAAATACCGCACTATGTGACCAACTACATTTCTTTTCAGGACAAGGTTGGCCTCAAGATGCTCAATGCCACTGGCACATGCTGATTTCCAGTGGCATTGAGTGGCACACACTAACACAAACATTCATAACCAACGCTAATCTATTTTTCAGATTATAAATTCTACTTGACAGTTGATAAGTTTACAATTGTTGTGAAAAGTAATATTTTAAATAAATATGGCCATATCATATGATATGATTCAGCTCGGTGAAATGTGGCCATACAAGTGAAAATGTTACATTTTCTTGTTGTAAGCAAATGTCAATCACTTCCTCAGTGTACTTGAAACCCATGGATGAGGTCAATGTAATTATAGACTTTGATCATCATGATGGCAGATAATGACTATAGACCGAATCAAGAAAATGGTTTGTGATGTGAATTAATATAATTCCTGTCAAACAAAGTATCACTAAGTGCTGATTATATCACATACAGTATTAACTCACACTGTAAATTCCAATTTAATTAAAGGAGTAACATGGTGGTTGAATGAAACACAGTTTTCTTCAAGCAACAACAAAACAAATGTGCATATATATTTTGTATTATTCATTAATTGAAATGTATTCTAAAACATATTTTCCGGGGCGTAAATTTCCCACTATAAAAGTTCACTGTCTGGGCGTGGTAATGAGAACTGTCAATTAGCTATGATTGACAGACCGTGCTCCCACTTTCCACACATTGTTGTTTGTACCATAGCTACAGCACTGTGCAAAAGTCTTAGGCACCTGTATCACATTCTGTACAGATAAGATTCTTTCAAAAATAATTCAATGAAAGGTCCTAAATGAACGTACTATACATTTGACATTACATTTTAGTAATTTGCCAGAATAGTTAAAAACTAAATCAAATAACTATTATTTGTGACCACCCTTCGGCGTCACTTCTCTGAGAGAAGTGACAGCCAACGCTGTCCTGCAGTCCTATAAGACAATCAGCGGGGAGGTTGTTCCAAGCATGTCCACAGTTCTTCTGCAGACTTTGGTTGGCTCCTCAATTCTGATCTCAGACAGCCTTGATCAGGTTTTTAAGTAAAAAGTAGTCAATTGCTTACAGTAATATGTTACTTTTTTAAATTAAATACAAAAATGTCTCTGTAAAATTAAATCTTTTGGAAAATGAATGTTTGGAAATCTCAAATGATCATTTTTGCTAGCTAACTAGCCAAGTTAAGATAAAAGCACAACTATAACCTCCTTATGAAAGCAAACTAGCTAGCTGGCTAATGTGATGTGAGCCAGATCTTTTGGCTCCGTTCGTTCAAAAGATTAGTTTGTTTGGCTCACTCGTTCCTTCACTTGTACTTCCGGAAAGTACGCGCATGACTCATGTCACTCAGTTTACCGTTCATTGGCAGCATTGAACTGTTTTGGCAAACAAGGCGCCCGCGTGTGGCTCCTTCAGAATTTCACCCAGTCAAGTTGCGGAATTTATTTAAAATTCATCCTTTTAATATTAATTTAGTATAACGTGTAAACCGCAACCAAAGTGTAATTGCTTAAATAACCACAATGATTACCCCTCTTTTAAACAGCATTCGTTGCCGCCACTTGTTGCCCTGTTGTAGCCTAGCTTATTAATCCGAGGACAATAAAACGAACAAAATATTTTTATTTTTTGGATTGCACCCAGACAGTAAGCGACTCCAGGTTGGATCTGGCCTGAAGTTAGTCGGTACCGCCACAGATCCGGTCCGGAGTCACTTGCCTTGCGGGCAGCTGGTCAATAAATTGAACATCTGTTTATTCTTTGCAGTATGGATGATACTGCACAATAGCCATCTGCTTAGCAGCCAAAATAATGCATCGGTTAAGAATAGCATTAATAAACGTTTTTATCTTCCAAAGCTTCATTCAGGTTTCTTAAGAAATTGTAAGCTATAATTGTAAAATCTGAGTTAAATTACATTGTAACATTAGCTAAAATTCAACTTTAAGGCAATTAAGATACCTGAAATATATTTTTTCGGCCTACACATAGCTTCGTTTCAATATACTCCCTAAAAAAATTGTTCGTTAATTTGTTCAATGGCATGTGCATTCAATCTTTCAATGGTTCATTTGGCTCACTCGTTCATTGGCTCCTTTCGGTCATGAACTACCTCAGTGGCTCTTTCGTTCGTTCACTCCTTTTGGTCACTATTTGGTCACCAGCTCAGTATTGCTCCATGGCTCGCTGACATAGGTATGTACAGTCGTTCATTTGCGGATGTTTGATTTGCATTTCGGTAAACCTATTGGCCTTCACACAATGCTGGCCTGATAAGTAGCCATTGGACACTGTGTAAGTGACTAAAATCACTGTCTTTGGCTAAGGAGGAGAAGGGGGAACAGGGCGGGCAGATCTCAGCGCTTGGGGAGAAAGTCAAACAAACAAATCTTTCATGGAGAAGACGGCTCAGTTCGTTCATTTGAAAGATTAATTCAAAAAGATCCGTTCATTCGCGAACTATATCCTTGTGTGACATACGGGAAGAACATTCTCAACCGGTTGAATAAATTAAAAATGCTTGCTTCTCCAAAACTAAAGAACAGACATATTTAATACTTACATCGTTTCTTCAATGCCCTCTTGTGCAAATTGCATATAAAAACCACCATGTGACTTTTTTTTTTTTTTTACTGATATTACTCAAAAAAGTAATAATGTGCAATTATGTGTTCTGTTGAGTTGATTCTGATTGGTTTAGAGAGCTGTGTTTCTGTTTTGGCAGTTATTTTAGACAGCCCTTCCTGCGTCTTCAGGCAGTGGCAGATAAAAGTAGGCTATCCCATAGGGACATGAGTATACAGCAATATTTTATCATTTTTTAAAAATAAAAAGACTGCTTTTTTCTGGCTTAAAATGGATTGAAGAACTAAAACTGGAGAATCTAACCTACCATCAACCAGAAACTTGGTAATTTATGTGTGAAGTGCCTAATTAGGAAACGCAACTTGGCAGTGATGAATTTGCAGTTGCAGAAGGTGCAAATGACCTTGGCTGTCCGTGCAGAATTAGTCATCATAGTGGTAGTTTCAGAACTGCATTTCAAGCAGAAATCTAGCTCCTTTTGGAAACCAAGTTGCTAAAAGTAGTTTGCACAAATGTATGATTTATCCAAGTGATCCAGTGGCTATGTGAAGATTTTTTTTCTCTTATCACACAATTCATTGAAGAGGAACAGATTTTATTTGCTGTCCTCATATTAATAATTTATCTATTTTGTCATTATTATCCTCAGCTCCTTACATACAAAGTGACATATTTTACAGCAGTGGCAGCAGTGAGAGGTACACAGACCAAGCATGGCTTGGTGAAGCAGGTTGTGTGCCTTGGAATGTGCTTGCTTAGTTTGTGTGAAGCTCATTGCTCAAAGTGTAATGGAAACATGGCAGCATTCATTTATTTATTTAGTAAAAATGGATTTTCACTGGAGGCGGCACGGATAGTGCAGTGGGTAGCACTGCCGCCTCACAGCAAGGAGGTCCTGGGTTCGAATCCCCATCGGCCGGGGCCCCTCTGTGTGGAGTTTGCATGTTCTCCCCGTGTCTGCGTGGGTTTCCTCCGGGTACTCCGGTTTCCTCCCACAGTCCAAAGACATGCAGGTTAGGCCGATTGGAGGGTCTAAATTGCCCGTAGGCATGAGTGTGTGAGTGTGTGAGTGAATGGTGCGTGTGCCCTGCGATGGACTGGCGACCTGTCCAGGGTGTATTCCTGCCTTTCGCCCAATGTATGCTGGGATAGGCTCCAGTCCCCCTGCGATCCTGATCAGGATAAGTGGGTTCAGATAATGGATGGATGGATTTTCACTGAGGTGACGCTGCTGCCGTAGCACTGCTGGTGAAACTCTTCTGGTGAAACGCTGCCCTACAGGTCAGCACTCTGCTGTCTGCATCTGATACGAGACCTTTGCCTCCCCACATTACACAGTACATGCTGCGAGTGAGACGCCTGGCCAGAAGTATATACAGTATAGCTCACACACTAGCTCCCTCCACAAGGTGTGATGGGCGTCATGCTGGTCTGCCCCAGGTTGGAAATACAGACATAACAGACCAATTGCGTCTTTTGATGGGGTTTTCCAGAGTGTTCGAAATGGAATGGAATGGTGAGACAAGATCGGTGGGCAAGCAAAGTTCAATCCGGTTCCTTTGTTTACGCCTAGAGGACATTTTCTTTTTTAATTAATACACGTACTGTCCGTCTAACTAACTAACTAACAGTCACTTTTATTGGGTAGTTTAGAAATATTCACGTAACTAATACACTAACTCTTAGTGTTTCTGCACTGTTCTATAACTCCGCCTCCCTATGCTATCCCTAATTACTTGCTTAGTTTCAGCGAAGTGTTCGCACCTGTCTCTGACTATCACTACGTCTTCAATCTATGCAAATGTCTACTCCCTAATCCGGAGCCGTATGTTTTACATGTTTGGTTATGTGCATCCAGTCCACATTTTCGTCTCCCTCCCGTTATTATGTTATTACCCTATTTTGTTTCCCCACCTGTTGTCTATTTGTTTAGCCCACCTTTTCCCCAGCCCCGCCTAGATTGTCACCTTCCCTCATGTATTTAAACCTCAGTCTCTGTTTCAACCAGTGTCACAACTTTGATCAGTCATAGTACCGAATTACCGGTAAGCCTATTTCTTGAGATTCCAAAAGACACCCCTTCGCCTTTGATTTCCGAGCTTGCCTCTTGTTTTGTTTGCCCTTCTGATTTTCTGGTTTTTGATATTCTGCTTTGTTTTCGTGACTTCGGTTTTTGCCTTCGCCCCATTGTACCTTCGCCTATTGATTTTCTGGATTTTTGACCTTTCTTTTGCTTTCTGTTTTTGTCTTTGTATTGGATCTCCTGGCTACGAAATCAGACTAATAAACCACGTTTTTGGATTATCCGCTGGTCTGCGTCTGGGTCCTCAGTGCCGTACATAACATGCTGGTGCCAAGATTTAAATATTCATGAGCCAGGCATTTTTTTTGTGGGCTTGTTTAATATCCTACAATTTGGAAAAACTGTTTATTAATTGTCCGCTTTTGATTATTAAAATATATATAAAAAACAAAGCAAAATATATTTTCTATCAGTTTCATAACACAATCAGCTTTGTTTCAGACATGGTTTGTGATACATCAATGCCTGTGATATATATCAAAACATTTGACAGATAGCCTACACAGCCATTCAAATTGCTTCCAGGTTTATTTAGGAAAACTGAACGGACAAATAACACCCACAGAGGCTACACATAAAAACATTAATACAGCAGCAACGACTTTACCGCAGTCACTATAGGAATTGCTACCGCAGTAATGCTAGTAAGGTACACCCAGTGATAGCATATGCTAAGCCAAAACAGGTGTATCAGTGAAACATCCATCCATCCATCCATCCATTACTTTAACCCGTTTATCCTGAACAGGATTACAGGGGGGCGGGAGCCTATACCAGCATACATTTGGCGAAAGGCAGGAATACCTTGGACAGGTCGCCAGTCCATTTGATACTGACGTTCCAAAAGTTTTAATAATACATTTACATATTTCATGTCACAAATATGAATAACTTTATGAAAGCCTCAATGCATGTTGTACATTGTCGTGCTAAAATAATGCCAAATGATTCATAATAATACTAATTTATGCGGCAGCCATTGCAAAATGACCACATTCATGTGACAAGTCACTTTGGCTCGTTCTTGTACACATCTGCGGTTTTGACAGGGCTTATGTTCTCTATGTTTTCCTTGGCTAAAAAAAATCCTGGGCCAATAATGCGATAGTGTGGCATGGCACCTGGACAGGAGTACCCTGCATTTTGCATTGACTGTTCATTTTTGTTTTAGGTATTTAGCTGATACTCTTACCCAGAGAGACTTATAATGGGGGCAAAGAAAGAAAAGGTATACAGTAGATTTGTAAATCACCAATATCCCAAGAAGCAATTAATGAAAAGTACAATGGACAGGCCATAACAGCACAAATGTAGTGCTTTGTCACAAGAAGCGAATTAGAGAATGGAAGTTAGGGTATTATTTACATTTTTTATTTATTATTATTTGTAGGATAGGCTTTTCATGTGTTGTAGTAACAGGTAACCCTTCATTTAAATCTCAGTTTCCCCATGTCCTATAAACATGAAATGGTGGCATGGTTTTTTACAACCAGTCTAGTTCATAACTGCCCTCTCTGTTCCTTTTGAAAATGTTTGAAATAATATGTAAATGTCTGGGGAATGTGTACCAGGGGAGAAAAAAAATGAGTCCCCTACTGAAAATGCGAATATAAGATGAGGTGTCTGTGTGATAAACATATCAGTTCTGACAGCAGGTGACTGAATTCCTTCAGACCCACGGGAGAGTAGAAAAATCAAAGGCAGGTGTCCTATGAGAAAACCTTATCGGAACATTGTCTCCCCCTTTGAATAGCGGCAGGTGAGGAAATGTTAAGTGAAACATGAGCAAGACTTGGCAGGAATGCTTTAACACCTCTTCCCTGAAGAGCAGCAGATGGTCCTGGGGGGGGGGGGGGGGGGGGGAATGACAGTCAAGATGGAGCTATTGTGTCTAAATTCGGAGATGGGACCCACAGACACCCCATGACTTGCGGGTCACTGAGATTCCAGTGAAAGATGTCCGGCTCAATGACAGATGGACAGAAGAAGAAGAAGAAGAAGAAGAAGAAGAAGAAGAAGACTTAAAATTCAGAAGAGGCTTAATTTTTAGACTCTTTGCACATGGGGTGTATACAGTACATAATATGAAGACAACACAAGGATTAAATGTTGTTAAAGGGGAAAAATGGCCTTGGTGGTGACAACAAAGCACAACGTTCCAACGAACTGCCAAGGCCACAGAAGAATCAAATTCTGGAGGGAAGACTTTTACATTAACACACAACCACATGACAACTCCATGCATGACAGGTTAGTGGGTCTTCACTTTGATTAAACATTTAACAGCACTGGCAGAGGCTAAACATTTTAAGTAGTGTAGTTTAAGAATGAAGTGCATTGCGGTTGCATCGACCTGGGCCAAAGTTAAGCAAGGTTCACACATTAACTCTCATAAGGAACCTGGGTGAAATGCAGTACAGCAGGAAAAGCAAACAGACTTGAGGCATAGCTCTGCAAAGGTACAGCTTTACTCTTGGCAGCAATAGGCATTGGAAGCAGTTAAAGTGTTCTGTTCTGTTCCCCCATGCATAGCAAATTGCATTCAGAAGAAAAGATGTGAGATACTTCAACAGCTTGTTAAAGCCAAGTGCCCAACAGGGGGGTGATGTATTTTGAAAAGGGTTCATAAGAGTGAACAGAAAGAAGGAAGCGATCGCAATCATACGTTTTATTTTAAGCGATGTATGAGGATATACACAAGCACACTACTTTTCATCTTCTCTGTTTTATGACTGTGCACAGATTTTCAGTGGAAAATGAAATAGCATGATAATCTTTGTCCTTAACCTCTGACACTCAATTGTACAAAGTTGAAAATCTTTGGTGTACAGCCCTTGTTAAATAAATCAAAGCTACTTGAATGATTTTCTTTACTTGAGAGTAAACTACAATATTGTATCTTTGAAAACAAGCCAGTGGTTGTTGTTGAAAATTCCCATGTGAAGCTGCGCCACATAAATGAATGCCATTAGGTCAAGGACATTGCCATCAAATACCTGGAGTCCCCCCTTACAGTCACTCCTGAAGGGTAGAGATTGAAGAAAGTAAAAAACATCTTCCCTTTGTGCACCACTAACAAACCCCTGGAAAGTTCAATCTGTCAACTCAACAAGGGCCACCAGTGTACATTTTCTGCAGCAACAGAGAATAGGCAGCATCTCTTTACACCAAGGCCCAATAATATGCCATGTAGGGCCAAGAGTGTGCAGGTTTTCAATCCAACCTATTATGACTCCAGCTGATCACACTAATTAACACACCTTCAACCAGACAGGAGGAAATTAATTAGTAAAATCAGATGGTGTAGTGATTGGTTGGAATTAAAACCTGCATACTCTTGGCCCTCCATGGCACACCATTGGGCACACCTGCTTTACAGCAACACTCGTAGAGAAAGCTCAAATTCAATGTTGTTGAATCTTGTGAAAACATGTCAGATAAGGCACCAGTAACATTTGTTACATTAACCTGCATATTGGAAATTGGTTTAAATGTGACACACAGGAGCATTATATTACAATTGCCTATATGCAGTATATGATAATATAGCACAGCATGTAATTATGAAGTGTTAAGCCCAATAACTACAGCATGTTAGAAAGAAAGAAAGAAAGGAAGACAGAAGCAGAAGAAAATGCTGCACAGTTCTGTTATTTTAGGCAGTAAAAATGTGACCAGGGGGGAAGATGGGGATTTTGGGACTGAGGTAGGGAGGTTAATGAAAGAACTGATGACCAGTACAGAGGGCATGGTGTTGCGATTGCCTTTATGTTGTGTTGCCCTGAGGCAATGCTCTTCATTGTTTATGTGGGAAAAGCACAGGCACCATTAATTTCTTATTAATTTATTAATGTGATAATAGTATGTGTCACATAAATGTGGCAGGGTCTGATTTAAAAAAGGGCTCCTTCACAGGGAGTGGTAAGAAGTGCAAACACACACAAACACATATTCCTGTGAGAGGAAACTTTCGTTTTAATTATGATATCAACTGAATGGGACATGGCAAGTTCATGGCAATGCCTAAGGACTGATTCTTTTCTAAATTTTTCTGTTTCCTGAGAGAAAAAAACCTAAGGCAGGATTTGTTTTTGTTTTGGGTTTTTTTTTTGTAACTGTACATGTAAAGCGGTCATGTTGGCAGAAAGCTTTCATTTGCTTTTGCAGTACCACGGGGCTCCATTTGGATGTGTATCTCAAGCAACGAGGTCAATACAACCAACCATTTTATCATCAAAACAGACTGCTTAACACGCTTAACATTGAGATCTCTTCACACTCTGTTGCGCTAAGTCTTTTATCTCTTGCCCTTAATGTTTGTAAACCTTGCAGGCTTTCACCCACGGTAGTGCCCCTCAAGTGCTTTTGCAAGAAAGCAAACATAACAAACAACAAGTGTACAGATAATGTGCTTCCACTCGAGTGCAACACATTGAGACAGACCATGAAAATTGACTAAAATATAAACCTTTGCCATGATGACAACTAAGCAACATCTCCAATGCACTGCATAAAGGTCATGCATTTCACACTCCCCTCAGTTATGATCCTAGCTGTTCTTTAATGGCTATCACCATTAGTATCCTTCAGACCACAAATGTCATTACCACTGATCACATTTATTTATTTTTCTTGGTTGTGTATGTCTTGTTACCACTGTATCGCCTTTCTTCTAGTTTGTAGTCCTCCTGGTTTATTAGGAATACAATTCCTTCCCCTGCTTATGTGTCACATGACTGTGATACGCAGATGTTTTTTATTTCACTCATCAGTTGGATAAACAATATAACCCTGTATCCTCCTGCATTCATTGTTTAACCTGTATTCCATTGAGATCAAAAGTTTGCAAAAAAAAAGAGTATTTTTTCATGGAACTAAGTGTGAGAAAGTTTTTTCTTGACTAATTATATTGCATGGATCCTGCTGATCGCAATACCTTTGATAATTACAGTCAGTATACAGCAGGGGTCTCCAACCCTGGTCCTGGAGAGCTACAGGGTCTGCTGGTTTTCATTGTTACTCTGCACTTAACTGTAATCAACTGCTCTAATTGATTAATTAACTCACCTCACCTGGTTACCTGGGTCTCAGCAGGGTGCTGATTTTAAGGTGAAAACAAAAACCAGCAGACCCAGTAGCTCTCCAGGACCAGGGTTGGAGAGCCCTGGTATATAGGTTAGTCACAAATGACTATTCGTAATGTGTGTGTTTGTGTGGGATTTTCACACACACGAGTTTGCAAAGAATGGCGGAAAAAAATCAGGTGAGCAGCAGTTCTGCAGACAGAAAAGCCTTGTTAATGAGATGTCAGAGGAGAATGGCCAGACTGGTAAAAGCTGACGTAAAAGGTGACAGTAACACAAATAACCACACATAACAGTGGTATGCAGAAAAGCATCTTTGAACCCACAATGGATCATAACTGGATCATAAGTGGATACGCTATAACAGTAGATGTAAAAAAAAAAAAAAAAGTCTAATAAACACCTAATAAAGTGCTCACTGAGTGTATATGCATGCCAATATTCCAGTAGGGTGGCTGGCACTCTGCCCATGTAATAATCTCCTGGTGTAGCCAGGGGTTTCCATTCCAATTCCCCAGCATGGCACTTTCTGTACTGTGATCCCATCTCTATATCTAACCATCTCTTCTTTCCCCTTGCTATAAAGTGAAAAAAAAAAAAAAACTGAGCCCCAGAGAAAGGGGTAGAAATGCATTCCATTCACTTGTGACAGCAGATTCACAGCACCCCATTTATATTTAACAACATACACATATGATTGGTTTGGGCTGTCAATCATAGAAGTAGGATTTTTGTTTTATCATATACAGTCACTTACCCAGAATCTCATAATACAATGATTGCTGAATACTACTAGCGCAGTCACCAGTAGTTCTAGTGACTATTTCTTTCCTTACTAGAAAATGGAAGACCTCACAGGGCACTCAATGGATAATTCACAACACTGGCACATGTTATATGAGGCTCGGGAAACCAGCGACAGTTAAAAGGTATAGCTGTACGGTTTCACAGGATCCCCAGGAACTGTGTGCTCTCAGACAGAATCGAATATATTTCCTTTGTGCTCTGCTCTAGCCCGAGCTTCAGGTTTCTTGCATTTGACATTTGTGGTAGTGAAATGGTGAATAAGAAGACACAGCCACAACCCAGAAAACCGAGGACTATCAACCATACCTGAACACAAACTTGAATGTATTTTCTTCAAAGGCAAGTCGAAGGAGTTTGTGCCAGATCCAAATGATGAGAAGAATCCTGGTAAAATGACGAAAGGCTAACTGGCAATGGAGAATAGGAAATGTGGGTTCCTTGCAGTGAATGCATGTAGTCAGGCACACACACAGTATTTTCAATATCGATTACCTAGCAATAAATGAAACCTACAAGTTGGCTGGAATTATTACAGATTGACTGATTTTGAAAGTAATAAGCATTCACTTATTACTCATATCTGTCCCTCAGGCTGATTTTTGTGTTAAAACATTGTTACAAGACCATTGTAAATCCCTTCCTATCATTGAAAAAGGCTGACTGATATGTTGACTCACCCGCTCTGCCTGCGTTTATAGTCAAAATGGTTTCAAAATATACAGTCTGTACCAAAACATTGTACAGCTGTACAATAACACAAGTTTGTTGGTTGAAAATCGGTTCTAATTGCTACAACTGATGTGTGGGGGCCTATTTGCGGGTAGCTACCAAAATTAGCTGCACTCCAAAAACACTGAAACTCTGGATACTATTGGTTATTATCCAAGCAAAGACTACATATCTAGTTAGAAAATGATACCAGGTCGCTATTGGTAGCAAGTATAGTTGCAATACAAGCATTGTGCCTCAGGTGGATATTTGTAAATTCGGCAAGCTAACTAATTGCTAATTTGCTTCTTGCTACTGATAACGAACTGGTATCGCTTTATAACTAGATATGTATTTTTTGTTTTAATAATAACTAATAGTAAACAGAGTTTCAGTGATCGCTTGTTTGGAGTGCAATTTGGGCAGTTACACGTTCCTTTTATCTCTTTACGCGTTGAATCATGTGTGTTTAGCTACATTTATTTGTCTCAAACTGTAAGTTACAGCTGGATTGTTGCAAGCTGGTTACATACCAAAATACGTTTCTTGCTCATACTATAGTTGGTTAGCTAAAGTGAAAACCTCAAAAATACAAAAGTATATATAGTGTTGTGTAGCAGACTAAAGTCAAAATTTCATAAAGTCACCTGTTTGGTGAACATTTTCTTACTACGAAGGCTCTGTCACGTTTGTCACTGTCAGCTTTCTAAAACAGAGCATGTTTGTTGCTGCAATTCCTCTCTTGACCGTTTGGAGTCCGAAATGACCAATTGTACCTTTATGAGTGAAGATAAGTGTGTGGGTGCATGCGCGTTGTGTGTGCATGCATGTGCGTTTCGCTTGCGCGTTCGTGCGTGCATGTGTGTGTGTAGGAGTGTGGACAATTGTGCCAATAATTATCTTAGCTGGGCTACAGTAGTACATCAGAAAGTACATTCAAGTTGCATTCAATGCATTAATTTGTCCTTGACTTATGAGTGAATGCTTTTTCTTCATAAACTTGATGCGTTAACTTAACTCAAAAGCTAGGAGTCTGAATTTTCTCATCTATTGCTTCTATTTTGTTCAGCAACAACGTTGCATTCAAATCAATAGCCGGCTGGGTTAGCCTCAGAACTTATTGAGCTCTGACTGTATTCGCTGTTCGCTGAACTTCCACAGACATAGACACAGGCTAATTTGTTCATGCATTATGGCCCACAATGACACACAATACCAATGTAGGCAATGATGATAACACTGGGTGGTCCACAAGATTTCACATAAGTGGATCACATCACACTGCATGTTTACATTGAAAATACAATGCTAATTGTGTTAATTGAGATGGGTTTCATTGACCTGTTGGAATCCATGGACATTATTATGAACCAACTCACTGACATGGTCGTACACTTCATTTTGTCATCACGTGGGGTTTCTCTACAACCATAACGTCCTTCACTGACCTTACAATTATGTGAAAAATGTATTGTAATCAGGGCTTGACATAAACTAAATGGTTTTCAAAAATTCACTAACCACTCGTATTTTCAAACCCCAGAATAGTCAGTCGCTGCAGCTTTCTGCTCCTAATGGGACAGCCTTCTGTACCACCGCTGGGAGGGCATTACCCCTGGTCAGGTGCTGTGGAAACTCCTGATGCCCAAATCTCTGTGAGAGAAATGCTATACTGTATCCATGGCCCAGCAGGAGTGGGGCACTTTGGTGTGGCAAAGACCCAGAGGTTCTACTGGGCGGGGTGTTCTCAGGACGTTGCACTCCATGTCCACTGCCAAGAAGGGACCTGCAGAGTGCTCCCGTGCCCCCCTCCTGCCTCTCTGTGTTGGTGCTCCCATAGAAAAATCTTAATGCTTTTGTTAGCTAGCGATTTGATCAAATCAGAACCTGCACCGTGTTGTAAGATCCTGACCAATCAGCTGTAACATTCAGTATAAAATGCACATAATATTTATCAGTACAACAACAGCATTTCTTTTGGACATGGAGAGGTAGCTAACGTTAGCTAGCCTATGTATTTGCTTACTGCCTAACCTACTAAGCTCACATTATCCATTTTAACTGAGAAAGCAATTAGCTACCCAGTTAACATGGAATCCGTACAAGCAAAATATTGAAGATAACACTTAGTTGACATGAGGCTATAGAAAATTATTTATCAGATAAAACCTCATAAGTAAGCTAGCTAGTTAGCTAAGGTTTGCAACAACACACTCAATGTAATTGATGTCATTTTAACTGAGACGCAGATATATTTTGTATTGTCTGTATCTTTGTATGTACTGCGTAAGTCATCTTGTGCATGCATGTTTTAACAAGTTCAGTCATTCAATAATAGAAACCATGATTCTTTCCCAGTTCCTTTGGGTCCAGCAAAAATACCAGTATTGGCAGTGTGGCAATAACTACACATGTGTAGGCTCTGCACCATATGCCACCAGTTAAATTGAACAACAAGCCTTCTTTCTTTTTTTTTGCACCACTGAATAAACTAAAGTGACAAGACGTTAGTAAATCATATACATACATGTCAAAGTCACAGAACTATCGTTGGTGGAAGACTTTGCTCCTCTACCAGACAATTTTATCTCTGGTGTTACAAAACTGTGGTACCAAACTGTGTTACTCTGGTGTTACCAAACCATTGCTATTTTTGTGTTTTGTGCTGCAGTTGTTGTTGCTACCATGTTTTCTGAACTGACAAAACTGAATCTGTGCACTCCACTGGCACGGACTGTCAGTAAACAAACACTTCAAAGCCCATTGAGTATACACTATTTTGTATGCGGTGCCATGTTTGGCTGCTGTTTGATTTCAAGTTAGAATTTTAGTTTGCCTTCTTCCATTGACGAATTGAGTGCAAGAAGGCAAAGTGGATGGACCAATGGGATGAGCACACAGTGTGCATGGTAGTTGTAGTATTATATAGTATCACCTCAAATTGATTAAACTATTCCAGATGCCTTTTGTTAACTTCACTAATTTTTTCAGACAAAATGTTACTGAATCGTCACCCGCCAAAGTAGTAAGAATGAACCAGTTACATGCCATTGCTAAATTTGACCTGCATTTGTCAAGCCCTTCTTGTAATTCATCTGTAAACACATCATTTACCACAAAACACGTCACCTTCACTCTGAAGCAGCCAGTGATTTTATCTTTTCATTCAAATATAACCCATTGGCCTACTTGCCCTCTTCTCATGTTGTTTTAATTAAAAATATTTGTATATACCATCTATGTTTTGGCTCCACTCCTCTATAAAGGGAAAAAAAATACACAGAATGTCTTAAAAGAAGCTGTCAGAGGGCCAGACATAAGTGGAGAAAAACAAAATTGCAGATTCAAGACAACATTTTAAAAGAAAGTATATTAAAAGACAACCACTCTTTCAATACCTCCAGGCAATTTTATTTTCTTATCTGATCTTAAAAAACCTAGACAATCCTCACCTCAATCGCATCATTAATCTGTCTCTCCCTGTGGATATTGAAAACCAACCCTGCTTTCTCATCTCATGTCACCCTGTGCAGGTTTTAGTGCTATAGATGCTGATCAGCTATTTAGAGGAGTATCTAAACTAAAGCCTTCATACTGTGCCCTAGATTCCATCTCTACCAGTTTTCTTAATTTTCAACAGCCTTTCTGGGGAATTACTATATATTATAAACCAGTCATTGCACTCTGGCTTCCTCATTTAAAAAAGAGCACCTTAGATTCCACCAGCTTCAGACCCATCTTCAATTTGATCTTCATGAGTAAAATACTCATGAAACTGCTTTCCGATCAACTATGTGATTTTCTAAACTCCATCTTGATAAATTCTAGTCTGGCTTCCATACCAAGTGCAGTGAGACTACACTGACCAAGGCTGCAAATGATCACTTTGCAGTGCCACCTTTGATAAGGCCAATCACAATATCTTTAATGACAGGCTGAATAAGTGGGTTGGTCTCTCCGGCATGGTCCTGAAATGGTTTTACATTTACTTGCCTGGATGTGATTATTTTGTCTCTGTACAAGGTGAATCATTCTCTCAGAGATTAAATGTCACCTGAGGTGTGCCCCAAAGGTCAATTCTCAGACCTTTGTTGTTCCGTCTTTAAGTGCTACTACAGGGGACTATTACCTTTAATGCATGATATTTACATCCAGTGCAGAAGACACCCAATTATACATATACCCATGGCTTCAGTTGACCATTGCCCCATCAACATCTTGGTAAATTATTATTGATATTAATAGTTAGCGTGTTTACAAGTTTCTCCAACTAAAAAGAGACAAAACAGAGTTTATTGGGCACAAGGGAAAAAGAGATTCCAAGCTTAAAGTTAGATCTCAAGCTAAAAGCTAATTTATCTCCAATGATGATACTAAAAAACTAATGCAAGCATGTATTACCAGTGGATTATTGTAACATAGCCCTACTTTCTGGTGTCCCAAACACAACAATCAGCCAGCTACACTGTGTACAAAATGCTGCTGTGCGAACCAAAAGGAAGAAGAGACATATTGCTCCAATATCAAAATCACTGCACTGGCTTCCAGTCTTAATATTCACGTTTCAGAATACATGTTAAAGTGCCTTTATTCATTTTTAAATATGTGCATGGACTTGCTCCTGGTTACATAACTGACTTACTGTCCATTTATCTACACCAATGAGCCAAAACATTATGACCCCTCACAGATGAAGCAAATAACGTTGATTATCTAATAATAATGGTGCATATCAAGGTTGGGGATAGATTGGATAGTAAGTCATCAATGTGTTGGATGCAGGAGAAATTAACGCAGGTGTTGGATGCAGGCATAAGAACCTGACCTGAGGGTTAAGACCTGAGCCACTTTCACATGGGCCAAATTGGTATCTCCGAAACAGCACGGCTTGCAGGTTGCTCCCGGTTGACAGTGGTTAGTACCTACTGATGGTGGTCAGAAAGCGCCTACAATGGGCGTTCAAGCATCGGAACTGGACCATGGAGCAATGGAAGAAGATTACCTGGTCTGATGAGTCCAGCTTTCTTTTACATCATATGAATGGCTGGTCCATGTTCACCGTTTTCCTGGGGAAGAGATCCACGATGCACTGTGGGAAGAAGACAAGCCTGTGGAGGGAGTATGATGCTCTGGGCCATGTTCTGCTGGGAAACCCTGGGTTTTGCCTATCATCAATCAATAATCAGTCTCAAATTATACAGTGCTTTCCAAAAGTCTAGATTCTTTCAGAAATAATTCAATGAGGGGGGCCGCGGTGGCGCAACAGGCTAAGATACAGCAGACTTGCAGTTGCAGTTGGCTGCAGTTGCACTGCCAAAAAGCCAAGTTTGGCCGGCTCACGTGGAGCCGCATAATTGGCTCGCTGCTCCAGAGGGTGGGTCTTGGCAGGGTTAGCTGATCGCCGCACAATAAGCACCTCGGACGCCTCGGATTCACGGACACAATTAGTGAGATGAGACGTCTTGAAGAAGGCGTGTCGCTCTTCCTTGGCCTGCCGGGGGTAGGGTGTGGATTGGATTACAGCCAGGGATATAATGAAATGGATTGCCTAGTCCCTACAGTACAATGTGGACATTAATTTGACATGTGACTCCGACCTAAATATTGTTAGAGACCAGGTACCCCCCTAATGGCAATGGTGTACCCCAATGGCAGTGGCCTCTTTCAGCAGGATAATGCACTGAGCCATGCTGCACATATTCTTCCAGAATGGTTTGAGGAACATGATGAACTGTCCAAGGTGTTACCTTGGCCTTCAAATTCCCAAGATTTCAATCCAATTGAGAGTTCATCTTCAGAGTCCATGCCTTGCGGGTCAGAGCTGTTTTGGCAGCACGCAGAGGTGCAACATTATTAGGTCATAATGTTTTGGCTCATCAGTATATGTTCCTACTAGAGCTCTCAGATCATCTGATTCTCTCCATGTAACCATTCCTCATCCCAGGAAGAAGAATTCTTGAGAAGCTGCTTCTTATTACTTTGCTTCAAAACACTACAGTCCAGTATGAATCTAGTCTGATTGCTTGTCAGTAGACTAGCAGGGATTTTTACACCTATTAATAAAAAAGGAAAAAGTAATATACAGTACAGAGCGAGATCATCCATTAATGTAAAATCACTGCAGGCAACCTTATGATAATGCACAAAATGAGAGCTTCAATTATAATATTATTTGTTGTGTAATGGCTAAAAGGATTTATCAGATATAATTTCTTTTTTTACTACTATCAATATTGTTCTTTTATGTCATTGCTCAGATAATCAGAAAAATAAATTATTTCAATTTCTTCCACAACAAGATTCCATTATTTTCAGTGACTTTATTGAACTCACAGTTATGTCTTAATGAAAAGTAAAAATTGAATTGGCATGACACTGCTTGTAGCTAAACAGTCTCATGATCACCTGGACTAATTGTCCTATACCCTAATGGTTGCTTTTCCCCTAGTAATCCAACAGAGGTGTACTGGTTCCTTTGTATATACTCTAGTGAGCACTTTATTAGGTATTCATTTGACTTATTTTTTACTTATTGATAGTCTATCCACTTACAGGTGTTGTGTGTTCAGAGATGCTATTTTGCATACCACTGTTATAATGCGTGGTTATTTGCGTTATTGTCATCTTCCTGTCACCTTCGACCAGTCTGGCACTTCTCCCCTGACATCTCTCATTAACAATGCGTTTTTCCCGTGGAACTGCTGCTCACTGGATGTTTTTTGTTTTTTGCACCATTCTCAGCAAACTCTAGAGACTGTTGTGCGTGAAAATCACAGGCGATCAGCAGTTTCTGAGATATTCAAACCATTGTATTGTGTCATTCCATTACTTGTATACTCTGTTTCACTAGAGTATACAAATGAGGTAACAAGCATGCAAAATTCCTTTGTCAACCATCAGCATGGGAATAGCCAAAAACTACAATTTAGATAATACAGATTGTAATTGACCATCACAAGTCAGGTAATGGGTACAAAAACAAACATAAATATACCATGTAGCACTGTAATGAAAGATGGTGAGGGAGGCCATAAGTAACCCAAGGATCACAATAATGGAAAGGTGAAAACATGTTTTTTGAAATGTTTTTGAAAAACTGAAATCTCTCTCAAGTATTCAGACCCTTAAATCAGTACTTTGTAGAACTGTAATTACAGCAATTGCAGCTTTGAGTCTTCTTGGGTAAGTCTCTACAAGCTTTGCACACCTGGATTGGACAGTTTATCCCATTATTCCTGGCAGATCCTCTCAAGCTCTGTCAGATTGGATGGGAATGCATATTTGAACTGCCATCTTCAGGTCTCTCCACAGATGTTCTATGGGGTTTAAGTCTGGGCTTTGGCTGGACCACTCAAGGACAGTCAGAGACTTGTCCCGAAGCCACTCCAGCGTTGTCTTGCCTGTATGCTTCAGGTCATTGCCATGCTGGAAGGTGAAACTGAAGCCTGTAGTGTAGTGATTAAGATCCTCACAGCTGTTGGGCCCTTGAGCAAGGCCCTTAACCCCACATTGTTCCATTGTCTCCTGCTTAGTCTAATCAACTGTAAGTCACTTTGGATAAAAGCATCAGCCAAATAACATGTACGTACATAATGTAATGCAATGAACCGTCATCCCAGTCAGAGGTCACCTTCAGTACTTTCTGAAGTCATTGTAGATAAATTATTCTGTATGATACATATCACACAGTAGACTGAATACCTCAAACCTTTTCAAACACTTTTTCTCTGCGATACACACATGCTAATTTTACTGAGTTCACTTCATATTTTGAATGAATTATGCTGTTGCAATAACAATGATGTATCCTTAAATATGGCTCATTTATGTAGTATCCTCAGAGTTGAACTGGAATTATTCCATGCAGTGACTGTCCACAGCCAACACTAGTCAAAGTGACCTGTCCTCCAAAAAGTCATTCTCTGAGTTTTATTATTCCCATCCATCTTATATTACAGTAATATACTTTGTAATCCTGCATTATTGGGGAAACAGTATGCTCTGTACTGACATGCTGGCTATTCATTTGAAGATAAGCCAAGGACTGAAAGCCTGGTGCTTGTGGAAGATTTACAGGCTCCCATTATTCTAAAATATGTTCCTTGACACTATTGTACAGGAAGGCAGTACTGCTGTTTTATGCGTTTGTAAAACTTTGCATTTTTACAAACTGCCCGTGCTGTGTAAGGCCAGAGGAGAAATGAAAACTGTTTAAAGCATTACATCTGCTTAGCACTGCCGGGCTTTTCCAAATCAGATGAAAATAATAGGATTATGAGTTAAACCCATGTCAAAATAGATTTTTGGTCGGTGCTTAAAGTATCCAAAAGTATCACTCCACAAACACTTTACTGAAATCCAGACACTCACACCCTGAAATCAGGATGTACAGAGGAAAACAAATGGAATCAGGAACTTTTTACTTTTTGAAAGTGTTTTTCAAAAGCAGGTTTACTTATTAACAGGGGCAAGAAAAGGTGCAATGCTTTTAAATGATGGTTGGTTAGGTGTAACTATTCACAAATAGACGCTAATTTATTTATTTATCTTAAAATATATATATTTCAGATAAAGCAAATGAACTGTGAACAGTGACGATTTTTACCATGACAATGTTTTTGTTGAGCGCAAATGACATTGCTACTACACATTAATCAATCATTTTTGAGACAATGCTTTTTATTATAATAATAATAATAATAATAATAATAATAATAATAATAATAATAATACTTTTAATATTATTATTATTATTATTATTATTATTATTATTATTATTATTATGTTATCTAATAGGGTCATGTCTTAATAGCTATTTAACCACTCAACAACTGCAGGGTTGATGGTAGGAGCAGATATCTCCCAGGGCATAACATGTACTGAAGATAAAGATGGCAATCTTGCTATTTAAGGACATCAGAGCAACAGAGTAATCCCTGTTTCCTAGACTGATCTGACTTGTACTCTTTTAAGCAAGAAGATATTTAAGCAGTCTGAGTTAACAATATGGCCATGGAGGTCACTGATTTTCCCTGTATGAACTTAAATAAACATGCACAAACTATTCTGCAAATATTCGCTGTCCATGAATGAACATGCATCTGATCACAGTTTACTTTGTAGGACAAGGCATTTTAACTCAATTCTCAATACTGTAATTGAGTATTTTTGGATGTATTTTATTTCTTTGTGATATATTACCTCAACTGTATTTTCTTAACGTGACAGACAACAGCAAAACAGACAAGAAATAGGCATGAGGGGTTTAGTCAGGTTAACGTATTTTCATGGAAAGCAAATTAATTCACGGGTGGCTTTTCATTAAACCGTTTTCTTTTCTTCCTTATTTTTCTCTGCTTAATTATGTCCTCTTTCTTGAGATGTGCTCAACATATGGTGCCAGGCTTTGAGAATGAGGCCAAGTTATGCCAAGCAGAAAGGGCTGGGGCGTAAACCCCCATGGACAGTGGAACGTTTGAAGGCACCGCAGTTGAAAGGGGGAAGAGAAGAATCAGACACGGCAAGCCAAATTTACAAGGTAAATGTAGACTTCTTACAAAGAACATGAAACAGGTATAGAAGATGAAAGAGCACCATTGTTACTGTTTGTAACGACGACTTTACAAAGCAAAATAATCATAAAAAATAAGCAACATTGTTCAAACAAAGACGCTGTTGTGGGAGATCCGTCACACGATGCTTTTTCATGGCCTTTGAACTGCTCAGGCTAATCAGGTACCATTATTCCCCTATTCCTTTGATTTGACCTTTTTTCATAACCTAAAAAATGTTTTTTTATTTTTTTTTATTTCACAATCTGCTTCAGATTTGTGCATACTGAGAATAAGCAAAATTAAAAAAATTAAAAAAATAATTTTTCCTTTGTCAAATTTGGTCATTTAGATTCTGTATCACATGTCATCAAATGCATGGAAATTTGAGAGTATGAAGAAGTCACAGTTTCCTGTGTGTCAGTGTTGATTTCACCCTGAAATGACAAATTGGTATCAGACTTTTGTAATATGTACTGGAAATGTACACAGCAATTTGTGCATTTATTTCCTTACAAGATGACAGTCTTATAAAATGATACATTCAGGTGTATGGAAATTCAGGCCTGACCACACAAGGTAAGCCTTCAATGCTAGCTAGGCCACAAGACAGCTATGCTATGTCCGAATCAATGAATACTATTGATTTGGCTTGTTGAGTACAGTAGATGAGAAAGTTGTTAAGTAGATGAACATTTATCTAAATGTAGTGTACTTAAAATCCCAGAATCCAATTTATTTTGACGAGAATATTCGACTTTTCAGGCTTTTCAACTTTATGGTTGTTCAATTAGCCATTTTGATCCCATAAATATGTGTTTAGGACATGGCCCTGGAATGCCTCTCGCTGTGGTTTTTTTTCTGTCCAGAATGGTTTGAGGAACATGATGAACAGTCCAAGGTGTTACCTTGGCCTTCAAATTCCCAAGATTTCAATCCAATTGAGAGTTCATCTTTAGAGTCCATGCCTTGTGGGTCAGAGCTGTTTTGGCGACATGCAGAGGTGCCAATCTTCTATGAGACCTTTGTCATATTCACCAGGGATACTAAAATTGAGCAGAAATTTGTGTTGCGTTACCCCCTTTCTACAAAAATATTTTTCGTAATAAATACATCAATACATTTTAAATATATATATTTCTTACAGCAGACATTACTTATTATTAATGTTTGGGTAGTTACTGAGGCAGAATATTTGTCAGTATAGAGGTAATGGGTCAGTGGACAGCTTCTCCAATGACCTGCACCAGATGGTGAGTCCAACTGTCTGCATTTAATGATGGTGTCGACTTAAGGGTTGGCTTGAACAGATAGCACATTGTACAGGATTAGGGCAGGAAAAAAATCTCATCGTATCGTATCACTTGCTGAGACGTCCAAGAAACAACATTTGTTTTGGGGGTTAAGAGCAGATCAGGGCCTATATTTTTGCCAAATTGGTTGTTGACAGAGAAATTCACCGTGTTCTTTAAAATTAATCTTTTCTAGAATTCAGTATTACTGATAATCCCCATATTAGGATATTATCCATATATAATGATATTAATACAATAACTGTTGTAAATTGTACATTTATTGTCATTTATAAAATATTTCACTGCCTTGCTCCAATAGTAGCTTAATCATTTACCATTTGATAAAGTACACTTTATATTCTCAGCCACATTTCTGCCAGAGTAAGTCTGAATTTGGAAGTAATAACTTCATTGAATTAAGCCTGTGAGGTAGCGCACATTGACTTCATGAGATGAATTCTTCATGCATTGTGAATTATTAGGTTTGTGAATTTATTGAAGGAATATATATATTTTTAACAGTCCTGACAATTGTGTAATGTCACATATCCTAGGTAAGTGAAGTTAGATACCATGTTACATGCTATGAACATATTTCATTATTTTCACCATGTAACATATTTTATTCAAGTCAAGTTGTTGCTACAGGACAGATCTTGACTAAATCCAGGCCATTGAGAACATTGTTCACCAATATCAGTTGCAAAGCAATAGCTTTCAATGTGCATTGCCATTACTGTGAGCAAACAAAACATTGCTTGTTTAAACTTTAAGTAATCCCTACTTTCTACTGTGTAAAAACAAGGAAAGCCTTTCTTTTCCATAAACAGGAATGATAATGATCCTTGAATGGAAGAAAACACACAAGTTGGTAGTTTCAGACATGGGGAAAACATGCAAACTCCACATAGAAAGGGCCTCAGCTGGTATGCAAATGCAGTAGCATCTTTCTGTGAGGCAAAAGCACTACTCACTGCATCACCACACAGCCTGCGTGTGGCGTTCATTCCAGAATTATATTTTGAAAATGTCATCTTCAAAATAAAAGCACTGTGACACTTTCTTAACATCTACCATTAGCAGCAGAAAGGGCGGAAATTAAGGGGAAACGAGCCACCATTTAGATGAGGAGACCATACAGAGTTACTTGTCAGAGCTGACAAACTTCCTTGAATGTCGGATAGACTTCCTGCCCATCCTGAATCAATCATATTCTATCAATCAGCATACAGTACATATGGTGTCAACTCAAACAAAACTTTAGCTTTGTTTCTTGTCTCATTCCTTGTTTCAATAGTGACTCCTATGCTCTGCACAACGCCAGGCCTGACACTTGTGATGAGACCAACATCATTACAGACATTGTCTATTTGTATGGACTCACCATTTTTCCACACAATTGTCCTTCATTTCAATATTCATGATGGGAGATTCAGAGTAAGCCTGAGATGAAGACAACAGCTTTGGTCTGAAAACAACAGCAGCAGGCCTTGGTCCTAGTGAAGCCCTGTGAAGAAGTTTTCTCAGAGTTCTCTCAGAGCCGTGTAAAGAGTTCTGTCAATATGCAGCAACAGAACAACATTCAGACACAAGGCCAACCAAAGAATACCACCCGGACAGCGGACCAGCTGGGTCCCAAAATCTTTAGCAACTGGCCAAATAGGCTGATTACAGTAACCTCAATCATAAAGGACTGCATAGCTGTTGCTTTTTGGATTTCCACATACCTTGTCTTGTATATTATGAATTAATGTACTGTTACATATTTTGGATTTTCATTCAGCAAACCCAAATTAAACATTTTGGAAACATCCTCAGTCTTTTAAACTGTTCATTTCGTTTGATGACGATCAAAAACGAGACCATAATTACAACCTTTTGATGCACTTTGAAGATCCAAGAAACTGCTTAAAGAAACCTACGCACAAACTCTTAACTTCAGAGATCCGCCCAAAATGGGCTCCTTAGAAAGAGAAACTGGCAACCTCTCCTCCTCGATGGTTCAGCAGAGGCTGCCAGCAGAGACAGCTCTATTTGCTCGACGTGGCTTTGCTTTAGCCACATCTATTCTGAACAGCCTCTCTGCGGGATGAAAAGGCTTAATGCGATGCTGGGCCGGGTCTGCTCTTCATCGAGACTGCATTAGAACTCATTGTATGCCTGACCTTTAAGTTGCAGAGTCCACTCCATTCTTCCCCCATCTCATTCAGATGGCTCGTATGTGAGTGCCTGCCATGCACAGTGGGGTGACTGGAGGATTAGAGAAATACAAAATAAAATGATATATACTCACTGAGCTATTTATTAGGTAGACCTGCACACCAGCTTGTCAATGCAAATATGTAATCAGCCAATCATGTAGCAGCAACTAAATGCATAAAAGCATGCAGACATGGTCAGGTGGTTCAGAATGGGGAAGATCTAAATGACTTTGACCATGATGACAAATGACAAAAAACATCCAGAGAGCAGCAATTCTGCAGGTCAAAAAGCCTTGTTTATGAGAGAGGTCAGTGGAGAAGGGCCAGACTGGTCAAAGCTGACTGGAAGGTGACAGTAACACAAATAATCACACATTGTAAAAGTGGTATTCAGAAGAGCATCTATGCATCAAACCTCTTATGTGGATAGGCTACAGCAGCAGAAGGCCAATAATAACTATAATAAATACCTAATAATGTATATATATCCATCCATTATCTTAACCCTCTTATCCTGAACAGGGTCGCAGGGGAGCTGGAGCCTATCCCAGCATACATTGGGCGAAAGGCAGGAATACAACCTGGACAGGTCGCCAGTCCATTGCATGGCGCACACACCATTCACTCACACACTCATATGGGCTATTTAGACAATCAGCCTAACCTGCATGTCTTCCAGGTGATTTTCTTAGCCAACAGTGTCCTGCAGTTCTATATCTCAGAGAAGAGATACAGTTTTAACGCCGAAGGGTGGTCACACAACATGATTTGATTCAGTTTTTAACTATTCTTCCAAATGACTAAAATGTAATGTAAAATGTATAGTACGTTTTATTTCATAGAATTATTTTTGAAAGAATGTTATACAGGTGCCTAAGACTTTTGCACAGTAATATATATATATATATATATATGAGAGAGAGAGAGAGAGAGAGATAGATAGATAGATAATAAAATCTCCTCCATCCTCCATCTTTAGGCACCTTGCCCACTAATGTGAAGCCATTAATGTAGTAATCCATTATAGCATGGAGTTGGTGAGGAGGGAAAACAATAAGTCCAACATTCCCTCTACCTTACCGTACCATCTTTGTGTACCTTCAATTGGTTGCTACTAATTTCACTCTCTTTCAGAAGTTGTCGAATAATGTCATCTTACTTGTAAACAACATAATCTGTCTTTGATACAGGAGGCAAATGCAGTCAGTCAGTGAGCAGATGCTGCCTGATCTGGAGGAGGCAGTGGGATTGGGCCTGATGGATGAAGGATTAGTCCCAGTGTAAGAAGATCCAGCCTGTTGTTAAGCTGTGCTCTTCCATAAGAATGTGAGTCGACATTCCATCTGACCAGACTGACCACAGCAGACAGAGACCTCCATGTTACAAGAGATCATGTGTTTGTGTGAGTGTGTGTTTGCACTTGAGTGTGTGTACATGTGTGTGTGAGTGTGATTGTGTGGGAATAGTTGCACACCTAATAATAGTTGCATTCCATAATCCTGTAATTCTGGATAACAATAACATCCAATCATCACATATGGAGCGTGTGTGTAAGCGTGTATGTGTGTGTGTGTGTGTGTGTGTGCATGCATGTGTGTGTGTTTGACATTGTAAAATGGAATCACAAGCAACCATAAATATTTAATATTGGTCTGAAAGCAAATATTGATTGACAGTTCAACTTCAGTTCAGCTGAAGATATCACAGATTTCACAAATGGTTCCGTTGCTGAAGTATTCTGCTGTAACTATGTCTCTGATAGTGAGGCTCATCGCCATGGTTCCTCACCGTGGTGCAGAGCAGGAGGAGGTTGGGCTGGCAGATGTTGGCTTGTGTGCAGATGACGGGCGGTTCGCCGCGGCCCGCTAGACCGCCAGCGTTGTGAGGGGGGGTTGAGCAGCCGCGTGTGCATACCGCTGTGAGACGGGACTGGGGCAGCCATCAAGAACAATTAAGGATAATGTGCGGGGGCATCACGGGAGAACAGCAGGGCAGGGTCCATTACCTCACTCTACCAGCATCAATTAAAATTATCCAGACGCTTCGGAGCTGTGAGGGCGACGGAATCAACAAACCAGGGATGATGGGAGGGAATGTCCAGGTGGACATTAATATCCGTGGCCTAGATTCTGGCTTTGTTTGCCCTCAACTTTTTAACTCAAATAATGTTGCAAAAAATGTTTAGAAATAAATAATACTAATAAAATTTGCTGTTCATATGACAGTTTTGCAGGACTGTGTCCGTAACCGAAAGACATCAACATTTGCAAATTTCTGGGCCAATAGAAAACTAATACAATAGAAGAACAATGGAACACTGAAATAATAATACAGAAAAAAGCATAATTTTTTTAATGAATTGTCTCTTTAATTATGTATCAAAATGCCCAGATGTAGAGCACTTTTGCATCCAAGGTAACCAACAAATATGACATGAGGGGAAGTGCAGTCAACAGTTCTGAGCAGCGTTTTATTTCTCCTTTGTTTGATTCTGCTTTCCCTTTGTTCCCGTCCCATGTCTCTCACATATAACTGACACTAATTGTTACCTGAAGACGGAAGGAGGTCTGAGTTTGATCACTCCGCTCCATGCCACTCACCTTCAGCCTGGGTGATCAGAGTGTCTGGTGGTTTGTTTACCGACCGTGTCGATTTACAGTGCCGCAGGCTGCTGCATCCCACCGAGTTCTGAAAGTCAAGCGCTTCTTTTCCTGAACTCAATGCAGGGAATCCATAACCTCATATATAGGTCAATAGTGTGCAGGGACGGTATTTGTGGGGGTAAACGGTGGCAAGCCAATTAAGCATTACTTTACAAGCATAGAGCACCTATCTATTCCCCGCCCCTCACCATTGCTGTAACCCCCCTCCTCTTCCACATAGGCCGTCTGCCATCTGTGAATCTGGTCTGTGAAATTTGCGTTATTTAAATAAACCCCATGGCTCAGAGTATAGGCCTAATCTCCTGTGAGCCTGTATAATCATGCGTAATGCATTCTTTAACTTCTGAATCTGCCACATACTTTAAGGCTAATCCCTCATCTACAATTAATGCTTTTTTTATATCAATGTTTTTAATCTACCGGTCATTCCTTGTGCTCTTCCTTTTGGCCTTGAAATAGCAGAGTGGGCTTTGTTTTTTGGAACTTCATTGCTTTCATTGACCAGTAGTTGGTGTTCCCAGTCCAAAATGACCTCCCCATTATAGCTAATTATAAATTCATAATAGTAGATAGATTATCACTTAATGTTGCGTTAGATTTTTTTTAATCAACTAACGTTCTTGTAAATATTACAAATTTTGAACTTCTATTTGATATTTATGGCCTGTATGCTTCATTGACCTGACCCCAACTCGTTTTTGAGTAAAAAAAAGCGTAGTATATGGATTATTTTGACTATAACAAATACTTAGATTAAATATATTGTGATATTTATCACATATTACTTTGTGTCAAAGTTTAACAAGGACATTGTTAAAAAACCTTTTTTGAAACCATTTCACATCTTTAAATAGTGGCACAAAATCACATTGGTTGTGTTCCCGGTCAAAACTGGCTGGTATGATTTTTTGTAGTAAAGCAAGGACATAGGCGCAAAACTACACATGAAAACTTTACCATATTACAAAATTAATGTCTGATACATTAAATACATCAAGACAATACATGGTGATTGTTGCATGTGCCTTGCAGATACATGCACTGCATTTATATCTCTTGGTGCACACCGATAGCACCTCTTCCTTTTGTTCCAAGTTGATCATGTTTTGATCAAGTTTTGATTGACTTGTCAGGAACAGTTCGAAACAGGATTTCATATCATCAACCCGGGATATGGCATATCGTTGGCCATCCTGATAACATTTTCAGCCGACAGCCAACCTCTTCTCTCAGGTGGAATTGAAGACCAGGACAAATTCCCATTCTTTGACCTGAATGTAACAACAAATTTAGCAGGGCCCTCTTCCTCACCTTCCTTATTCTGTCTTGTCTTAAACTTTTGACACTTCCTCCTCTAATGTAACTTCATTGTCAGTTTCCTGGCCTCTCTCCTCCTCACCAGTGTAATGATTGAAAATATGATCAAGATCAAATATTACAGTATATCGTTTGGTCATTGTGCTGTCACAGAATTAATTGTGACCAATGTGTGTGTGTGTGTGTGCGCAAACACACATGCATGTGGCGGTCTGGGAGAGGAAGTGTGTCCATCTGATGAATGGGCATGTGCCTGAACTAAATTTTATACACTAAATGTAGTCTTACCCATTCATTTCTAATGTCTGGTCATTTTTGACCGGGAAAACTACAGGTGTACAAAAGATAAATAAAACACCCAAAATCTAATGAAAATGATCACATTTTATTTTGTGTGTTCACAAGTCCTGGAAACTTATGACAATCTGATTAAATGAACTACATTTTTCTGAGAGAAAATCTTGAGCCCTTTTATACCAAGCCTTCCGTGAGCCACTTTATACCAAGCCTTCTGTGACCTCTAATTTATGAAATGTGGACTGGATAACACACAAATCACTGCTTTAATTGGCTTCAAAAATACATGTTCTCAAAGGTGCTAGGAAGGAAAAATAGAGTGCATAGGGTAAATCATTCAATAACCTGAAATACTTCTTCAGTGGGACTGCATTGTTTTTTTTTTGGGTAAATCCAGGAAGTTGCTCACACTCTCTTTTTGTGAAAACAATATACAAGGCTGCAAATAACTATTCCAGAGTGCTCGGCATATGCATTCGTGGGATACAATTCCTTAATTATACTACTGAACCTAGATTGTAACCTTGAGTTCCAGGAAAAGTATTTTAATGGAACATTGGTAGAACAGGACATGCTGAAGGTCACACTACAGTCCACTTAATAACGAATATGTGAACAAGGGCACCCACGGAATTCCTAAAGAAATACTTTCCTTTTGAAAAGGAAAAGGAAAGGTCAGGGTGTTATTGGTGCATTTAATGTGTTGATGGAAAGGATTAATCTTCATTGTAGCCGTTATTAAAATTTTAATCATTCATTGTTTTTCGTAATCATTAATTTCACCATGGAAAATGTTCTGAACATCTAATGAAAGATTTCCAGATACTATGTAAAATAAAATAAGGCATGCAGGCAGAACCTGGCCAGAGCAGCACCCCAAGAAAATGCCAAGAAAATGCCAAAATACTATTACTGCCACTCTATCAAGCAATTCCTAAAGGAGTAATATGAATTTTTTTTGACAGAAGGTGACCGAGGGGCGACCTTTCATCACTTTCCACAAGATTATCCATCGTCAGTGTTTTTTGAAAATTCAAAAGGATGTAGGAACAAAGCTCCAAGTAATACAATCAAGTTAGCTAACTAGTGTGAATTCGTAAACAAACTGGCAGATGAACAGTTTTTCATGTCACTAATTTGATTGAAATGGCTTACTGGATCATAAATTTACACATATTAAAGCATCAACTTCCAGCACGGAAAGGTTTGGCAAGCTGAAATGCTACACTGCAAACTGGGCAGACTTAACTTTAGCTATGCAAAATGATCTTAGCCTGTCTTGCATTGACTGAATTGCACTGGATGAGCAATACAAATAACAAGCAATACAAATACACATTAGACAGAGCAAAGTCCGGTTTGCAAGTTGTCTACTGAAAAAGTCTGGCTTCTCAAATTGTCTACTGAAACTAGCTCCGCAGGCTTTGCATCATTTAGCTGGATAAGTTTACCAAGTAAAACCGGGAAAAGTTGTTTTTATTTCAGTCATTCCAGTTTTGGAAGGGTTCAAGGTTTTACTCTGTGTACATTTTTGTGAACATACTGAGATACATCACTATAAAATCTGCATTTTTTTTCTTTTCTTTTTTTCAGGACTGAGCGCGGAAGAGGACCAGCCAAGGCTGTATTGCCAAAAGTATGTTTAAAGAAAAAAGAATTAAAAAACATTTTGAATTAACATTTTTCTGTTTAATGATTACAATTTTAGGTTTTAATGAGAGATCCAGGTAATCATGTTACACGTGTTCAATTTTCATTGTTTGTGTTCTTTTGTTCTCGTCTTCACAAATTTTCCTCTTTTTCCCTCCCTCTACAGAGCCATCTTGGCGGAGCAGCAGAAGAAGCCAGTGATTAGGCCTGTAATTGTATCGCACTGTAAGCCCGGAGTCTGAAATAATTTCTCTTCCTTTGCTCTGCTGATCTCACACAATGAACGAAAATGTGTTCTAATTTCTCCTTTCACTGCTTTCAAATTGCATTATATTCATCTTGGAAGAGTTTGCTTAAATTCGGGACTGGGATAACGGCGGTAAGTCATAAGATCGCGAATCCCGCCTCAGAGTGTTGGAAGGGCCCGGTTAATCCTTCATTTGGATTTCAAGCGGGTGGGGTATAATTCTACATTTCATCTCTGAATAGTATTTGAGTATTAACCAAAAAGTGTGTTTCTTTTACACTTTGGGGATATTAGCATGTAACCTTGTTCAGACAGTGATCAGAGAAAAACATACACTTAGTTCAGACACATTATCAACTAATTTTGCCAACAATTAAAGTGGTGATTATCTCAGTTTTAGCTATTGGTCAGTTGTACCTGATTCATGAATATTGGCCATAACATTCTTTTGTCATCTAACTATTTAAATTCTTTAAAAAAATATTACATGAGAAGTGATTGGTGCAAGTAACAGAGATATTTATGATATAATGCTGGCTGACTAAATGGTAAACACCAGAAATAATTAGTTCAGGAACAAAAATGTAATGTATTGTGAATGGAAGGAATAAGCATATGAAGGAGAACTCCAGGACGATGGTTCTGTTAAATAGATCTAAGGGTTTATAAAAAGGAATGTTCTGCACAGGAAGTATGCTAAATGTTGAGGGAGTCTCTTCCTTCCTTCTCCTCCTCCAGAGGACTGAACAGCTTTATCCAGACTCCAGACATGAGTGTGAAAGCAGAAGGAAATGGAGAAAGATGGAGGTATTAGAGGGGGATACTGCCATGTTCTAGCTCACATGGAGAGGTGCGTTGCAGCAATAAGCAAATAACTACTCCCTCAGGCTGCCAAAGGTATGCACAAAGTTTTGCTGAGTTTTTGTTTCTGTGTGTGTCTGTGCATGTGCATTTGGCCTCTTCCATGGAGGCGATAACTTCTAAAGTTAATTTGAAAAATCAGACTCAACGTCAGCCAAGGGCATACTCAGTAATTTGTGCATTTCTCGGAATCCTCTCTTATTTCTTGCCCTTTAAATGATGACTCTCATCTGGGCCTCTGGCTGAGGAGCCAATAGTCATTCTGTGCAGCTTGTAATGTGTACACAGCATTATACATCTCCATCTGCAGTGCCATGAGAAATAAATGAGGGGACTGAATAGTTGTGATCTTAAGTTTGGACGAAAGCTTATTAATTTTTTCTTTAGACCTGCAATGATTTAAATTTTTTAAGGGTCAACATTCTGTGGCATTTGGCTCCCCAGTGCAGGAGATTCATCTTGTTGCTCAAGTGTGCTGCTGATAGAGAAGACAGCAAAGCTCTGTAATACAAAGTTAAGGTCAGCAGTTCTCACGCACCGCCTCCAGAGAAACCACAGTGAAGGGGTTTGTGTTTGATTGCACCCCAGATGGTTAAAGGAAAGAGAAAGAACCCAAACACACACACCCACAAATTCAAGTAGGTGAAAAGTCATCCGCAATGCCCCCGAACCAACCATCCACCAGTCAGCAATTCCATCTGTCCTGAAATTGATTGGTGTGATTCAAAATTCTGAAACCCAACACTGAGCTTGTATGTGTGTGTCTTTCTGTGTGTGAGTGTGTATATGTGTGTGTCTTTCTGTGTGTGAGTGTATGAATGTGTGTGTCTTTCTGTGTGTGAGCGTGTATATGTGTGTGTCTTTCTGTGTGTGAGTGTGTATATGTGTGTCCTTCTGTGTGTGAGTGTGTGCATGTGTGTGTCTTTCTGTGTGTGAGTGTGTATATGTGTGTGTCTTTCTGTGTGTGTGTGTGTATATGTGTGTGTCTTTCTGTGTGTGAGTGTGTGTATGTGTGTGTCTTTCTGTGTGTGAGTGTGTATATGTGTGTGTCTTTCTGTGTGTGAGTGTGTATATGTGTGTGTCTTTCTGTGTGTGAGTGTGTATATGTGTGTGTCTTTCTGTGTGTGAGTGTGTATATGTGTGTGTCTTTCTGTGTGTGAGTGTGTATGTGTGTGTCTTTCTGTGTGTGAGTGTGTATATGTGTGTGTCTTTCTGTGTGTGAGTGTGTACATGTGGGTGCAGTGGGCGGTGGGGTGGAGGTGGTTGGGTGGGTTGTTCCGTTGTTAATTATTTGATTGCAACACAAATGTAATTATCAAGTGTTTGATTGGAACTGATTATAAGTACCTCATTATGCAAGTCAAGCTAAATATTCCTTGTGAGTTCGGTGTGCTATGCAGCTTGCTAGCTAGCAATATGACTGCATTTCCTCATGTTCCTCAAGCATTTGCTACAAATTATTCAAAACAAGTCAAGTGACCTTTTTATCTCTTTTCTGTGTCAAATCACCTTAACCTCATGTTAAACCTCGGCCTAAATGAGGTTGTATTAGCACATAACATATTCGCCTAACATATTGATTGGTCTCCATGGAAAGAATCTAAAATGTCATATTTTGATGTTAATATTTAGGAAACCTTTTACTAATGTTGATTTTTTCAGACCATTGAAAGGCCAGTACTTCGGTGCCTAGTCATAGATGTGCCCAGCCACCTACATTGCCTTGCTATCAACCAATCAGGGATGAAGTATTTATGACACGTATGCTCGATCCACATAATCAGATCATTTATTTTAGGGTGCAAAGATCAGTATTCAAATTTACATACGTATGTTAAATTATATATTTTTACCTCAACATTATTAGCATTTTGAGTGGAAGTTCTAAAACACATTTTGCATATGAACCTATGTCCAACTTTGACTTTCAGAAGTGAATTTTGTTTGCTTCTATTTCTAATGAAATAGCATGGGACTACAGTGCCACACATGCCACTCCGCAGGGAGAGTGAAACTCTGGCAAGCAGAACTGCAGTAGCTCTCTCTGACTGCATGCAGAGTTGTTGACGCAATGGAGATTCAGACTGATTTTCCCAATTTGGCTCTCACATTACCAACAGTCCTGCGGTCCTTAAGAATCACATTGAGAGATGGGGACGGATCTAGGGGGTGGTAATTATGCGGCTACCCTTGTTGTCACTCCATTCACCCCCCAACAAAATGAAATAAAATCATAACGAATGAATAAATCAATGAGATGCATAATTTTTTTTTTTTTACTTTTGATAATCGCCATCGCATTTATTTGCTTCAATGACCAAAAACAGTAGACAGGATTTATTGGCTGTGCTACGTGCTGTAACAATGCCAACTAAAGCTATGGTAAACTATTTTTGACCTGGTGCTTATTTACAAAGGGAGAACTTAGCATCCAAGACATGTTGTTAAGTCAGGTGATGCGACAAATACAAATTGTATCAAAAATGATCCGAGAGGACAGTTACTCATTCTACTAAGGTAATTTGCTACGTGCCACCCTCTACAGATCCTTTGCCCACCTGTAACCACCCCATTCCGAATTTCCCTGCTGATAGGAACAGTGAGTGAACACTCAGTTTTACTTCAGTGACAGAAAGATTTTGACAAATCTGGAGTATGACAAATTGCTTAGTGGAGTTTGGGGCTCTTTTGACAGAAAATCTCATAGACTGTTGGGGGCTGGGATTCCTTTACTGTGCCCATGTTCAGGCTTTTCTACAGTGTAGCGTCTCTTTCTTCATGGCGTGTTTTCACACTTCTTCACTCTTATTTCCTGCCATCTAAACTCCCCTTTTCATTTCACACCTTTTTCCCCTGTTATTTGTCTGTTTTTTTTTTCTCAGCCTAACAACTGACAAATTTCCTGTCGAAAAAACCGTCTGTCCAAGTGGCAGCATCATGACTGCTGGCTGTGGGGTCCATGAACACTGGCAAATTTTGTATGGACAATACACCATCCACACTGAATTCATAATGTGAGTGTCCATCCTTCAAAATATTGTCACCCATTAATTTTTTTCTAGATATAATATCCGGAAGGGAGATTGGGGAACAAGATTTGACAAATGCTAGATTGATAAACAGTAATCTACTGATATTAGGTCGCGGAAATGAACCAGGGAATGTGACAATTACTTTTTTCCTCTCTCAAAAAAAGGAAAATAAAATGTGGATAGTTCATCCAACATGGATGAACTGGTTCATTTTGATACCACATAATGCCTTAAAAGAGTACAGATAAGCAACCTCAGAATCAAAGGGCACAGAGCTGAATGTTATTTATTCACTTAGTTGTTATGTTTTTCTTTGCATCATTGGGAAGAATGACATTCAGTGGAGCTCTCATCATGTGGAAGCAACCCAATGCTGGGTCAATGTAACCCTCTCATAACAGACTGGAGATACTGCTGTCCGTTCTGTGGTTAAAGGGGAGGGAGGGAGGGAGAGAGATAGAGAAAATTTGAGAATAGAAAGGGAGATATATTCTATACTCACCTAGTCTATGCCTAGTCTACTGTAGTTCATTGCACTTTGTGAATGGCTTTCCTTGGCTGCATTCAATGACACATTTACGGAATTAAATGTTTACATACCTCAACCCTTTCACTTTCCCTGATGGATAACTTAAGTGAATACCATTCTGTCTGTCTACAGCTTAGTAGCGTAAGCAATGAAAGCTGAAATGGCAGACTCAATTTGATGTGTTTTATTTAATTGTGTTTCTTTGTTGTGTACATCCTACTTTGACTTCATTCAGTGGAGTGAGTGATCAAAGGTATTCTGGTGTGGAGTGTAAACAAGCCATCGGTGCTGTTGTTACAGCAAAATGAACAGTTGTATAAAAAAGATCACATTTTCTGTTCAAACTTATTATTTTGGATAGAAGAGAGAACAAGAACAAAAAAGAGCCTTACAATTAAAACAGCGGCAATCAAAATTACTATCCAGTGGCGTGATGTTCAATGCTGTTGTTATCAAATCAAATCAAAATCAAATCAATTATCTTCAAGGACTGTCAGCTGTCATTGTGAATGGGGGTGCATTATGGGTGCCACAGATGCTTTAATTTAGTGACAAATTTGCAACAAAACATGACAAATCTGCAGCAAAATAGGATTAACTCCTATAAATGGGGCAAAAAGAAAGATTTAACAATTAATACAAAATGAACATTGATGAACAAAAACTATTTTCAGCATGCACTGTTAAAAGTATTGTAATGTATACCCTTACAGTGTAAAGACATCTAAACTACAAACTTTAACAAACTCTCTGATTTTAAAATCTTGTTTAAGCTTTGAACAAACCCATTCATGATATTCATTATAGTGCTTCAGTGGATGTTTATAAAATATTATATTTTGCAAAGTACAGTTCTTAAACACTCAAGAGATTTCCTTTGGTTATTAGAGTAGTTATGCAAAAGCAAGTGTATTGGCTTTGCATACAGTGTACATGTATATTAAATATCTGTGAAAATAAATAAAAAGCAGGATGTAGCACAATAATTACTATTTCACTTACATATGTGATAAAAGAAACAAGACTGAGGCTGTTGATTGCACTACTCAACCATTAATTACATTATCAAGTTGCGCAACATCTGATCACGAGATATAACTTATTATTCTTATATCTATGGTAAATATCTATAGTAAAGTGCAATCTGTAATGCTATGAATGTGGAGCAAAGGACTAACATCACATTCTTGGCTACACTGGGGAAAAATCCTGCCGATCTCCCCCAAACTACAGAAATATTAAAGGTTGGTTAACAAACTCCCTCTTCACTTAACAAGTTGACACTAACAAGTTGACTTCACTTAACAAACATAGCTTGACAAGTCTAGCAGCTATGGAAATTAATCGTTAAATAAATAAATAAATATTACACACACCATTAATTAAGGATGAGATTTTCTTTTTCTTTTTCAGACTTGTGGACCCATTCTACTGCTGCCATGCAATTTAGAGTGCAGACTTGCCTGCTGTATCCCTCTAAACCTGTGCAGCCAGCCAGTGCTTCCTTTTATTCTATCATTGACCATCTGAGATATGCAGTCCTTGTGCCAAAGCTCTGGCCTTCTGCCACAGATGGCACTGGGAGGCTAAACACCCACAACTGACCGGAGGAATAAACTTGGCTACACCTATTTCTACATACAGTAAGCAATTCAAAGCCCCATCTCAAGCCCACTTCTTGATTTGTGGGTAAGTGTTATATATTCAAACAGATCTAATGTGACTGCACAAACTGAACTAATGTGACTGCTCATTTCAAACCATCTATGGTTGTGTTGACAGCCTGGATGGTGTTTTTTTTTCTTTCTCTCTTTAGACAACCTTAGCTAGATATCCTTTTCAGTCCTTCCTTGTTCTATTCTAGTTCTATTTTCTAAATTGTTCTTTAGCTCTTATTTTGCACTTGTGCCCATGAAGCATTACCAACTGATTCTATTGCCCACCTCCCTCCCCTTTGTGCTCTCACTCTCTATCAGGATTTGTCTTTTAAAATTGTGGAGTGCAAATTGTGGAGAAACAGTCCAAATGCTGGTGTTTATGTCCACTTTCACGGTTAGGAAAGGGCCGTTATGGTGAGTGAAACTTTTGTTTCAATGTTTTAATTGAGGGTTAATACAAGTGTTTTCTGCAGAGATGGGCATTCAGCCTGTGGTGGAAGGTGGTTAGGTGATCTGTTGTCCTGGCAGCACTGGGGACTACGTTGGTGCCGGGCAGAAAATGGGCCTGATCTTGAGTAACCATTTCATTCTTGTCAAAGAGGGGTTATGATGGCACCTGTGTTGGCTGAAAGAGAAGCTTCCCTGTGTGATGAGGCCAGTCACGCCTAACAAACCCCCCCCCCCCCCCCCAAAAAAAACGATGTCAAATAGTTGGTGCCAAACCCCGAAATAAACAAATAAATTAATAAATAAAAAAATATATTATGTACGTTCGGATGACAGTTGGGTTCTGATTATGGACCAGTGATTGGGTCACTACACTAATAGCTAATGTTTTGGCTGGATAAATCCGGGCATTGTATTCTTATAATGTAATGATCCTGCTTTTTGTCTGTTATTTTTGTAACTTTATTATTTTTCATATTCATGTCTGGTTTTCTGTTTACATTCATTGTTCATTGCACTCATCTTCCCCTGTGATGTCTGTGTCTTTATGTGGTTCTGAGCCTGAGTCACTTCCCTGTCTGAATGATTCACTATTCGGGTGTTTTCCCACGATTCCTTCTCAGTCTCGCTTTACTTACTTCATGCTTTCTCTCCATTCATGTTTATAGATTACATTACATTACATTACGTGGCATTTAGCAGACGCTCTTATCCAGAGCGACGTACAACAAAGAGCAAATCAAACACAAGAACACGTGCAAAAGTGGACCTGAGAGGACAGTACAGTTTTGAGTCCTAGTGTAAACATACAGAAATTGAGAACCCTTGAAGAGTACAATCAACTTTCAAACTAGCATACCACAGTTGGCAGCTAGAATACAACAATACAACAGCCAATAAAAACAACAATACCTATACAACAATACCTATACCTAAGTAACGATATCTATACATAAGTGCCATTACGGTCTAAGGCTAATCACGGTGATTGTGAGTTGGGGAGGGAAAGGTGTAGCCTGAAGAGATGGGTCTTCACTGGTATGCGAGTTGTAGGGGTCTGATGGCAGGTGCTGGAAGGCCAGCCAGCAGAGAATTGCAATAGTCCAGGCGGGACAGGACCATTGCTTGAACAAGGAGCTGAGTGGAGTAGGTGGTGAGACATCACATAGACATCACATAGATAGCACTAATATACTAATACCAACTAACATAGAATTTGTACAGTACTCATATATATATATATATATATATATATATATATATATATATATATATATATATATGTATATATATAAGCACACTAATATGTTAGTCTAATTAACTAACTAACATTCACTAGTTTTGGGTATTTATAGTTTAATCATGTAACTAACATATTAACATGCTCCCTATTTCTCCACTGCTCTGTAGCTCCACCTCCCTGCCTGCCTTAATTCTGCAAAGTGTTCGCACCTATCACTACATCCATTAAGTCTGTGTAATTGTCTACTCCCTAATTCGGAGCTGTTTGTATTACATGAGTGTCTTTGTGAATCCAGTTCCGCGTCTTCGTGCCTCCCTTGTTATTGTATGAGTGCCCTTTCATGTATCTCACCTGACGTCTATTTGTTAGATCTCCCTCACTCCCATGCCCCACCTAGTTTGTTTCATCGCTCTGTGTATTTAAACCACAGTCTGAGTATTCGCCCCTATCACAACATTGATCAATGTTTCAGTGCCGATTATTAGTAAGCCTGTCATACTTGAAATTCCTGAGGCACCCTTTGCCTGATTCCGAGTTTGCCTAGTCCCTTCTGTTTTGTTTGCTGTGATTTTTTGTTTTTGTATCTCCACTTTGTTCACGACTCTCCTTATGCTTTTCTGATCTGTTGGATTTTTGACCTTTGGACTGTATTGTGACTCCCCTCTTGCATCTCGATTTGTGACTGTGTTTACTGGATTACCTGTTTTTTGGAATGCATTTGGGTTTCAGGATACAAGCATTACATATAAACTACATTTTCATTACTATTTAATTGAGTTCCCAAGCTATTAAAATCACCTCCATTGCTCTGAGCTAAGAACAATAGTGACAATAAAACAGCAGCTTATTTATTTATTTATTGTATTTATTTTGCTTAAAGGTCATGAAAAATAGACAGAAATTTGCCATCTAATTGGCAATAAATATTTAGAAAAAGCACCACGTTTTATAATGTAGTCCCCATTTATGTCCAATTTTAAAGAGATTACCCCCACACATTGAAACAATTGAGTAATGTGAGGTATGCCAATAATGTGCTAAAGCACTGGTCCCTTGAACAAAAAACCCAAAGTAGCGACCATTTTGATATTTTTATATGAGAATCAAAATAATTGAATAGTATATATTTTTTCGTAAGTTACTTTTTCCTGAAAAGATGTAAAGGTTCCTTCCAAAAACAATCTGTAAGGCAAAGTGTGGGGGTCTGGGAGCAAGTATTTTAGGCTGCAATTAGTCAGCATGGAAGCATGCTCACTGTATGAAACTACTCATTTGAAGCATTTGGTATACATTCAGAGGAAATATGAGATGCACTTAATTTCACAACTTTCACAGCACTGCTTGAGAGAAAGTGTGGAAAAAGGATAGCTACACTATCCTACATCTTTGGAGTATGAATTGACCATTCCACGTCGCATTTAGATCAGATGTGTTCAAAGGCACGGATAAGGATCCCCTAATGGAGGAAAGACACATTCCTATAATTACGGTTAGCTCTGCTCCATGAGATGACCTCAATGACCTCTGGGGATGTTTGGCAGAGGATCCAAGTGTTCTAAATTACTTTGACCGTGGGATAATTGCTGATCTCCTGGGATCTAGAGTTTGCAGAGAATTTTGCAAAAAACTAAACACATCCAGTGAGCAGCAGTTCTGCGAGCAGGTCAGGTCAGTTAATGAGAGAGGTCAGAGGAGAAGGGCCAGTCTGGTCAAAGCTGACAGGAAGGTGACAGTGATGGAAATAAATACACATTGCAATAGTGGTATGCAGAAGAGCATCTCTGAACATCGAACCTCTTACGTGGATAGGCTACAGCAGCAGAAAACCAATAAGCTGAGTGAGTGTGCATACATGCATACATACTATATTTACATACATAAATACATGCATAGATACTGTACATACATACATACATGCATACATACTATATTTACATACATAAATACATGCATACATACTGTACATACATACATACATACATACATACATACATGCATACATACTGTATTTACATACATAAATACATGCATAGATACTGTACATACATACATACATACATACATACATACATAAATACCTAATAATAAGACCACGAGTGAAAATGTTTCTATTTTGCATTCTTTTCTAATTTAATACAAACTTTTTCATTACAAATTATATTATTAGTACAACAATTTCAGTAAAAATTTGAAATTAAATTGTTGTGCTAGAATTTCATAATTTCATAATTTCTTTGTATTTAGTATGTCCCCCATTTTCTTTAAATGGCTACATGCACTAGAGCTGGTATGCACTTGGCAAATTTGTTCAAAACCTGATGATGTTATCCAAGCATTATTTACCAATGTTCCAAAGAGCATCTTGTGATGTTACTGAATGCTTTGCCTTTGTCAGTCTCCAAGTGCCCCCATAACTGTTCAATGGGGTTGAGATCAGGTGATTGTGGACTGTAGCACTACTTGCTCTTCTTTCTTTGAGTAGTTTGTCCTTTCAAAATCCTAAAACTTTCTGTTTGTTTCCAGGGTAAAAAAAAAAAAAAAAAGATTTTCAATTTGGTCTTAGACTTTTGGAGCCCTCTGTACATATACATTCAGTGGCCACTTCATTAGGTAGACCTGTACACCAGCTTATTGATGCAAATATTTAATCAGCCAATCATGTGGCAGCAACTAAATGCATAAAAGTATGCAGACATGGTCAAGTGGTTCAGTTGTTTTTCAGACCAAATGTCAGAATGGGGAAAAATGTGATGTAAGTGACTTTGAGCTTGGAGTGATTATTGGTGCCTGACAGGGTGGTTTGAGTATCTCAGAAACTACTGATCTCCTGGGATTTTCACACACAACAGTCTAGAGGTTGCAGAGAATGGTGCGAAAAACTAAAAAACATCCAGTGAGTACCAGTTCTGTGGGCAAAAAGGCATTGGTAATGAGAGAGGTCAGTGGAGGAGGGCCAGACTGGTCAAAGCTGACAGGAAGGTGACAATAACACAAATAACCAACAGTGGTATGCAGAAGAGAATCTCTGAACACATGTGTCAAACCTCTTAAGTTGATAGGCTACAGTAGCAGAAGACCATTAAGTCAAAAAATAAGTCTAATAAATACCTAATAAAGTGCTCAGTGAGTGTACATACATATACACACACATGCACATGCATGCACACACACACACACACACACACACACACAAGCGCACACATGTTTGGAGAGCCAGGATGATGTATGAACAATATGCCATTATAATAAACAAGAAACTTGAGTGCTCTGATTTTAGTCAATCAAGAAAACTGAATTGGTCAAGTGTAGCCCTTAAAGGGGAAGATATTTCAATTTTCATGGAACAGAAAAACAACTTGAATCTTGAATTTTAATTATTTATGAAAACAACATGAAGAGTCAATTTGCCTTGCTAACTATGTAAATGTAATGTGAATGCTGCAATGTTGTGAGACCTATCCTTGATTTATGCAGAATATATGACTTCAGGTGCCAATTATACTGTTTTTGAAAGAAAAAACATATGAACAGTTATTTGGCTTAATGCCTTAGAGATGTTTGAAAAGGGACAGGGAAAACAAGGCCAAGGTTCACTTACGACAATACTTAAAGCTAATAACTACAATGAAGCAGTTTTCCTAGTAACATAGACTGAATAAGTTGTCCTAACCCTCATTCTCTTTCAGTGATTTTGATCATTTCAAATTCTTGCATTCAACGTAGTCACCATCTTTCTGATTAGGAAATGTCATTACCATTGAATAAGCAATTAATACAATTATGCATACATTGGTATTTCGCAGCAATATAATAATTACATATTCAGATTGCTAGTAATGTAATTTTAAAAGAACAACATGGAAATATGCACAGTAACAGGACAGTTGTGTGTCATATACAATCTACACTCACCGAGCACTTTACTTTATTACACCTACTTATTCATGGGATTATCTAATCAGCCAATTGTGTGGCAGCAGTGCAGCAATGCAATGCATGAAATCATGTAGATACGGGTCAGGAGCTTCAGTTAATATCAACCATCAGAATGGGAAAGAAATTTACTTCAACTGAGGAATTTGATTTTGAGTATTGGTTTGAGTATCTCAGAAACTGCTGATCTCCTGGTATTTTCACGTACACTAGAATGGTGCAAAAAACAAAAACAAAAATCCAGTGAGCAGCAGTTCTGCCGACAGAAATGCCTTGTTAACAAAAGAGGTCAGTGGAGAATGGCCAGACTGGTCAAAGCTGACAGGATGGTGACAGTAACGCAAATAACCATGCATTACAACAGTGGTATGCAGAAGAACATCTCTGAACACACAACGCATCATAACTCTAAGTGGATAAACTACAGCAGTATAAGTCTAAAAAATAAGTCTAATAAATACCTAATAGAGCGCTCACTGAGTGTACATGCATGTATAGGGACAGCAAATTAAATTGCAAATGGCATGATAATGAAGGTGCCATGCTTAAGCATGGTGCAGTACTGCGTGCTGTGCAATATGTCTGGTTTTCATTGAAAATTCACAAAAGAGCACATTGTCTCATCCATCAGCTGAGAACAAGAGCTCCTTTGTGGAGCTGTGCCTTTCAAGCTCAGCTACACTGCAGAGGGGTAAAATATGGGTTAAAAGCTTCACAATAGAGCCGCACATGTTTAACATGCGGATGTACCAGTCTGGGAAATATTTGCCGGCTGACAGGTCCCGGAATGTCATGGCATATTGAAAAAACAGATAGTGCCTAGTGAAGTTCAATCAATAGCACAGTATTGTAAAGATTGAATTTACATTTTGCATTAAATGCCCATGCCGTGAATGGGATGTTTATAGACCTACTACAGAAATAGCCGTGTAGGCATGTCCAGATATTTTTACATAAAAAGTAGGTTAAAGCAATCAATGTGGTGGTACAGTATGCCTATCATGAAGCTTGACATGGGGCTTCAACCACTATAACTTTAAAAAAAAATGTTTTATTGAATAAGGATTTTGAAAGTAGTGCACAAAGTTAAGTTTCCTGACAAATACGATGAAATAGATCCATTAGTGTTAGAGAAAGTTTATGAAATGAAAACAAAATGTAATTAAATACTTTTTTCCAGAAATTACTAATAGCATACAGAGAATGGGTAGGCAGATAAATTGACTTGCGGCATAACATATTGATTAATAAATGTAAGTTTTTTTTATTGAGAAGATTTATAGATAAGTGACATTTTTGAGACATTTGTTCAATGATTCAGAAAAGCTACTTTTCTGTTTTAAAGCACATTTTGAGACATAGCCATTTTGTTGAAGCTCCATGCCGTTGCTGCTAGTTGCTGCATTACTGCATAATATGTACATAAGTTAGATGGTACATGCTGGCTCGCAATTTCTACTACACCTCAGCAAATGAAACCTAAGGCAAAATATCCACAGTGGTTCTATGCTCTTGGAACTTAAGTGAACAGAAAGGAAGACATTGGTAAAAATATGAAGTGAGTGAGAGATAAAAAACCACAATCTTTTAACGCAATCTTTAGTTCTGCTGAAGATGGATGTACGTGGAATTTAAGTGCCAAATCAAATCTTAAAATCGTACCGCTCTTTTCAATTGTTGAAACACAATCCTCAAATGACTATCTCCAGTTTGTCAAAACCCAACAGCCTCAACTCATTTGCCCCAAACTCTAAATTACATATGATTGCTTTTACACAAAATGCTAATGTAAAGTGCATTTTTGTATGCTAGTAATCACAAATGTCAACAATTGTCAAAACAATCAATCAAAACTTTCAAATTAAAAAACATTTTTCATTTGAATGCCATCATTTGACCTAAATGATTCCCTTATGGAAATAGAAATGTCTGCAATGTCTGAACCCAAAATTCAGGTGAATCTTATAATCCACTAATGAGTGTGTTTGTTCACAGAAAATTACCTAACAGGCACAAATCTTGAACAATCAGTTAAATCTGCACATACAGTATAAGGTGCTGGCCTTTCAGTGGATTTGTGTATGGAGAAAGACAAGACAGGTTACAAGAACATGGTTTTGCGAGAGGAAAGGGAATGTGTGGTTGCACACAAGCTGGAGAGAAATGAGGGCATGGAGGATGGGGACGAAGCAGGGGAAGGCAGAGTCAAATGTGGTCATACAACAACAACAAATAAAACATATTTCTGTACAGTGTTCCAGCATATACTTTTTCAAGTGCATTTAGAATGCATTGAATTTGTTTATCAGTTGTTTGCATTTATTGAACTGAACCACAACTTCATGCTGGCGGTAGAGGAAAGGTTTTTATTCCTAAACATGAGACACAAATAGTCAACATGGTGAGGGCGAATAGTACAATTAGACTTTGAAAGATCCAGAGTGCCACTGTAGAAGACAAGGTCAAAATTCAAAATATCAGCTGAGCCACTCCACCATAGACCAAGTGTGGAAGAGAAACAAGATGACATTGAAGCAACTGTTGAGAAGAATAGTGACAGGGTGAAGGTGCTGAGGTGCCAGTATGGACAGGTTATGGCCGCATTAACACACAGTAATGTCTGATATTTCACTATTGCTTAGTACATAAGCACCTACTTTCAGAATTTATAATAAAATGTGGGATATAATGTAATGTACAAACAACATTTGCAAGGAAGCTTAACTTGTGATTGATTGCAAGCATACATGCTTTTCTCTTAGCAAACACAATTCTACAATTGCCTAAATTAACTAAATTAATGACTGTTTTTATTATCCATTTAAGTCAAGTTAATAGAAATTGTTAGGGAATCTTGGCTATTGTTCCCATCTACCCTGAAATCAAACTGGAAATTGGCCTGAGAGCAAGAACAGCATTACCCTGAGAGCAAGAACTTTGAATGGCCATTCATACCACTCTCAATGCAGTGGCAACTCCTCCAGTTGATTGGGTGCCAGGCATCTGCAAATCCATTGCAGTGATCAATGAACATACCAAACTGTGACTTGTGGACACTTACATTTAATTACAAGTAAAAGTAAAGAACAAATACTAATTGAATCCAGACCAAAATGTGCTCATCAAGGCTAGAGTTTATTTTACATTTATTTTTATTTTTCTTGTATTTACTTATCCATGTGGGTCCCTCTTTTTCAGGAGCCATAGTCAAGGTGTTCAGTCAGTAAAGCACTATATGGGCTTTTAATATACTGTATTCACAGCCACAACCAATGGAGACACATGAGCTTTACAGAGTGAACTATGCAGTTGTAATATCAAGAACGGGCTTTTATTGCATCTCATTTCCAGAATTCTGAATGCAAAAAAACTTGAGATTTCTTGCCAAATTCTCACATTGATCAATATGTATGGGTCAGAGAGAATAGACAAGCCACATCCTACTCGTCTGCTTGCGAGCCCTGAAAGAAATGAAAGTTTAAGTATTTTAACATTTTAACATAATCCAATTTGTCTTGGATGACAAAAACATGTTTCAGTGAAAATACTTTGAGAGGAGGGGAGTTGAAGGAAACCCTTTCAGATACGGCATGCAGTCCATGGGCACCCAGAGAATGATGAAAGACCATCTATACTTTTAGGAAAATCAACTTTAAGGGACACAAACTTATCCTTCATCCAATACAAAATACTTGGAAAATACTCTTGGAAAAAAATCAGATATCTGTGACTGTCCCAGGACAGATTTTCAGGGATTTCGGTTTTTATCCGTCCCAGTAGCTAACATCTAATGAGGGTAGCTTTCAGCCAGGAGGTGGCCTTACCCACCTGTCAAACGTGTGGCGTGTGATTCCGAGAGGCTGACTGAGAGGAGGGCATGGGTTTTTTGCCGTTTTATACATTCAAAATCTTTCTTCTGCCCAGATTCTGCTCGCGGCCAAAGAACGCCTACCATAGCTTTAAGTGGGCTTGTCAAATAAATTTGTATACAATGAACCAGTATCATTCCTGAAAATATCTGAAATAACCTGCAATACATTTCCCTCTGCCTGTATATTCAAAGGTCACCAATACACTACCCATTATCCCTGTCTGTCACATCCATGTGTCTTCTAGACTTAGTAGCTCTAAACTTAGATCCTATAGCTCAAACTCCTGCTCATCTCCCTCTCAGTCTAACTACAATATATAAATAAATTATGCATGAAGTGATGGGACTAATAGGAATAGTTGACTTAAAATATGTTCATTAAAGAAAATGCCTTCTGATTTTTATAATTCCAGAAGGGCTGCAGTCTTTAAATTTGACATACACAAAGATGCTACTAATCAACGTTTCAAAGTAAAATGGTTGTATGCATTAGCAAAGCATACATTCCTTTAAAGAGTTTTGAAGTACATACTTGGACATTTTATTTATTTAGCTATAAATAAAGGGGAGAAAATCCTGGTTGTGTCTTCTTTTCCCCAGGTCTCCTTGGCCCTTGCTAACAAATGCAGGTTGTGGTTCTTGCATGAAGGGTAATTAATCTCCATCATGATTAGCATTGCTGAGAGAGAACTAAGCTCACTAATGGCAAAATGAAATTAAATGTCGGAATGTGTAATTGTTAGCAATCAGAAGCCCTTATTGCTGTTCTGCATTCCTCTCAAGACCAGGAAGGCGGAGGGTCACAAATGGCCTTGAAACAGATGCCCTGGCCCAGTACAATAATCTCTTTGTTATGTGTAGGTATCCAAAGAGGACCCGTCTCTCTCAGTAAAGAGATAAACACACAGGAGTGGCTCTGTTGAGAGTCAGCAGATGGTAGATTGGTTAGCCATTAAATGAGTTGATTCTCTTTCATGGCCTGGCCTCTTAAAACAAGGCCAGGCATCTTGGCGGCAGGGATTCTTTTTTTCCTTCTTAACACAATCACATTCTTTTTCTTTCCTTTATGGAACATTCTGATCCTGCAACTGTGGAGAGCCATGGCCAATACAAAAGAAAAGTATTTCATTTATTTATTTTTTTAAATCTGAAGAATAAGATAAAGTCTGCATTATCATACAGTATATCAGTGTCTTGATTATCACACAATATCACAAATGCTTGCTATAGAGAAGAAGTTTTAAATGAAACAGCAGAATATTTTCTTGAGCTTGTTCAAAAAGCTAGAAAAGAATATCATTATGTATATAAACATGAATGTGCTATTATCTGATTAGTAAGATTATATTCGTTACTAGGCCTCAGCTAAGATATAACATTTTAAATGTAACATAAAGAAAAAAATCTTTCACAGCATTAGTGCTCGCTGATATTGAATTGTTAATCTAATAGGCCATTGGAAAATGAAAATATACAAATGTATATTTAATCAGATATTTAACTAATTGGTGGGTTAATTCACATTAACATATTAATCACCGTATTATTGGAATTGTTATCATGAAACATGGAATTATCCAACAATCATACAAACAATGTAACTCAAAAATATATTCAAACCATCAATAGTCAATACAAGCAAGTGTAAAACTGATCAACAACAAATTAAAAATAAAACATTGGTTACCATGCCTTGCAGCTCAGTTTTAGATTGGTACTTCATTATCACGCCTATCCATTCATTGACATTCATTACATACTGAAAGCAATATAATGCATAACGATTAGCCTTTGTCTGCACGAGAGGTATTGTTTGCCCAAAAAAGTATTTGCTAAGAATTCTTAATTACAAGAATGAATCATTGAGATTATTGCTAATTCATCCAGCTTTGACATTTTTTCACTCCTATTAAAATGTTGAAAAGCTTCCAGATTTTGATTGTACATGTTTTATACATATTAGTCCCAGTAATTTTCTTTTCATGCCATGATTTAGCATCAAGCTAAAATTTATATCAATGGCATGCAATTAGAATAATTTCAGCACCTTTCATCTTTCAAACTTCCTCAAAAAATATTTTATTCTCATATTTAAATAACAATGAAAACATATTCAGCAGATGGTATTCAATGTAATGGTTCACTGACAATTTCATGCCAGATTATATGAGAAGGATGACATACAAGTATTGAATGCATATGCATTATACATGCAGAACTGTTATTGTCCATTTCATATTCTCATGTAGAGTTACAATTTATAACTATTGTGAGGATAAAATATTTCTTAAACATGAAAATCTAGTGCAAGGTCATGTTTAAGACATATTGCACTGATACCTGATATCTAGCAGTACTTTACTTAGGATATAGCTACATATAGTTCAAGGGTTCAGCCACTCTTTCACATGCATTACTATTAATAATAATTCATTCAAATTTGATATAACCTCAATGCAAAAAATAAGACACATGTGTTAGCATGTGTATGGTGGTCATTTGTCACTTGATAACAGTGTCTGCTAGATAAAATGTAATGTAATGTAATAGGTGGGTGACTAACTATGGACTGCATGCTAAGGCCAGATCTTCCACCAACTGAACTCTATGCAAGTTTAACTATAGCCTGCAGTGTGAACTGAAACAGCAACATCACGTGTTTTGGAGGAGAACCATGGAGGTCTGCAGTCTCCTGAATCGGCAGTGAGATCCATGAGATCCATGTACAGGGCCCTCGTATGGTACAAGGCTGCAGTTACAGATTCCATTCCAAACTGGGGTGGGAATCGGACATGCTCAGGCTGATGATGGGCATCAGATTTGTGATTTCCATTGGCCAATGAATCATTAGTTCTCAGCGGCCACTCAGACACGATTTGGATGCAACCTCAAATTGCATTATATATCTATCTGTACTTCTGAATAAATATGGTGTCAAAGTGTTTAATTTTACAGAATACTCCATACAGTGACAAATCAATGATCTGATTGGCTCCATTTCAACCATTTAACATCCTCATTTTGAAGCCGCTAATGTGACTCAAGAAGCATATTCAGTGCTACATTAATAGCAGAATAGCCAAGGCATGCAAAACCAGTGCTAAAGACCATGACATTTTTTTACTAACAAGCAAGTCATTAGCTTATCACTCATGCTACCCACTGCAACCTGGACCACAGGTCCACAGAGGCCCACTGGGACTCATTGCTGCTCTTGCCAGTTTAAGTCACCGAACCCTAAAGCAAACAAGGAGAGTGTGCCAGCATATAGGACATACAAAGCTCCTGAACTCCCCCTTTCAGACACTCGGTGACTCACCATGACTCTACTCTACTATACAACCCCCTCTGAAATGCTTCCAGCAATTTATTTTCCCTCCGAATCTTCCTCTGCTCTAACAAAACAGCCTAACAGATGCATGCACACACGCACATACACAGACACACATGCACACACACACACACACATGCACATACACAGACACACATGCACACACACACACACATACATACACGCACACATGCACAAATGCATACACATGCACACATTTTAAGGTTATTTATTTATTTATTTGTTTATTTAGCATTAATTTTTTACTAAGGAGATTGTATTCGGATTGTAACAGGAGCGTTCTTAATTTTACAAATGACTGAAATTAGAGCAGAGGAAGTGTGGTCTCCTGATTAGAGTGAAGAGCGCAGAGTTTCCAGAGGTGGAGCAGAGGGCAGGGAGTGCACGAGCCTGGGGGCGGCGCCGTGGGTGGGAGACGGCTGCTGGATCAATGAGGTGGCAGTCACACAGGATGCAAGTCATTTCAAAGACTTCAGTGCAAACTTTTCAGTGCAACAAAATTGTGAGGGAGAGACATTTGCATGGTTCAATGAAAAGTTTTGCTTTTCCTTTTGAAAAACACTATTTTAGAGAGAGAGAGAGAGTGACAGAAAGAGAGAGAGAGAGAGAGAGAGAGAGAGAGAGAGAGAGAGAGAGACAAAGAGAGAGTGAGATAGTAGACTAGGACTCTGAAATAGACTTTGAAGATATTTGAAAAATCTGGCATCTCTGCTCATTGCTTTCTTCTAAAAACAAAGGCTCTTCAAGTTTTTAAACTTAAAAAAAAATTCCTGGAAATGTCAGTTTATACACACATTCAAATCAATTAATTGTGGTTCCAGTATGTGCCTGGAGACAATATAATGTAAATGTAATATAATGCAAATAATATTGATGTTGTTGTCACTGATTTCTGTTGCCTGATATCTGTGAAATATGATGAAAGCTATGCACCAGGGATTCCATGCACTAAAACTGCACTTCCACCATTCTGCCACGTGTGTTCTTCACAAACACAGGACGCTACCTGTCGTAGCTCCACGCAATCTCTCAGACACAGAGAGGAAGTACTCTTAGGAGTTTTGGGTAATGGGCTTCCTGAAGCTCTGAAGTCACATGGCCTGACAGGTCACTACAGGACAGACTTTGAATTGCAGCAGTGCTCCATTTTCCCTCTAAAGAGATTACAGTGTCTACAGTGACAGCCAAAGCCCTTTAAAACCACCCCCTCTTGGCTGCGCTGCAAGTGTCTTGTCCTAATTGTGTGCCTCTCCAGGCTAAAAGATGTAGAGACCATGCCTGCAGTGCATCACTGTTGATCTAGGAGTGACTATCAGGTAGCACTACTAAATGCCATTGGTATGCTTCGAATTACCAGGAGATGCTGATGCCGCAGTCAGTCTCCAGACTAGCATGGGGACACTAACAGGCCATGCCCTCTATAAGACAAGTGTGAGCGCTTAACTGCTAGGCACCCATGTCACAGGCCTGGCTGTGTGCTGAGTGTGCTCTGGTTCTGTTAGGTTTCGTGTTTTTCATGTTCTGTGTTCTGCCTATGTTGTTACCGTTTTCGTGTTTTTGTTACCTCCGTGCACACCGTAGTCTCCCTGTCACTTCATTCATACGTTTCACCTGTTTCACTTCCTGATTGTTTCCCCACCTGATTCCCATTCCCTCTTGTTACCTGTATATAAAAACCCCTCTGTTTGTGCAGTTAGTTTCCAGATTGTTATGTGTTTATTCCCTACTCTCCAGCGTTTTCGTATTGATACCTGTTTTGACCTGTTTCGTCCGCGACCATCGAGTTTAGCTTATTCCTTCTGTCTTGTTCTGACCCGTAGTTTTTCAACCTGTTTCTGTTTATCGACTTTTTTTTCTGGATTGTGTTTCTGTTTAATTAGCCCGTTTGTTTTCGACCCATTGCCTGCGACTATTCTTTGGATTATCCTCAATACATCTGTTTACTGGAGATCTGACCCTTTGCCTGGACTATCACTTACTTACCTGCTCTAACTGTTTCCATTTCTTAGTTCCACGTTTTATGTATTTAGAATTCATACAAGGATTCACAGGGAGGCTGTCCATATTTAGATACTTAATCCTTGGATCTGGATATCCCCTCATCTTGATGACGAAAAAGGAAAAGTAAGTGTTGTGACAGTGGCACTGTACAAACCTGTTCACATGTGTGATTTGTTCATGCATTGTTATATCATCAGTATCTTTTTTGTGATCAATATGTAATTGCAGACAGTCAAACGTATACATGACATACGGTGATCACATAAATGAACCGCATACAAACAATCAAACAAAACAAAAAAATACAAACAAAAAAAAAATTAAATAAAGAGGGAGAGCAAAACAAAAAACTGTCATGTACATCACAAAGACTGTGCCAGTATCAGGCTATTTAATCAGATCCATAAGATCACACTTTACAGAAGGACACATTTCAGGGCCAAAGAAAGTGTGAAAGATCTTTTTTTAATGAATGAAAAGCAAAAGAAACCTGCCGTTTTAGTGGCATGCAGTATATGGCATACAGTGTTTTAGGTTCAACCACCTCCCACGGTTCTCTCAATATTCTATGTTTGGAATAAGCTCTTCTCTAGGAAGACCATTTGGATACCTGACTAAGTACAAAGGGTCAAAATGTTCCTTGGTTGGATTAATATTTCATAGTATTTAATTCCATACCAATTAATATTCATCCTCACTTTCTTTGCTAAGCAATGCATTAAGAATACCTCACCTGAGACAAACTCTGGCTATTACGGAGGATGTTTGTGACAGGCAACATTCGTGAGCCATTAGTCTGTCCTTAAAGTACGCGTGAGCAGTGTAAGGGGCCACCCTTTGAGGTTACTGGATCTTCTAATGCTTTGGAGAACAAGGCCATTAAATGCTGTGGTGAGTGCTCCGTGTGCTGTTAATGAGCCCAAAGAATTCAATGCAGCCTGGATATGTTAAAATTCGTAAGAAATTAGTGGTTTCTCCACAACACCTCATTCACATTCTCTCTGTGGTTCTCTCTAAATGCAGCTGTTATACGACACATTAATTAGCCATCAATAATAAAGGAGAGTGGATTACAGACAAAAAATATCCCTGTTATTCTTTTTTGGCTGGATTTGCACTGGCTGATCAGCAGGTCAGCCTGGCCAAGATGTACAGTGACACACACTTATCCATTCATGAAGACTTAAAAGCCGACCTCATAGCGAGGGTATCGCTTTTTCAATAAAATGGCTGCTACATAAATAGATTCAGTTTGCTTGCTACTGGGCAGTCTCAACGGTCTTCTTCATGCTCGGCTTGGCTGTGATTTCATCATCACCGATTATCTGTGGGGTTCCAGGGGACAGCCCCCAGCTTGAAATGTTTTCTTGCTGTTTTCCTAACACTAATGCGAAGGTGGGGAAGATTTGGATGATTCAGATTTTAGCATTCCTATCCAAAATTGTATATATACAATCACCAAGCACTTTATTAGGTAATTATTACACTTATGTTTTAGAATTCTACTGCTGTAGCCTATTCCCTTGGAGTTATGATGCGTTGTGTGTTCAGAGATGCTCTTCTGCATACAACTGTTTATTTTAATTTCTGTTACCTTCCTGTCAGCTTTGACCAGTCTGGCCATTCTCTGACATTTCTCATTAACGCATTTTTGTCTGCTGCCCACTGACCTCTCTCATTACCAATAACCTTTTGCCCACAGAACTGGTGATCACTGGATGTTTTTTTTTTTTTTTTTTTTTTTTTTTTTTTTTTTTTTTTTTAACTTTAGAGACGAGGCGGCACGGATGGTGCAGTGGGTAGCACTGCCGCCTCACAGCAAGGAGGTCCTGGGTTCGAATCCCCGTCGGCCGGGGCCTCTCTGTGCGGAGTTTGCATGTTCTCCCCGTGTCTGCGTGGGTTTCCTCCGGGTACTCCGGTTTCCTCCCACAGTCCAAAGACATGCAGGTTAGGCCGATTGGAGAGTCTAAATTGCCCGTAGGCATGAGTGTGTGAGTGAATGGTGCGTGTGCCCTGCGATGGACTGGCGACCTGTCCAGGGTGTATTCCTGCCTTTCGCCCAATGTATGCTGGGATAGGCTCCAGCCCCCCTGCGACCCTGATCGGGATAAGCGGGTTCAGATAATGGATGGATGGATGGACTTTAGAGACGAGTGTATGTTAATATCCCAGGAGATCAGCAGTTTTTGAGATACTCAAACCACTCTGTCTGCCACCAACAATCATTCCATGGTCAAAGTCACTTGGATCACATTTGTTTCCCAATCCTGATGGTTGATGTATCCACATGATTGTATGCATTTGACTGCTGCCACGCAATTGGCTGATTAGATAATCACATGAATAAGTAGATGTAATAAAGTAAAAATGTTCCTAATAAAGAAAAAAGGCTGCATATACTATAATAAACAACACAGATAATAATCTTCATGTTATGTTTAAACACTACATACTTTTATTTCAATACATTTACTGTCATGTTTCAATGTTTTTTAATCATTCTTTTCCTGAAAACTCTTGGTGTCAAAATGATTGGTACCCCTGCAATTAAAATAAAATCAAACAAAGTGACAAAATTAAATTGGCAATAATTATTTTAGTGAAATTAGTTAATCTTGATCTGAAGGAAGTATATCCATCACTTAAATAATAATTTGGTGACAAGCATGCAAAATGCAAAATCCCAGTGTCATCCCTCAGCATGGCAAAAGCCAAATAATTGTAAATTCAGAAGAGAGAGGTGGTAATTTAACCATCACAAGTCTGGTAATGTGTATACAAAACCAATCTGGAGTTTGTCCAAAGTCGTCGGAAGTATGTTTGGAGTGTCTGGAAGAGTGCTATGGCCAGATGAGACCAATATTGAACATACACACCATATACATATTTGGCAGCAGGAGGGTGTTTTTGAGATGTTTTGCTGCTAGTGGTCCCAGGGCACTATTAAAGATACATGGCACAGTGAACTCAACAAAGAACCAGGAAATTGTGACAAAAAAATCTGGAAGCTGAGTCTTGGTCATGGGTAGATTGTCCAGCAGGACAATGGCTCCAAGCATACACCAATATCCTCACAGAAATGATTAAGTGAAAACAACATCCAGGTTCTGCAATGTTAGTCCCCAGACTTAAATCCTAGTAAAAAACCATGGTCTGAATGGACGAGGGGGTCCATAAGCAAAAACCCAAGGATATAAATTATTCTGAAAAGTTATGCATGGAGGAATGGTCAAAAATCCCTCCAAATGTGTTCTCTAACCTTCCAAATTATAGGAGTCTGCGCACAAAATGATCTTGTTAATAAGAGAGGTTAGTGGTTCCCTGGATGTGGATATGGTTATGGATATGCACTTTGTTGTACGTCGCTCTGGATAAGAGCGTCTGCCAAATGCCAATAATGTAATGTAATGAAAGGCCAGACTGGTCAAAGCTGACAGAAAGGTGACAGTAAAGCAAATAAGCATATATAAAATAAAAAAATGGCCACCACATACATTACCACAGTGGTATGCAGAAGAGCATCTCCGAACACACAGACCTCAAACCTTTTAAGTGGATAGGCTAAAGCAGCAGAAAACCTAAAAAACAAGTCTAATAAATACCTAATAAAGTGCTCACTGAGTGTATATCCCCTACATATCCCTTTTTTAGTATTTGAATCACAGGTAATTTGAACCCTGCATCTGCTGGGAGCTGTGCCAGAATCAGAAGAGACAGTGCTGGGAATTGAAAGCTGTTTATGCAGTGCAGCGCTGGTTCTTTCAGCAGAGGCTGTTGATTCAGGTCCAGGCCGAAGCGTCCGGTCGTGGCGACCCGGTGTTCCTGGATGAAGCGGAATGGGAGGGAGGGGAAGCAGAGCCAGCTGCTGAGCTCTCTCACCCTGACGGAAATTCATGCTGGATCCAAACACAAGGGCTCCCACACAGGGAGTAGATTATTTTTTATGACATTATGCATTTTCACAACATTCTTTGCGTCGTATATTAGTTCAATGTTGTCAAAGAAATTGCTGTTGGTTTTATGTAGGGGACCTTTTAAAGGACACTCCCTGGGATGGATAAATAAGTAAGTAAATAAATAAATAAACATTTTTTTCACCAGTCAATTTCCTTTTAACATATTCACAAACCACAACAGAGATATAAACTAAGAGTGGTATTCTGATTATCTGCAAATCAATTAATTAAAAATAAAAACACAGGTGTGTGCACGTGCACGTGCATGTGTATGTGCGTGTGCCTGTGTGTGTGCCTGTGTATGTGTGTGTGTCTTCCTACACTATTGACTGTTTTCCCACAGGTTGTTTCAACACAGAACATCCAATCTGGTGTCAGTGTTCTGCGACCCTGTTAGAGACATCAACCATATTCATCGCGGGGAAGTAATTTGTTGTTCAATAAACTCTTGAAGCTCATGTCTGTTTCAGTCCATAGTTTCTGAATGTGTTGAGAGAAAACTGCCTGGGAGAAAAGAGTAGCTGTTAAAAGTTTATAACCAACGTAGGGCAACATATCCATATTATTGTCCTATGCAAGAATTATAGTGTACACATTCAAACTCTGTTTGCTGCTTTGGTAACTGGCGTGTATGACTGTGCACAATGTGTATTCCCTGTTGTTGTTTTTGAGTCAATTATAAAGAGATCTCCTGCCATTCTATGCATAGCAATTATTATTTGGGTCAACAAAGCTCATGACTGCAGTAATTGCCTCATCATTTGAAGCATTATTAAGCTGTGTAAACAGAACCAAGAGTAAAGTTCAATATCGCCTCTCAGTAAATTAGAAGTAAAATTGAAAGATAAAAAAAAAAAAAGAAATAAAAAAGAAGAGCAAAACATAGAAACTAAGATTCAATCCTATCCAACCATGTCTGGATTTTAAATACAGACCTTTACTTAATATTCCATGAAGTAAAACCACCATTGAACCACTTGTCAATGGTCATCACTTGACAAGCAAACCTCCTATAAACTCTTGAACGTGAACACTGAATCTGATTTCAGTCAGAGTGTGCCAATATTACATCATCCATATCATCTGAATATGTATGCTGTAGAGGAAACATAATTGCATTTGACATAACATAGTTGTCTTTGCATTTCTGCTAAAGTTCAGTTTACAGAAGCAAGCAGGCCTCAAAATCAATAGCAAGAATATTATGTGTTACTTATGCAGTCTACAGCAAGTTATTGATATAATATGGACTTTATTAAGGAAATGTCAAGAAACATGTGGTTTAATCCATTTTCTCCTGCAGATTTCTGGGTGGAATAAATTTGCAATGATTCAGCATATCAATGTGTTAAGGCCTGAATATGGCATACAGTATCTATATTGATGCTGGGAATTGGGAGGTATGTATAAATTAAATTCTCTCAACTATTCTCAGTTTTTTCCTCTACTACAAATATTAGAATACACCACGGCCTCCACCCATCCTCCATTGCCTACTCAGCCTTATAGACGACTACTGCACACTCACTAGGAAGGGTTACAATATCAATAAATCAAGTGGAAGGTTCCGTTTCCAATCTGCCTGTACCACACTTGTAGAAAGAGTCAACATGGTTTCTAACAGCCAGTTTTTAGGGGGTTTGTATTCTGCCCTATCTGTGGCTCAAATGGCCTCAGAGCAAATGTACATACATTTGCAAGCATTATCAATAGACCTGCACTAGCAATACATCTGAATCCTCAGCAAGCACCACAATGAGCCATTGAATAAAGAATGCATTTCCCATGAAATGTAGGGACATACTGTACAGCACCACTTTGAAAAGCAGTAGGTCAAGGAAAGCCCTGTCATAACATACTGTAGGTCGAAAGCTGTGGCAATCTCCTTACTTTAATGGCTCTGTGAACATTTAATGTCACAAAATATTTTCCATCCATTATCTTAACCAGCTTATCCTGAACAGGGTCGCAGGGGGGCTGGAGCCTATCCCAGCATACTTTGGGCGAAAGGAATACACCCTGGACAGGTCGCCAGTCCATCGCAGGGCACACACACCATTCGCTCACATACTCATACCTATGGGCAATTTAGACTCTCCAATCAGCCTAACCTGCATGTCTTTGGACTGTGGGAGGAAACCGGAGTACCCGGAGGAAACCCACGTGCACACGGGGAGAACATGCAAACCCTGCACAGAGAGGCCCCGGCCGACGGGGATTGAAACCCAGGACCTCCTCACTTCACTGTGAGGTAGCAGTGCTACCCACTGCACCATCTGTGCTGCCACAAAATATTTTATTCAATGTTCTTCCATTAAATATATTGTAATGGCACTATATTTTATTCACGTGGTTCTCTCCTTGCCCACTGCTATAGTAGTCCTTATTGCCTCTATTCAGGCATGCTGTGGTTTCTTGCCTTCCTGACCAGATTGCTTGTGATTGTATGTGCTGTTTGTGCATGTGTGTACATTTGTGTGTGTGTGTGTGTGTGTGTGTGTGTGTTTGTTTGGGTGGGGTTTATGTAGGTTTGTGTGTTGATCATGCTTGCTTGATGTGTCAGTAAAACTGCATTTCCATATGATCAGCATTAGATATGTTTCAACTTTCCAATCTTACTATCCTATTCTATCATTATACTTATTGCAGGACATGGATATATGTTGAAAAAACATATTTAATCACCCCTTCTTCATTGCTATTTGAAGATGCCAGGTGTTTAGACCCGTTCCCAGAAGCCTGCCGTCTTGGTATTTTCATGGTAATGTAATTAGGAATCCTTATCTCTTCAAAGACCATACATGAAAGGACAGCTAAATTGAACCAAAGATTTCTTATCTACTTCAGCTTACAGAATACAAATGTTTCTGATTATTCCAAGGTAAAACACAAGAGAGAAGGGGGAGGAAAAAAAACCTGGTTTCAACCTCTACAAAAGAAAGAGGGTTTTTTATTTTTCCTTGGTAACCTTCCAGTGAATCGGGAGCTCATTGTCTTACAGAACAGGTACGGCGTTTAAAATGCTCTCTAATATATTTGGAATACATCTATGTGGGAAAAGGACCACTGCTGTGTTCCTCCCCTGTAAGTGTGGGAAACTGAAGCACTGCTGCAGGAATGTAATCTAGAGAGCTGGTTGTGAAATGGATTGTTGATGAAATGAGAAATGCTTTAGAATTCAAGGTGGAATGCTTGATTAAAATGTGTCAGACTTCCAATCATTTCAGCCTGAGAAAGCTGCTAATTATGTGACGTAAATTGTATTTTATCTCATGCATTAGTGAAAACTGATCCTTCGTTTTCTGCGCCACAGAAATGCAACGCATATTTCCATGTGATAATATAATTATGTGTTTATGCAAACCACTGTTCTATTTCGGTTTAAAAAGCTGACTTGTCTGTACAAGTCTGGCAGTGAGGCAGAATGTTGAATTCACACTTGTAACTTTAGATTTAAAGTAAATTATATTTAAATCAGGGAAATATTCATATTATGGATGCAACGCCATGCCATGCCTGTATCTGTATTGCAAAATCATCTGTATTTGGATTAGGAACCAGAAGTTGTTGCAGTAGGACACTATTAACTGACATGACCACACCGTTAATAGTTTTGTTACAACTACAATTGCTATTGTTCATTAACGGAAGTAATTTTAACATCCGGACTGAGATGGACAGGCTAGATAAGGGATAGCACATCTGACAGTTACGAAAGCTGTGTATGTAACTTTCTTTCTTTATTAAACCTCATTAGACAGCATTACAAGTTGTAATCATTGTCGCTAAGACACACACCCACAACTGGAAGTGGGAATGGTTTGATTGGAAGTGATTGATAATGCATTGGCTTTCTGTTTTAATGGTTGCCATGCACAGGTTCCTAATAGCTAAATCCAGTATTCTAATCTATTCATCGTTTGATTACAAAATATTACAATTATACAAATTAAAATAGCAAAATACAGACAAAATAAAGTGTCAAAAAATAAAGTGATTTTGACAATCCAACAAAAATAAACCACTGGTGGTCAGATGCGAGTCACACAGAACATGATAGTATGTAACATTACCAGGGACAGGTAATTAACCCGCTAAACTACCAAACTAGCTACAGTCTTTTGGCGAGGTGCCTTGATTCTCAATTTCACCATACTAGTGACTGCTGCCACAGGAAACTGTTTGCTCTCAAAATGTATCAATAACTGCTTAAGGAGCAGAATGGGACAACAGAGACTAATTGGGTTATGAATACTTTCATTTGAAAATGACAGAGGCAGGAATTTGGACCTCTAGAGTTTGGTGGATGATTTTGCGGCGCACAAACTGCGCTGCATGTCCTTTTGAATGAGTAAGCAGCAATTTAGCTTTTTACCGTTAAGCCATTGTTAGTCACAAAGGGTAATGTAATATTGTGATGTTGTTTTCTATGTGTTAGTAACATTACTGCTTTCTGTTAGGAGGACTGGCTAGCGCTTATCCCTGTGTTTGTTGACTGTCTATGGTTCTGAATGGCTGGTACAGGTGTGTTGCAAGTGTACGTGTAGTTAAAGATATCGAAAAGAAGGGGAGCCCGGAGTGTAATTTGTACCAGGGCCTGATGATTCTTAGTTACGCCACTGGTGGGTTTTATGCATGGAGCATGTAGGGGCTACAACAACATTCTTGTTTAGGGCCACCAAAACCTTTGGGCTGGCTCTGATTCAGTATAAAAATAATACAATGTTTTTCTGTCAGTGATGGAACACATTTAAATTTGGTGTCAACACCTCAGCACCAGGTTTATAAATTCCATACACTTGTATTTGATGTCAAAATATAATTTTAAGCTGAGAATTGGCTAGCCTTCTTCCAAAACACCTTAGAATTAACGGACTCTATCTATTTCTAATCTATTTTAGGATTGTGGCACCCTAACTCACCTGGGAATGAGGAATAGTAATTAAACAGTGTGCAGCTCCAGCTCAGTTCATTAGTCAGATTTAAGGACAGTGTGTGTTTAAGCAGAATACGTGACTAAGCTTGATTCCGGCATATATTCAGTCAACATTTGTCCATAACTTATAAACAAATGTGACTGATCATTTATTATTCACAAGTATACTTTGCCAAACTATTTTCATCCAATTTAAATTTAACCTGCCAAACAGACTGGGGAGTGAAACACAAACACTTTAAATATGGGTCCAAGTTAAGGACAAATGTTTATTGAAATGGGATCATCATCAGTTCACTGTCTACACTCAAGAATTCCTTGGTTAAATGAAATAGTATAGTGCCATAGGAAGGGAGCATTTGTCCTTTTACTGGTGTGAGGCTTTGCTGGAATTAAGATGGGCTGTTCTCTAAATCCTATGAGCACGACTTCAGCTGGGAGGCTAAGAAAGTAGGCTCCAAAATGAGAAGCGAAAGGAAAAACTACACTGCGCTAGAGGCCACGTGTAAAATCGACGTGTACAGGGATCGGCTAGCATTATGCCGTAAGTGTATTACGGTGTGCCTCTTTACCAAGCTTAGCTGTTGAGCACAGGGTAAAGGAGACCAAAAGGTACAGCTGGTGTTGTTTGTCCACAGCACGGGCGGTCTGGGGGAGGGGAGGGGTGGGGGGTGACACCACTTCCGTTTGTGGGGGCATCGCGGGCAGGCGGCCGCGTCACAGCTGAGATGAATGAGAGCGAGCGAGCGTGAAAATGAAGGGTGGAATGCCAGGGAGACATTCATGCGTCCCACTTTTCCCTCCGGTACGATGATCTACTGCCTTTAAACGAATCTGACAGATGGGCGCGCGGAGCTCCGTCTTTGGGGAAATGCGCAGCTCGAGCGGGGCTGAGCAGTGCGGTCAGGCCCAGCAGTCAGGTTTCTGTCAGTGGCCTCGCCACACTGACTCACACTGCCTTTCTGTTGCATGTGCTATACTCCTGCCCAGCCCCTGTGGACCTCTTTCAGTCACTTGTAACCTTCTACCACCACCAACCAGACCACCATGTTCCCTGCTTCTGCTGAATGGCTGAAGCTAGGTACGTGCTGCGTTAGTACTTGAATGGGGCACCTCCTCCAGCAGGAAGTTTTGTTGTTGGACCAGTAGGGGGCACTCTTCCATCTGGTCAAATAAAGCCACAGTGCAGCGATGGGGACACAGTGTGTGATGTAGAAGGCGATTCTTTGGATGTGATGCTAAACCGAAGTCCTGACTAACTGTGTTCATTAAAGATCCCATTAAACTTAATAATGCAAAGCAGTGCATGACTTTATATATATATTTATTTATCTATTTATTTATTTAAAAAAATTCTCCTTTGGGGGTAAGCTTCTTGAGAAATGTAGTTCAACATTCTGCTGTAATTTGGTGATGCTTTTTGTTCCTTTTTTTCACTAAAAAAACGTCATTATCACTTTCACTGAATTTCTCCACACACAGCAAGTGATATGCCAGACAGGTTGAAAGATCTATGAAACATCTTTCAACAAGAAATCTTTACATATATTACAGTCTGCTTAATGGAAAAATGCTTGGGCTTTCATTTGTTTATTTATTTCTTTATGTGTTTGCTTCTCTGTTTGTTTATGAAATAAGGGCTTTTAGATTGAGGTAAAGCAAAGTGAAGACAATTGTCTGCCAGTATGGTATTAATGTTTATTCAGGATAAATTGCAATGGCTGCAGATGAATTATTATTAAAAAATAGGGTAACAATAAGGTTACATGAATTGGCATGAACTAGATGTGAATTATCTAACTACTGAAACGTTAAGCTGCTCAGCTTCGTTTATGTATTTGTGCATCATGAATACATGCTAACAACTACATTCGTTCATGCCAATTCATATTGGAGAACCAGTAAATGTATCTGATAATGCTTAACTAATTTATCCTATGGTTTGCTATTGTATATATTTTAATGTAACTAGTACATTAATGAAAAGTGATTTTCATGTTTAATTAATACATTTGAAATTATTCATTCATGTTAACTGCAACTGCATTGGTTAATGCCTATTCATGTGAACTTAAGTGTTACCAAAAATAGAAATAAAACCAATCCTTGCTTTTAATCCAAAGGTGATTCTGACTTGTTTCACCAGTGTTGAGCTTTGTTTTTGAACACATCATATTTCACCTAAATTTAAGCTCCTGTACTCCTCTCCCTATTGGCCTGCATGCTGTCCTAACTATTAACATCTCCCCTATGCTGGACTGATGCTAATGCCAAGTTAGCAATAGGGACAATACACGTTTCACAAATCTATCTTAAGTGTGAATTGAATCCCAAACAATGTCAGGCCCTCTGCAGATACCTGAGACCGTCACTATTTATGCATTGATGTCTGTTTGAAATGTAGAGTCATGTTGAACTACATATTCTACAGCTACATATAATGCATTACATATTCAAATCCTTTTTTTGCCAGACCAATATTTTGAAAAATGGAAAAAAAAAGAAAAGAAGAAAAAACCATATTCTTAAATAAAACATGAGGCTTGCATTTAGTCCAGGACCAAGCTTAAGAACTGGTGAAGAACAGCCAATCAGAAAAGAAAGAGGGAATTATACAGACAGTAAATTCCCCCCTGGCTGCCATTCAGTGCCAACTACCATAGTGAGGGAAAGTCACTGGGAGGCAGCAATGGCTTATTCCGTATTAGGACCGTTGTCTCTCCCTTTTCAAATTCCTGAATACATAATTTTCAATATTTGTCACAGTCCCTGCTTCAGATTCACCCTAAAATGTAAACTCATATGAGATGTTTGAATGGTTCATAATTCAATATTTATACCCCGTATAAGTTTGAATAAGTTTGAATAACGCACTTCAAATAAGCCGCCAGGGAATTAGAGGCCCTTCATTTTTACATGAAGATGATTACAAAGGCAAACACACATAAAAGAGGGGAAAGAAGTCTCTTCCAAAACACAAGCCCACCGCCACTCCTATTACCACCCCCAATCACACATGGATAAGACTTTTTGTGTAGTTTTGGTCACCTTTTGTCACATTCCCCAGTTAGTCCTAAATCTCTCTGCAGTGAGAGAATTGGCAGAAATGAAAATGCAGTTCAGTCCTAGAAAGAGTGCAGGAAAGGTGACAAAGGTATACTAGCACCTCCGCACATTCCCCTCACAGCTCCGAGTCAGAAAAAGCACTGAGAGGCATGTGATGTAGAATAGAAAGAGCATGGAATGCACTGTCTCCTTATTTAATTTTTTTTTATTTCACATCAAGCATGAGCACATTCGTTTTTGCAAGAGCACATGTTGGAGAAACAGTTAAAGGCAATAATATCTAATCAACATCCACTACAATTGACATGTGAATATCAGAACCCACATAATAATAATTCTAACAATAATACTCATTATCATGATGATATTTAAAGTCTGACACAGAGGGAAAAGGCTGGGTTCTCCATCCTGAAGCTGCTGTGTTTAGGATTGCATTCATCGAATGCCATGTACTCATAAGTCTGGCAAGGATCTGTAGTGTAGTGGTTAAGGTATGTGACTGGGACAAGGTCGGTGGTTCAATCCTTGGTGTAGCCACAATAAGATCTACACAGCTGTTGGTCTCCTGCTTAGTCTAATCAACTGTACGTCACTCTGGATAAGAGTGTTTGCCAAATGCCATTAATGAATGAATAATGAATTAGTGATAGACCAGACTGTCTTCATACCTGACTCCCAGGAGGGTGGAAAACCAGCAGTTCTTGGCCCACAAGGACCGTGATTTGCTGATCCCTTGTCTAAGTATTACACCGAAATAAACAAACATGTTGCTGTGATATCCATAAAATGATATGTAATATCTTACATAAGGAATCAGACTAGAACAACATATTTTTGCTGTATTTGTTGTATTTATATAAAAAAATGGTATAGTTGTTTTCTTGGCTTGTTACCTAAATACGTATTTTAATTAGAGCTTTCATGTTAAGACATTGTTTTAAAAAATCTATGAAGCTGTCAGGTTTTTCTTGCCTTTGTTTGCCAGTCATGTCACCTTCATAAACTTGCTTTACAACTTGCTCTGTAATCCTGTGAAAAGACATGTACAACCTCATGTGTAATACTGTCCTCAACTTCTTTCCAGCAGTCAATCAACTTTGAGAGAGAGTGAAAGAAAGAGAGAGATTGCATTTGCTGCTGTGCTGTTCTGTTCATTAACCCTTTAATGAACAGTAAGATCAGCTGTGCATCACTACTGGTAACTGAACACTATGCTGTTCTAGAACACTGGCTTACAGTAGAACTGTGAAAAGCATTTAAAAAAATCTACATAAAATAACAAAATATTATTGAATAATATAAATGTATAATAATTAATTTATGGCATTTTGTTCCAAATTTTAAATGATAAGAAAAATCTTACAAAAAACAACAGCACTAATTCCTCATTCATCCCTCATGGACTTCCTGTGCCCATTAGATTTATATAATAAGCTGCCCCTTCCAGTCTTGCTTCAAGGGCTAACTGTTCAGTGCGTCTCAGGGTTCTCGGACAATGCCGTGGTTATACAGTACATTCTGGTAATGCCAGTCATTTCTGACTTGCAGTCGTGATTTCTACATGAAACACTCATGCCCTGCTAATCTTAGCTTGCTTCACAACTTTTTATGATAGTCCCTTTAGGCTAGCATTTAAGTTACATCAAGTTTGGGGATGTTACAAGTTGAGCCCACAATTTCATTTTGGGAAAATTATTCGAGACAGTCTATCAATGTCATCTGAGCTCAAGCAGTCCATTCTGTTCGTTCAAAGCCTAGAGGATTTCGGAAGCCTTTGATAGTGTGAGTGTCCCATTGTGCACTTGGTGAAAAGATCCCTTTATGAGTGGCTGATTGGGCATGTAATGAGTCGGTGTCATCTCCCCATCTTTTACAATGAGAGGAATGCTTGAACAACCGCATTGTATCTCAGAACTAGGCTGAGACCACTCCAGGTCAAACCAAGCCCCGATAGGTCAGTGGCCAATCCAACTATAGCCTTATGAAAGCCATTTATTTTTTAAACTAATGTACATATGTTGCTGTTGTTAATTCACTTGTTGCAATTATCTTATTTTTCCTTTATCTACTAACAATTCCCTTTTTTGTGTTGCATCATCAGTCATGGTTGGATGAAAAAGAAGCTTGAGAAAAATTACATTATCTTGTAAATGCTAGCCAATAAATAGCTACAAAATAAATCAAGGCATCAACAGAAATGTAGGCTAATAAACTAGAAATTGAATCGTCATGTTATTTGTTTCATCTACCACGATCGTTTAGGAATTATTTCCTTTTTTTGCGAGAAGCCCTGTTTGATATTGTTGCTGAGAGCAAATTACAAAAATAATTCTGCAGTTAGATTGGATTAGGGTCTGACCCTTAAAAGGACTACATGGCCCATTTGCAGAATTAAAATGGAGATGTGCCACAGGGTCACATATTGTTGGAGGGAGGGTGATAATCTGTGATTATCTCAGTGTTTCTCTGTTTCTGTGTCAAGGATTAGGGTACACTGCCTCCTTTGTCCAGATTTCAGGTGCGCATTTAAACAGCACTTAAAGCGTATAATTGCATGTAGTTGCCAGGGGACCACAAAGGGCACTTATAAAAGGAACCTCTAAAATATGCAAGTATGCCATACCGCATGGCTTGAATGAGACGTTGTTGACTTGGATGGAGTGCACTGGTCACCACAATGGATATATTTGTTTCAGTTCAGATGAATGATAAGAGGCACATCATGACCATAGGGTAAAAAAGACAACAGACAAAGTACTGGTGTTGTCTCACCAAGACAGGGAAGGCTGACAAATTAACGTGTATTGTATATTGTTCAATAATGATTCAGAACACATCCTGGTCAGTATATGTAATTTAACAATCTACCTGTCCACCATTTAAAGCTAAATTAAACATTTTTCCTTCATGTTAGTTTGAAAAAAAAAGATGGTGAAGTGGTGAGAGCACATTAACTCTTACCAGAACATTGGATATTCAGTTGGTCAGTGCAGTATCTTCTAACAAAGCAATAACCTTGTTAGTTCTGATTCAGTCGCAGTGCAAGGATATCTCATATTAGTGGCATATGACATTCAGTGTGACTTTCTTTCTGTCTCTTTCTCTCTCTCTCCCTCAGTCTCTATATCTTTATTTCTAATAATAATAAGAATAATAATAATAAGTGACCCCATATGGTCCAGAGTGAAAAAGGATCTCTCTCTATCTGTTAAAGAGAATATGAGCTAAGCTTCGATTTCATGCTGCACTCATCCATTTGGTCGGGACTAAGAGACTGGGAATCAGTTCATCAGCTTCTTCCAAGTGACTTCACTAAAAACTGTTCCTGCTGAAAAAAAAAAAAACAGCTCAAGCTAGGTTTTGAAACAGCTGGTAGCTGCTTGACCAGTTAGACCAGCTCCATAAACAACATGGTTAAATCCATACAAAAACCAGGTCAAGCTACTTTTCGAAAAGGCTGCTAGCTGGAATTTCAAGCTGGTTAGAGCAGGATTTTAAGGCTGCTATTTGTTTCAGTTTTCAAGTAATAAACATCAGGATGTCACAGGGTTAATTTGGGAAAGTCTGGGGTTTAATATCTATTGTTGATAAACTGTGAGATTTCTGCTGTGAGCCAGGCTCATCCCCACTGTACCCTGGGGTTAAATGAGGTGTCAACATCAAAAAAAGCAAGGGAGCTGTTTATTGCCGTAAGCCGATTTTCATCTCATTAATAAGCACCTCACACTTGAAGCCTGATTGTCACAATCAATTACTAGCGATCACACATCCAGCGGCTGTTCACAAACATCTATTTTCATCCAAACTTCTTCTGTGAGCTCATTTGATATTATATACAGTACGCTGTGACAGCAAAAATGTACTGATTCACTGTTGCCGTTCAAATTCTCATGCCATTTGAAAGTCACAAACATGCTGAAATGGTTCTAGAATATGAAAAAAATCACTACTACTACCGCTACTAGCTTGGGTGTATATTGTACAATGAAACTTTGGAATGGAATGCTTCATGCTTTCATGTAATTGAGGTTGCTTCATTTCTGTCTTTATTTGCGTAATATAATTTCAGTGAAAACATCTTTTGATCCAGTTTAGGCATGGGATGGTCTGTTGGCTTCTTTGGTCCTCTGTTTGTTCGGATCGAAAGGGACCTGTGCTCTCCTGTCTGCATTACAATTCCATTTCTACTGGAGTGCTTATCACCACTTGGATGCACTGAAATCACCATGCATGTGTTGCCATGGAGAACAAGCTGTCTGAAGTGTCTGTGCTTTCTGCTTGTTTAAGATAATGGCATAACTAACAGACAAAGCACCTGGCCTTAAATGCTTACAAAGAGCTGTGAACAACTGTGTCATCCCACAGTTATGTTGGTCATGTTTGTTTTTATTATTTTTCATTTTTAATCCCTTAAATATCACCCTCTTTGACACAAGCTTGAGACTTGAGACTGGATACTCAATTAAACTTATCTATGGATAATCTTATATCCTGGTATTAGCAGTAAAAATAACGTTTTTCAATTGAATTCAAAACCTTTCAATGCATAGACTGAAAAACTGGGCCTGAGCATGCTCATTCATTTCTCTGCGACCATAAAAAAATACACACCCAACACCCAATGTTTGAATGTGCTTGCTCACACGCTTGCCTTTGATCACAACAGGAATTGTACTTATGTTCATGAGAAAACACACTCGAAGTACAACATATCCTACAAGGAATTATTATTATATTGTTATTTATTTATTTGTTTGCTTGTTTAGTTATCTGTTTGTTTGTTTATTTAATAGATTTTAGTGGTATTGATAATGGATTGACACGAAAGGAGCATCCAGGTTCTGAGTTGATACTAAAATAACATGAATGTTGTGGGTCTAATACTAAAATAACATGAAGGATGTGGGTTTAATACAAAAAGAACATGGATGATGTGGGTTTAATACTGAAGGAACATGAATCACGTGGGTCTTTTTGTGAACAGTGTTTAATTGATTTCCAATCCCCAGCCCCACAACTGCAACAGGAAGGGAGAGAGAGATGATACACAAAAATCGACGAACACGATGTGGGTTTGACACTAAAGGAATATAGTGGATGTGAGTATGATACGAAAGGAACATAGTGGATGTGGGTTTGATACTAAAGGAACATAGTGGATGTGGGTTTGACACTAAAGGAACATAGTGGATGTGAGTTTGACACTAAAGGAACATAGTGGATGTGGGTTTGATACTAAAGGAACATAGGCAATGTGAGTTTGACACTAAAGGAACATAGTGGATGTGAGTTTGACAGTAACGGAACATAGTGTATGTGAGTTTGACACTAAAGGAACATAGTGTCTGTGAGTTTGACACTAAAGGAACATAGTGGATGTGGTTTCACACTAAAGGAACATAGTGGTTGTGAGTTTTACACTAAAGGAACATAGTGGATGTGAGTTTGACACTAAAGGAACATAATGGATGTGAGTTTGACACTAAAGGAACATAGTGGATGTGGGTTTGACACTAATGGAACATAGTGGATGTGAGTTTGACACTAAATGAACACAGTGGATGTGGGTTTGACACTAAAGGAACATAGTGGATATGGGTTTTACACTAAAGGAACATAGTGGATGTGGTTTCACACTAAAGGAACATAGTGGATGTGAGTTTGACACTAATGGAACATAATGGATGTGAGTTTGACACTAAAGGAACGTAGTGGATGTGAGTTTGACACTAAAGGAACATAGTGGATGTGAGTTTGACACTAAAGGAACATAGTGGTTGTGAGTTTGACACTAAAGGAACATAGTGGATGTGGGTTTGACACTAATGGAACATAGTGGATGTGGTTTCACGCTAAAGTAACATGGAGGATGTGGGTTTGATACTGAAAGAACATAGTGGATGTAGTTTGACACTAAAGGAACAGAGTGGATGTGATTTGACACTAAAGGAACATGGAGGATATGGTTGGACACTAAAGTAACATGGATGATGTTGTTTGACACTAAAGGAACATAATGGATGTGGTTTGACACTAAAGTAACATGGATGATGTTGTTTGACACTAAAGTAACATGGAGGATGTGGTTTGACACTAAAGTAACATGGATGATGTTGTTTGACACTAAAGAAACATAATGGATGTGGTTTGACACTAAAGGAACATGGAGGATATGGTTGGACACTAAAGTAACATGGAGGATTTGGCTTGATGCTGAAGAACATGGAGGATGCCATGGACCACTTGTTGACAGCTGCCAGGAGATCCACTGTGCCGTTTGTGCGTTCAATCACTGTACAACCATTACCAGTCAATTACTGCAGCTGGTTCACATACATAAGCTTGAATGCTAACTAACATTCCATATACATTTGACCTTGATTCATATACGGCAGCTTTTTTTATATCTAGTTTAGTTCCTAAGCATACATGTATACAGTACATGGCTAGCATCCACTCTCCCAGCTTGTTTATTATATGGCTCATCCAATGCCTCTTTCATTAATGAGACCCTATGCTTGGCTTTATGTACTAACTTTACCAGACCACTATGCTTGTCCATAACATTTCAAATGTAAGTTTGGAATGTATTCAGGTACAATTTCGTAGATGCCTTAAACATAATGACTGTTAAGGGAATCTGCCCATTTGATAGCAGGCATTAAAAATAGGAGAAATGTGTTTTTTTTTGTAACCACATGATTTAAGCTACAAAATTCCCAGTTGGGTTGTCTTCCAAGTTCCATATTTGTGTAATTGCTCCTTTCTGACCTATGCTTAGGGAATCAAGCAGAAATACCTGCTGTTTAATTACAATGGATCTGCGCAGCTATGTTTAGACATACTTTTCCTCCCCTGCATCATTGCGATTAAATGCTCTTTAGTCACTGCTGATCTGCAAATACGCTGCCTGATTCGGTGAGATTAAACCTTGGTCAGACTGCACTAGGAATATCTACTTGGACACAGCAAACATTTTGCCCTCAATTTCAAATAATTGCAACGTAATCCTTTTCCATATACACTATTAATATGTTTGATGGTCACAATAAATGAGCTTAATAAAAATGAAAAAAGTGCCAAAAATACATTTAAATGTATCTCTCAATTGTTTATTGGTAACACAAATTGCATCACGCTTTGATAGTGTGCCTTTTTATCACTTCACTTCAGCCATTTTATACATTACTGGTTTCTTTCTTTATTTTTTTCTGGTATTGTTTTAATCCTTTCCCCAAACATTTAAAGGAATGCACTGATGAACATACAGGCATCTTTCAGTGGGAGCCCTGAGATCATAAATAATAATAAAATTAAAAAACTGCCAACAGCTTGACCCACATGGAACGGTGCAAATATATGCTGGATGGATTATCAAAGTGATGCTTAAATTTAGCGGTCAGGGCTCTAGGGCCCATATCATGAGGACATTTGTATTTAGGCCTCAGCACCAGTTGACTGGAGCGTAACGTAAGGTCCCCCAGGGGCACCGTCATTTGATTCGGGAGCAGGGCATGGGGTTCGAGCCAGACTGTAGATCAGTAGACCTCTGTCACCCTGTCACCCACTGACTGCATTTATCATCAAACCAATGCAGGATCTGGGCTGATTGCTTTCTAGGATGGACATACGGTCACTTGCAGGGACAATCACAAATATCTAATTAAATAAGCAGATGGCTTAGGGATGTGTCCATATGCCAGGGGAGCATTATATGATGTCCCCCCCCCCACACACCCTCAAATGCAAAGCTGGTGTGTGAGGTTACAGTGCACTTTCCAAGACCAGTTTGCAGATGCAGTTCAAGAGAGAATGGATCAAAATATCTTTCTTTTTTTGTGGAGACATTATTATTTTTATTTATATCACATACAGCAAAATACAAAATCTAAAAAGTCAACCAGCTATGAGAGATTGATATATATATAATATTTATTTATAGATAGATAAAATATTGTTATGGCTGACGTGACTGTTAAGCAGACATTTCAAGCTAGGCTAAATTATTCCACCAAAGGAAACACTATTCCATGTTCCTCCACACAATTCATTATGGAGGAACGGCTCTGTTTAAACATGTAGTTATTTAACTCAGTGGGAATCGTGCACTGGTGTGAAAGACAGCAAGGTGCTTCTGTAGGCGTTTGAGATGTAAAGAAATTGTAATACGTGGTTTGTGAAGAAGAACCTGTGATTCTGCAGGAAAGGATTCACAAATACTACCTTTCTCACCTCACTAATTGACTTACTCCCCATATTGCTTGCATTAGAGTGATGTCATTTCTGTCCCAGAGACTGCGGAAATAGACAGTATAGAGCTATTTCTACCACTTTCAGGAAACTATTGCTGAAGAAACAAGGTGTGAGAGAGACAATGATACAGTAATAAGAATCCCTTGAATTGATTTATTTATTCACACAATCAACTTAGTGTTTTGCAGTCGCGTTCTGTTTCAACAACGGGTTAAGGTTTATGGGTGAGGTTGTATGCACTTTGATGGACTTTAATGAGCTCAAGCAATCCCGCAATATGGGGCACTGCCAGTAGATGGGATATAAATAGCCTTACAACTGATTTAATGAATATTTTATTTGTAATTGTAAACAAGCGCACAGAACAAATGCAGCTACATCGGCATTTTGACGTGAGCGGCGTTTGAATAAATTATGGGCAAACATATCCTTGCATAATTAATGATTTCATGATTGCGCCTCAAGGGGGCATCATCTCTGAAGATGAAGCGACCGTGTTTTTGTTTGAAATGGACTGGGACGCAGCACGGGTGTCCTGCAGCAGGTGTATAAATCAGACCATTAAGAAATTGAATTGTGGCAGTGGTTGAGATGCCCCCAGACAAATGTATCTGAATGAGTGAACAGTTGACTGACAGGGCATGTGACACTTATTAATACTTGACATCGTATGAACCCAGGCTTGAGCCATGGACGGAAATGCAACCTGAACACTAAATCTTCAAAACAGACTGATATTGATATTGTTCAGGTTACTGCTGCCGCAAATTATACTGGAGATGTTGACAGATTGTCAGGCACATGTTCCCAGTGTCTTAATGTAAACATTGAAATCAGAAGGAACTTCCATAAGCCCCTATTCACTGCTTGTGAATACTGCCTTAGCAAACCATGAATAAGAATGGAATGATCTGTAAATCAGATGATTTGAGATGGGGTCTAAGACTTTCATGCAAAGCTCATGGGTGATTGTACACTGGGTAAATATCCTCATTGGCACAGGCCTGAAGTGAAACTTCACTCTCCTGCTGTTAAAAAAATAAAATGTAGAAGGCTGACCTTTGGATTTGATTGGTTCTACTTTATTGCCTCATATTTATAACCTTGGCATTAAATCCACATACACAAATAAGCTGTAGAACTTCTTGTCCAAATAGTTGATGAGCACACACAATGAAGAGCGTGGCTGCTACAATGCTGCCGCAGTTATAACGCACTCCAGTGCACTTGCAGGATATTATTGCCATACAGGGAAATGACTGCATACAAGTTTTAAAGATATGGACATCCTGTTAACATGCCACATTGTATATATATTTTTTATGCATTTTGATTGACAGAGAACCGGTAGCTGCCTATAGAAGGTAATTTTCATATAACTGGAAAAAACAATCCTGTATCATGTGTGTAATTCCTATGCACACTTCAATCAGTTATTCATATGCCTACCTGGAATTCTACCAACAAATAACAACAACAGTACCTATACTGGTCATTTGTTGTGCACAAAAATAAAAAAATGAATAATACATTTTGTGACAGAGGGACAGATGCATTTGTTAAAACACAGCAAAAATGAACTTACACATACTGTATGTACACCAACTTCAAATTCTCAGTATAACTGCTGTCATGAAATCAGTGGTGTTGTAACTTAAATTAATTAATGAATGAATTCATGTATTTAATTATAAATGAAACGCTTCTTGCTTGTTATTCCTGAGAAATGGTCTAAAAAATAGTTTTTTTTCTTTCCGAAGACAGGCAAAAATCCCATATAAAATGTATGGGATGAAGATTATCTGGATCTGAACAAGATATTAAATGGAATTGCACACAAATAAAAAAAAAAATGGTTTATCCCCATATCACCATTAGTAAATCTTAGCCTGGATCGACTATCAGAACTTAATAATACTGGATCCGGTTTCCTTGGTGACCAGCACTTGATTGCTGGCCCTAATCTTTTTTAATGTGGCTTAATTCTGTTTATTCTCCAGTCTGAGCCTCTTTCTGATGGCACACTATGTGTCATTAAATAACTCTGTGTAGGACAGACGATAAGCCAGCTGTGTGAAGTAAGAATGTTGTTCTATGCTTTCTACGATTATAAATATAAACCAATATTTGTATAAATGCATATTTGACCAATATGTTTTATTTCATCAACCAAGAGAGAATGTTATTATTTGTTCACATTTCTTCAAGTTTTAGAGAGGAAGTATGTAACATTTGGGGCCTATTTAAACAAGGCTGTGCCTTTTGGTAGCCGTTCCGAGCAACAGGACCAATATGGCTTTGTCATGCCAGGAGAAAGATGGGTTTAAGATTGTCATGGTTTCTATGGATACCACAGTATTAATTGTGCTTAATGATGTGCCCACCATCAGCTGTGGTCAATGAGAGATGCATGCCTTCTCAGACTTGTTGTCATTTTTATGAGTGGCAGTGCTCCACAAATCACTGAGATTGTTGGTAACTACAGAATACAAGCCAGCACTAATTGGTTAATACCATCTGGCTGTGCTCCCTTTATCCTTGAAGTTTGGCCAGATATTGTAGGATACACCAATCACCATCAGAGTTATTCTGTTATTCTGTATTATATTACTTCTCACCAAAGATCTCTGTGATCTCACTGATCATCTCTAGTTTCAAAGACAAAAGTGACAACAATGGCCTGTCTCTATTTTATTATCCCTGATCATAACATAATGAGCTTTCTGAACCTAATGCCTATTCAGCTGAACACAAGGGTGGCATGGGGTTCAGTGGGTAGTGTTGTCATCCCAGAACAAGAAGGTCACAGGAATCCCCACCTTTCTGCACAGTAAAATGTTCAGAGCAACATCAACTCTTACAGAGTCTCTTTGAACCCTCTCTCGCCAACTCATGTGTGGAGTTTATATGTTCTCCCTGTCTGGATGGGCTTCTTCCCATAAACCAAATACATACAGTGGGAGCAATAATTATTTGATCCCTTGTTGATTTTGTAGGTTTGCCCACTTACAAAGAATGGAACGGTGTAGAATTTTAATCATAGGTACATTTTAACATTGAGAGACAGAATATCACAAAATAATCCACAATAACATCATATAAATTTTATAAATTTAATATCATATTTTCACATGAAATGAGTATTTGATCCATAGAACAATAGGACTTAATACTTGGTGGAGAAACATTTGTTGGCAAGCACAGAGGTCAGACGTTTGTTGTAGTTTTTCACCAGGTTTGCACAGATCTTGGGAGGGATTTTGGTCCACTCCTCTTTGCAGATCCTCTCCAAATCCTTATGGTTCCGAGGCTGTCGCTTGGCAACTCGAAGCTTCAGCTCCCTCTACAGATTTTCGATGGGATTTAGGTCTGGAGACTGGCTAGGCCACTCCAGGACCTTAATATGCTTCTTTTTGAGCCACTCCTTTGTTGCCTTGGCGTATGTTTTGGGTCATTGTAATGTTGGAAGACCCATCCACGACCCATTTTCAGTGCTCTCACTGAGGGAAGGAGGTTGTCGCCCAAAATTTCCTGGTACATGGCCCCATTCATCCTCCCCTTGATACGGTGAAGTCATCCTGTCCCCTTAGCTGAGAAACACCCCCAAAGCATAAGGTTTCCACCTCCATGCTTCACAGGGGGGATGGTTTTCTTGGGGTTGTACTCAGCATTTCTCTTCATCGAAACAAGGCGAGTCGAGTTGATGCCAAATAGCTCCATTTTGGTCTCATATGACCACATCACCTTCTCCCAAGCCTCCTCTGGATCATCCAGACGGGCCTGTACATGTGCCTTCTTCAGCAGAGGAACCTTGCGCGCACAGCAGGATTTTAATCCTTCACGGTGTAGTGTGTTACTGATGGTTCTCTTCGTGACTGTGGTCCCAACTGCCTTCAGGTCATTAACAAGCTCCTCCTGTGTAGTACTGGGCTGATCCCTGACCTTTCTCATGATCATTGATGTCCCACGAGGCGAGATCTTGCATGGAGCCCCAGACCGAGGGAGATTGGCGGTGACTTTGTGTTTCTTCCATTTTCTAATAATTGCTCCAACAGTTGTTAACTTCTCACCAAGCTGCTTGCTTATTTTCTTGTAGCCCATCCCAGCCTTGTGCAGGTCTACAATTTTGTCCCTGATGTCCTTAGACAGCTCCTTTGTCTTGCCCATGGTGGAAACATTGGAATCTGATTAATTATATGGACAGGTGTCTTTTATACAGCTACATAACGATGTAACAAGTTGACACAGGTGTTTTGGGTAATGAGTTGAGATTAGGAGAGCTTCTTAATGGAAAACGAACTGGTCTGTGGGAGCCAGAATTATTGCTGATTGGTAGGGGATCAAATACTTATTTCATGCAAAAATATGATAATACATTTATAAAATTGATATGATGTTGTTATTGTGGATTATTTTGTGATATTCTGTCTCTCAATGTTAAAATGTACCTTGCCCTACTCATGCGGGGACAGGCAATTAGTTAATTAATTCAACCCCATACTGACATTTACTTCAAAGTACCTTGACTTTTTGTCCGAACACTGCAGGGACACATGCTCCACCCATGTGAATGGACTTGATTGTCCTGCTAGATCAGCTGTAGTACAGTACAATGTGGAAGGAGGTCACTGGCATGCAGGCCAGTGCATTGGAGGAATGCATATTATTCATCTACAGCACTACAGCCACAAGGAACAGTGACTCCAGAAACAAAATTTCCCACTTCCAAATTGATGAGAATAAATGGGAGTTGTTAAAATAATGAGACTTCAAATTTAATGAACTGTCCATAATAAAGCTTGAGACCAAAAGTATTTTAGTCGCATGGAAGATTTCAATTCTGCTTTTGAATTATCCACATGAAAGAAAAACCGCAAAATGCATTACATTAAAGTAGTGATTTGTGAAACAGGAGAATGAAAACTTCTATTTCTTTCATTTAAAAGTTAATTGACATGAACCCAGCTCTCATTAACAACCATGTCGATTGTAATAAGGAGCATCTATCTTAAGAAGATTTCCGTTTTACTTGATTGGATCTTATGTTGTAGAAATACCTCTGTGTACACATGAAATAATTTGATTTGCAAGAGGTCTCATTAAATTATCATGATTACAACAAAGAGAATGAACGCCTATCTTGACTTCATAATGCTATTTTCTATTATAATTAACATTTGAATATCAAGTGCAACCATGTTGCAATAGGTAATGTCACTATTAGATACAATTAAGAGAAAAAAAACAGTAGTGATAAGATAACAAGCCTGAATGAAAAAATAAATATGTGAGCAGTCGAGATGGTTTTCAGCAGTTTTCAGTGCCTCAACCATGGCAGTGGTTGCAATGAGTCAATCCGTGAACCATGCAGCAAAAAAAAAAAAGATAGATCAAGGTAACAGAATGTATTAAATTATAATGTAAAACCTTGGATCTTAATAAAATAAATGTGAATAAAAATAATATCTCAAAATATATTATGCAGCCTTAGCCTAGGAAGATATCACAGTTATTTCCTGTATGCTAGTCATTTATTTTGTGGTATAGTATTCAGTATACATATACACGACTGGAAGTCGCTTGCTTTTCTTTCTTGTTTTTTAAAACTCCATGAGTCCCTGGACATGGGGTTAGCATACAGTAGTGTGCAAAAACGTAGGAACCTCTGGTCAAAATGCCTTTTACAATTAATATCTAAGTGCACAGAAGTAAACCTGACCTCCAAAAAAAAAGCAAGTTTACTTTTTGCTTACATGTTTTACAGTTTCAAAAGTAAACCTGACCTCCAAAAAAAAAGCAAGTTTACTTTTTGCTTACATGTTTTACAGTTTCAAAATAATATAAAATTAAGGCCCTGTGCAAACCCTGTCAGTTAGTACTTTCTTCTCAGTCCTCTATAACAGCTTGTAAATGCTTCCTGTAGCCAGTTAAGAGTCTTTCAATTGTCACTATTGGAATTTCCCCCAATTCTTTCTGGAGGAACACCTCTAGCTCAAAAATATTCTTCTGCCTCCTTGCATGAACGTCATGCTTGAAATCTCTCCATAGATTTTCAATAATACTCAAATCTGGGGATTGTGGTGGCCATTCCAAAACCTTCATCTGTCATTCCTGGAGGCACTTCATGGTTAATTTCAAGGTATGCTTTGAATAATTGCCTTGCTGGAATAACCAACCTCTATTCAACTTCAATGTATGGACTGACCTTTGAACATTCAGACATATTTATTGGTCTTCCAGACCTTGCCTTGACTTCAACTGTTCCATTTATCTTTAATTTTAATAATAATGTTTTTGACAGTGGAAATAGGTAGTTTGAAAGTAAGTTTGAAACATTGAGTGAGTTTTTGTAGCCTACACATTATTGGTGGAAATTAATAATCTTGGACAACTGTTCACATGGTTGCAAACACCAGACAGAACAGCTACTGCCGTTGGATACTTTAGAAGTTATGGAGTTACTTCACAATAGAAAGTTTAGACCTAGAATTATACTCACTTGACCCTTTGAAGCACCTGGGTCTGGGACTTAGTAATCATCTTTTTTAAAAGTAAGAAAGAATAATCCAAAAGGGTTCCCAAACTTTTGCAAAAAAAAGGACCATTTTCCTTTTATTATAATTTATAAACAGTAAAAAATGAAAATAAAAAAACAAATCTTGTGTTTAACTCCATTAGAGTACCATTAGTACCACTTTTCAGGGTTGCTTTTGATCACATGCAGATTAATTGTAACAAACATTTAAACCAGGGGTGCCAAAATGTTTGCACCCCACTGCATATATTTAATATATCACTGTCTTAATACAATACGCCAACATGTCACTTGGAATAATTCACATGTTACCAGCATGCTTTGGTTTGTCAGAGCAAGTGTGTGCTACTAATCTCCATATTACATGATAATCACAAAGCGACACCTTAAGTCTGAGCTTTGACATACTATTTTGATTGCGACGAGCATGCCTTAATACCCTGAAAGAAAATCATTTCAGATGATCCATTTCGTTTAATTATTTCTGTGATAACTTAGATAACAAATGGATATTGGCAGGGGGGAGCAGAAATGAAGACACGCATAGTCAGCCCCCTCATTTTACGAATGTCAATGCACAATGGCTATAATGCCTCTTATAAATGTCGTCAGATTTCCGGTCCAGTGGCTCTCTTTGTCTCTGAAGTCAGCTGAATGTTCCCTAAAAAAGCAATTGTCTCTCTCTCTTCTGTATGCTAATGCACATAATGTGGTGTATGTGATTTTTCACATGATGCTGCTGATAAGCAGCAGCCTTGTATTAATTTGACCCCATTTTGTATGGGTACATAATGGGGATTGGGGGCAGGAGGGTAGGTCAGCTTTCAGCATTTGCTATCTTCCATCAGTGAGATATTCTTTAACTGTGATTTACCAAGCACAAACTTCCTTAACATGTAAACGGCTGCAATATTCAATAAAGTATATTTTTTACATTTTTATTTATTGTTTATTTTTCATCCAGATAAATACTACAGGCTAGGATTTAAAAAATGCTAAAAATAATAATGCTTTCATAAATAAAAAATAAAAAAATGAATAAAACTGCTTGTATGATAATTCAAACAATGTCTCACTCACCAGTGTGGCAGTTGACAGCACCTAAGATGAAACAAGTCAATATCCTGTCTTCCTGCTGTCGAAAAGAAGGCATCATTTATCGGTGAACTGAGCCAGCTCATTTCTGTGGTGTTAATCTGTAACGAAATGCCCTTGAAGAAAGCAGCCAAGACTATAAAATGAGCCCAATACGCTGAGTTTCTGAAATCCGTTAATGGCCACATAATTTCTTCAACAAAATACAAACAACCTACTGCAAATACTTAAATGCCAGATTTGATGACTCCTTTATTGCACAGTGATGTGTCTGCATTCAGAGCAATTCAAAAACAGACTTTTTAACCACCCTCCGTAGGCAACTTTTGTTTTAATTCTAAAAATTCAGTATTATAATTCTGTGACTGCCTGATCAGGTGATCAAGGTGATCCAGGACCAGGAGCGGATCACAGGTGTCCTCCATGCAGAATGTCCAATTGGATATTTCCAAAGTATAATTGTGTTGGGGTTTGGAGGTTTTGTAGGTTTGCAGGTATTTATTTCCTGCGTGTATGTTCTCTTCCACATCAGTGCCCTTGGTAACAGGGAGTTTCAAAACACTGTCCATCACGGATTCATGTTAACTGATATGGAAGCCTGATGCTCTATGAAAAGACTGAATGATTCACTGAGTGGAATCAATGAATCACTGGAATGATATTTCATTTTTGTTTATTATTCTCATTGCCTGGTATGCCTGGTTACCCTGGGGTTGGTTTTGTTTGGGGCTTTCCTGTAATCAGCTTCAGATCCAAATAATTATTGCACTTTGTTGCCTCAAATAATAATCCATAAATACCAATGCTTTGTCAGTTGAACGAGGTAAGGCACACTTGCATAGAATGGTGTATCAGCCTTCTGCTGAGAGTAATTTCTAACAACCACTCGAAGAGAAGAGCTGACCCAGAAAAACACATTGTGTCACAGACATATGGGAAAGAGCTCTGTGGAGGATTTCATCAAGCTTATAATTACTGTTCCACTAACGAGGCTATAACATCTAATGTGCAAACAAAAGTAGTTGAAATAACTTTGAAATTGGCTACTTTTGTTGTGTTGACAACTGTTTAAAAAAATGCTATGATCACTATTCTCCAGAGTTTTAACTGCAAACATAGAACAGATGGATATCCTGTTCTGCGACTCTCAAAACACAACATGCTTTATTTTGGAAAAAAAAAAAAGTATAAAAGTTTCATCAAATGCAAGACTATTCCCACTGGAAATTGCCATCTTTAAACTGCCATGATTAGCATTAGCATGCCAGATGATCAAAGAGTTCTTGGGCCGTTGTTGAGACGGAAAACATTTAAAGATTCAGGCAATGCATGGCTTCATTGAAATGGAAAAAAAAAGCCAAGCCGAGGTGATGGCCTTTTAATTCTGTATCTTTATGGTAGTTGCATTGAATATTTAGGGATACATTTGATTTGACATTGTAGATAAATATTGTTACATTCTGTACCTCCTGCTGCCCATATCGTAATCCTTTCCAAACATCACATTTGATGTGTCTTTGCGTATACAGCATAATGGACTGGTCTCTCTGACATTTTGAGAATTTCATATCCCAGTGAATGACAGGATATCTCAGATATCATGAAGGCCCAATGGATTTTCTGGCCAGGGCCAATGTATGAGACACACATAAATAAGTGTTCTTCTGTTCCTGATTTCCATTATTTTGACACCAAATCGTGTTATGTGATTCTCTTGGGAACATTCATGGTGATATTTGCGATAGTATATTCATTTTGATTACTTCTCAACTGAATGTTATACTACATTGGCATTACACTTAGAAGGGACTTAATTATGTGTCCCTGTAAACCAATGATGATATAAAAATGTTGCTTTCTAGCTTGAGGAATATGTCTATATTTCAGTAGCTGACTCTCACTGAAATCATAAAAATCATGATTATAAGTACAGTACCAATCAAAAGTTTGGACACACCTTGCCTTTTTCTGGATTTTTTGATTAATGTTTTATTTCCTCTGTTTGTAATCAAGCAATTCATAGGTGGCAAAACATGTGTTGGCTAAATGGCTTTAAGTCATCAGGGGTCCAAGGCATCACAAACCAGCTTCAAACAACCGTGTTGCTGCTAGATATACAGTAGATACTTCAAGGGTTGTTTCTCCTGAACAATTCTTCCATTTAGTTCAACAGAAAAAATGTCCCTTGTAGTATCTACAACATATCTGGCAGCAGCAGGATGGTTTGAGGCTCATCTGATACCTTGGATCCTTGATAACATAAAGCCATTTAGCCAACAAATGTGTTCTCTAGTGTATCAGCATAATTTACAGCTGAATCTACTCCCACCCCCCAATTCCCATAGAGATCCATTCAAATGCAAAGAGTTATAGTATCGCTTGTAGGACAACCTGAGAACAAGATACCCAGACTCTAGTGATGTTGATAGGTCACAGACATTAGGAAGTCATGATATGCGATGGATATGCAATGTATATGCAACCAAATACAAAACATGACTATTTTATTTGACATTATGTTAAATTGTCTCAAACGTTGAAATGGGGGGCTATGTATAAAAGTGCTGTAATTACTACATGGTGCAACCAAAATGCATAAAAACATGGTTTAATAAAATATGAGAATCTGCACTTTGACCACATATTAATTGCTTGATTACAAACAGTGGAAATAAAGTGGACAGGGCGGCCTGTAGCGTAGTGGTTAAGGTAAATAACTGGGACACGCAAGGTCGGTTGTTCTAATCCCGGTGTAGCCAAAATAAGATCCGCACAGCCGTTGGGCCCTTGAGCAAGGCCCTTAACCCTGCATTGCTCCAGGGGAGGATTGTCTCCTGCTTAGTCTGATCAACTGTACGTCGCTCTGGATAAGAGCATCTGCCAAATGCCAAAAATGTAATGTAAATGTAACAAAACATTAATCAAAAAATCCAGAAAAAGGCAAGGTGTGTCCAAACTTTTGACTGGTACTGTATATGTTGTCACAAAGCTGGGTGTTAATTGTGAATTTAGAACTACTGACGGACGGGTATATCAAATTTTTATGTACTTGAATTGTGTCAGTAACCATAAAACTTCTGTGAAAGTAAATTAAGTAAATATCTGATTCCACGTTTAACCTGTCAGACATCCAGTAAACATCAGCATGAATGTGTTATGTAAAACAATATTTTATCTGTATCCTTTTGCCTAATAGTGGCTGACTGCAACCGAGGTGAGAACTGATTCATAATATTTCACTGTTAAACAGTGAATATGCATGTCAACAGGTAAAGCAGAAACAACCCCACCTGATGCTACTGTGTCAGGGTTCGATGGATTGCTCGTTTTATAAGAGTCGAGTGCCCCCATCAGCATGTTTTGCTTTGCACACTGGTCAGATCACACACACTAACGGGCACATGAAGACAGTGTGAAAGTGTCCGACAAGCGGACCACTTCCATCTGGAGAGTGTGACAGCGGCTCTGGTGCTGGAGCTCGAGTCACATCCATGTGTCTACATCCCGGCTCTTCATCCTCACACTTCGGTAGACAGGAAGTCAGCAAACGTCTGTGCGCATTTGGCAAGTCATAGTCATTGCCTTCCCACTACCAAGTTATGAAGTATGTCACAATGTAAAGTCAGAAATCAGTCTGTGTCATTGTGTTTATTATACAGCTCAAGAACACCAAAAAAATTGCCAAACCCCAGAACTGGTAGCTCAATACAACCATTTGTTTGCTCTGAGAATAACATAAGCCCCTCGGGCATGAGCTCAGTCCATCCAAGGGAACGCTCTGAGTGGAACACACCAAAAACATAGAAATCAAAAGAAGAACAAAGGCAATGTGGAGTGTCATGATGTGACCTGTTTCTTTGATGCATCCAACTCAATGATTTCCCAGATGCTGTGAAAGACCCTTACTTGATACGGAACAAGATAAGGGACCCTGCAAAGACAAGTTACTGGCTATGTCTGATGCATGATTGGATCTTCTTCTTCTTCTTCTTCTTCTTCTTCTTCTTCTTCTTCTTCTTCTTCACAGGGACTTTTGATGAAAACTCTGCTTGGAGAATGTTAAGAACTGGGGGACTTTACAGGTATGTTATACAAAAACTCTTAATTCACTGGCTAAAAGTGCTATGTTTAGCCTAGCGGAAAACTGTAAAAGACAGAAACAATTCTCATAATTAAATCCTCTGATGAGTCTACCCCAGGGACAGGCAAGCAGTTTTAATAACAGGAGATTTGGCTTCATCCTAGCTGTGCTTTGATTCTCCATTAAGGCGATTACTCTAAAACAGTTTTAATGAGTATAAATGTGTGTGTGTGTGTGTGTGTGTGTGCGCGTGTGTGTCTGCATTTGTGTGCGTGTGTTTGTGTGATTTATTTTTGAAGTGAATATCTGTTTATATGTTCTCTTTATTCTCCAGCTAAAATTAATTATTAAGCTGCTAATTCAATGTTATTTCTCATTTTTGTGATGTTTCATATTATTTATTAATTTGCCTGTCAGTAAGCCCATTTTAAACATCCTTTCATCCTTTCTCCATCCCAAAGTCCCCAGTTCCTTTGGCGACCATACAAAATGGGTAGCTGTAAATGAAAACACCTTTTGTGTTGAAGAAAATGGGTGAACAATGACATTCAGGATGTTGGAGTGATGCTATGATTGGCCAGCAAGCAGAAGGGGTCAGGCTCTAGCCTTTGAGGGACTCTAAGCAGGATTTGAGTTGGAGCCCCTCACTCAACCCATCACCATACAGTATTTTGGAATAATTAGGGGACCCTGGCAGTTGCAAGGCCCGGAGCAGCATCTTAGGTCACTTATTTGGTCAGACCAGCTCTAGGCAGGATTAATGCCTAAATTAATGCCTGCATGTTAAAAGAGGGGGTTTCTCCAACTGAATGTTGAGTTGTGCTCACAAAATTAGCTTTGATAGAAGGCAGAAGGACCCCGGCGAAATAATGTGAAGGGGGTGCTGAGAAAACAAACGTACTGTTGCGATTTTCAGATCCAAGGCTGAGAATGACCACTCCACAGAGAGATGAGTGAAACAGATAACCGTGGTGTACTTGGAGCTAGAAAACTGCTATAGCTTAGAGTCTGTGTGCTCTCTTGATTACTCTCAAATCACATCATTGAGTACAGGGTACAGATCTGTCGGTTTTCACCCCAGCCTATGATAAGAGATGAGAGAGAGCTGGGTGGTGATGGACACTAACAGCCCACATTCAGGGGAATTAGTATAACACCCAAAGCTCCTCTCATAGACGGAGACATTCAACTCTCATGATCCCTTGATTTAAGAAGGGATTTTTTCCACATAGCTTCAAAGCCTAAATTGGGCCAAATATTACGCATAGATTCATGCTCCCTAACAGAATCTGATCACTGAACAGGAAGACAGAATGTCCAGGACAATAATTCATAGTCATGGTTCTATTTCATAATATGATGCTCAAGATGTTTGCTTGCACTGGTTTACCTTGTGTCTTGGCTTTTCAAATTCACTTTGTCTGTGTTCAAAAAGCTGAGTCTAGGAAAACAAAATGGCTCTGCTATGTACCCAGGGACCATTTGCACTTGATTTCTGACCCACCGACGGGCTGCTGATTACGACAGGTCTGGCAATCGTACATGTAGATGGGAGGTCATTGAATTAAGCCCTCTGTAATTACCTCTCATAATTAGAGGTAATGTTTGATTGTACCCCTGAGACCATCTGCTCTTTGCTTAGTTTGGCACTATTTACTCAGGGCTTATAATCAAGCAACTAAACATTTTAATAAACAAGACTGAGACACTTATGGGCAGTCTATTAGAGACTACCCCTCCTCCTGCCTCAGGAGGGAGGGGGTAAGGAAATGCTTTGAAATGAAGAATTCATGCCCTGAATTAATCAGCGAAAATATAAGGGTGAATTTCACCAGCAACAACTGATTACTTTCAAGAGTTTTTACAGGCATGTGTATGATATTCATTACCCCCCCCCCCCCCCCCCCCCCCCCCGCTCTGATCCTGGATGCCTGATGCCTGTCTATCATGCTATATTTATAATCTATATATCTATATATAATATTTTAGTAGTCTACCATTTAGGAAATGCCCCTATTCTTTATTCACTATTATTATCATTATTATTATTATTATTATTATTATTATTATTATGATAATGGTCATTATTATTATTTGTTGTGGTGCTACTGTGTGACTTCGGCATGATTAGCCTCATTATGTTGGTCATGGAAACTTGGTTAGTTTTTTCCTATTATTTTGAGTATTACATTGGTTTTGTATTTCATGCATGCAGTTGTTGCCTTTCGTGCATTTCTAGTATCCCTACTCAGTGGCAAAGCCAGGCCAGGGCTTCAGTCTTCTCACAGCTCTCCAATAAAGAACAGCAGGCGCAATGTGTAGTGACATCTGCAAATGGATTCCTGAAACAGGGAAACTGGCAAACCAATTAATTAGACCTACAAATACATCAAGAGCCGCGAGTGAACAATAACATTATCTTGGATTTAACTGGAAATATGCCTCATCGAAGCGATGACCGCGATCTGGTCCATGACGTTTCCCCCACAATGCCCTGGCGTGGCCTTTTATCCACTCCATTGATCGCTGATTATCAAAGCCAGCTTTGGGGGTCGATTCAATCAAAAGCACAAAGTGTTGAATCTTATCTGGATCGAATGTACTTCTACTTCTACTACTTCTCTCTCTCTATCTGTCTCTCCCTCTCTCTCCTCCCTCTCTCCTCTCTCCCTAGTTCTCTCTCTCTCTCAATCTCTCTCTCTCTCTCTCTCTCTCTCTGCATTGCAATTTCTAAAGGCACAATAAAAGCTGCATTTGTATTTAGAGAGATTACAGGTGAAAAAAGGGAACAATATGAAACTGACACCACACTTACTTTCATTAAGACATGCAGGCAATGCATTGCAAATGTATTTTAAAAGATGCTGGGCTTTCTGAAATGAAAGAGTTGGGTGGTAATGCCCCCAAAAAGTAGTAACAAAAAGGAAAATCCATTTCAAAACAACATACAGCACACTCTGTACATTGTTTTGACATGGATTTTCCTTTTTGCAGCTTGGGGAAGAAAGCACATACTTATAGATATAATGAGGCTTTAATTAAGTGCTTGTCTTGGGATTTAAAATGACCCAATTACACATAAATCATGTATATTATCGTCACACGCCATGTGACTCCCCTGGGAGGGAGATATGGCCCTTCTAGAACGTTCCCGTCGTTTGCTGCAAGGAGGGAGAGAGAGAGCACCCACACCAAGACAAAAATAAATAATACAAATTTTCCCCCTTCCCCCTCACGGGTTCCGGGCAAAAATAAACTACTATAGAATGAAAGAAAGTAAAAGCGAATGACAGCTCTTCAGCACTTTTCAGCCTTCCTTCCTTCTGGCACTGAACTGAAGGATAAATAAAATTTAATAAACCCTCCACCCCAAACCTGGCGCTCTGGAGTGATCTTCCGGTCTCAGCCCCATACTGTGGAAATGAGTGCACTTTAAGCATCTGGGCTGATTAGTTAACAAACCCCAGGTGCATGTGCCCTCTCCACCAGTAGGCGGGACCAAGACAATCCGCTTCTCCGTCAGACCCAATCTCACATTTATATATATTGTCCTATATTGACAAGGACTGTTTTATTTGTTGCAGGGTGCAGTCCTCAAAGTATTTTCACAGATTTCAGTACAAATGAATCATAAAGCAAAGATAGGATTGTTCGATAAGGACCACAATAAATAATCTGGCTGTTATTTTTCTTCTAAAAAAAATGTCAAAACTGCCAAATCCAAATATTCTATAAAAACACACTCAATAACTGCCAAATCCGAATGTAAAAAAAGAAAGAAAAAAGAAACACTCAAAAATAGCGGCGCCCCGGTCAATAGGGGCGCATTGGTGGGTGCAGCCCCACCCCAGATCAGTCAAATCATGTACATACAGAAATACATAATATTCTCTTCTCGATATTCTTTCTCTCATTTGTGTCAGTCTTGGCTTTGCACTGTGTTCAATTGAAGGGGCGTGTTTTCTCTTTTGGGTGACATATTTGTGCCACACTAATTAGCTGCTGCCAGAAACCAGGGAGGGCGCACATTTTTGCGCTCCTGGCCAATAGACATTCTCTTCCCACCCAGTGCCTTTGCTAGAGCAGCCACTCATAGCACTCATCTTCTACCCTCTTTTCCTGTTCCACCCTCCACATACTTCCTGCCAAAGAAAGTCTGTCCATCAGCAAACTATTATAATATTAGCTGTTCTCATGTTCCCTAACTTCCCTTTATTATGTTGAAGGTGAGTAACTAACGTATCCGTTCCTCAGCTTGCAATGTATCTGTTATGTTCCTGAGCCTGTCTGTTAGTTATTTGTTATTTGTTATTTCTCATTATTCATATCTGGTCTTCTGTTTATTCATCCATTACAGTTCATTACAACCGTCTTCTGTTTTGTCTGTTTCTGAGTCCAAGTCACCCCCCTGCTGCACTACTCGGGTGTGGTTTCAGAATTTTTCGGTTTCCCATGATTCCTTCTCAGTCTCGCTTTTTCTTACTTCCTGCTTTTTCTCTAGTTCATGTTTTAGGTAGCACTAATATACTAATAACAACTAACATAGCATTTGTAAAATACTCATTATATTAACACACTAACTGTCTGTCTAACTAACAAACTAACAGTCACTAGTTTTCTGTAATTAGATTTAATCATGTAAACAAACATACTAATGTTATCTCCAGTTTCGATTCTGCTCTGTAACTCCGCCTCTCTATTCTATCACTAATTACTTGCTTTGATTCAGCGAAGTGTTCGCACCTGCTCCCTGCTATCACTACGTCTCTTAACTGTGCCATTGTCTACTCCCTAATCCGGAGCCATTTATATTACATGTGGGTCTGTGTGTATCCAGTCCGCATTTTCGTTTCCACCTTGTTATTGTATTACTACCCATTCATGTTTCTCACCTGTTTTTGTTAAACCCTCCTCACTCCCTTGCCACGCCTAGTATGTCACTTCCCTTCATGTATTTAAACCCCAGTCTCTGTTATACCCATTGTCAGAATGACCATTGACCATTTTTCAGTAGCCAATTTCTTGTGAGCCTGATTAATTGCGATTCCTGAAGATACCCCATTGCCTGATTTTCGAGTTCGCCTTGCCCCTTTGGTTTTGTTTGCACATCAGATTATTTGGTTTTGATATTCTTTTTCTGCTTTGGTTGACTTTGTTTTTGCATAGCCCTTTTGTACCTCAGTCGTTTGATTTCCTGGATTTTTGACCCCTGCTTTTGTTTACTACTATTCTTTTGCAACTCGATTTGGCACTGTATCTTCTGCCTTTTGACATTTGACTCAATTAAAGACAACGTTTTTGCATATTCCCTGCGCTTGGGTCTTCTGAAAGTTACATCACGATATCTAAAGATGAAGTTACAAACTGAAAAACATAAATGAAGTGTCAATGTGCAAGTCATTGGTTCTGTTTTTTTTCTTTCTGCATCCATGCTTTGCTTCTCCACACGTACTGACAAATACCTTTTACAGTAATTATTCCATTATTATATAATTAGTCATGTGTCTATGATTATTGCAGCGCTATCTCTGAGCCTAGAGTGCTTACCCAGACACCTGGAGCCTAGCGGCAGGTGCTCAGGTTGACAGCCCAGATGGTCGCATGCCATGCATGGCTGCCTCTGAGTGAAGATTTTTTGCAGACCTCTTAAATCTGCTAAAAAATCATGACACTAGGTGCGTGAACCAACTCATACCCCTAAATGACACTAACCAAACCCTGTTATTCCCACCTTGAAAAACTGAAAATGAAAACAAAAAGGAATAAAAATACTGATCGATGGCCCCCTCCAAAAATATGACATACTAACCTGCTCCTATGGCAGCTGTGTATGCTCACAAGCTTTTCTGCACCCTGGAAATAGAGCCAAATCAACGTCGTACACTTGCTGTCAGGTGTGATTTTTCTCCTTTTCACACAATGATTGGATTCATCAAAAGTGTTTCATTTAATTAACTGAAATTAATTTTAATTGTATTTATTTGAAAATGGAAATAAACAAGGAACAAACAGAAAATGTATGATAAGACAAACAAATCATTCAGGCTTCATATGAAAAAAAAAAAAATCACATTTTCATATCACAAAAACAACATATGGTGATATACAGAACAGAAAGGTGAAATATTTATTTGGATTCCAATTTTATAATAATAATAATTTTTATTTTGCAATACCATGATTGTAGAAACTTTTCATAGACTGCCCATTCAGTGTTACAGTCAATGTAATTTTTTTTGTTTGACCTTTTTGTCCGTAGAATCAATTGTTAGTAAATCCGTCCATCCATTATCTTAACCTGCTTATCCTGAAAAGGGTCGCAGGAGGGCTAGAGCCTATCCCAGCATACATTGGGCGAAAGGCAGGAATACACCCTGGACAGGTCGCCAGTTCATCGCAGGGCAGACACACCATTCACTCATACACTCATTCACTCATACCTATGGGCAATTTAGACTCTCCAATCAGCCTAACTGTGGGAGGAAACCCACGCGAACACGGGGAGAACATGCAAACTCCATAGAGAGGCTGTTAGTAAATAATACTTCACAAATATACACTGTGAGCACTTTATTAGGTATTTATTAGACTTATTTTTTAGACTTGGAAGACAAACTATCATTCCAAGCCACATTTTTTCCCCATTCTGATGGTTGATGTGAATATTAACTGAAGCTTGTAACCCATATCTACATGATTGTATGCATTGCAGTGCTGCCACACGATTGGCTGATTAGATAATTGCATGAATAAGTAGGTGTAATAAAGTAAAAATGTTCCTAGTAAAGTGCTTGGTGTGTAAATACGTAAATGTTCTAGTCAATATAATAATTAAACATACTCCATAAATAATATATTCAATATATTCATATAAATCTTTCATAAATTTTTGCGGTAATATAAACATTTACAACATGCATTCAGCTGGATACAACAGCTGTAAACATAGATAAATCTTTACTCAATCTAAACAAAATAGTTTCTGGGTTTAGCCAAGAGAACGATAACCTCTGGAGACAGATTTCTCCAATCATTATCCTGGTGGGGTCTCCCATCACCGGCTGCCAGTTGAGTGGCCTATGCATATGCATTAAAGGCAAGAAAGCAATTTGCACAGACCATAAAAAGTGCTTCTAGAAAAGTGCATGTATATATACGTATTAATACATATCAGTGGCAGCTGGTGGCTGAAAAAATTGAGGAGGTAGGAAGAAAATCAACCCACTGCAACATGTTATTTTATATGCATTGCCTACTTTTCTCTACTTCCTTATGGTCAAATCAAAATTAAGCAGTAAAATAATGGCTTTCAGGGTTTTTGGAACATTGCATTTTGTTTCATGCACCCTGAAAATGGGAACTGGTCGGAGAGTTATATGCTTACATTTTGGAAGAAAAAAAACACTACAATATTTGCTTGCAATTGCACTAGTCCTCTTGTCTGAGAAGTGAGGTGGAAGATGTTTTGCTTCTCTCATGCACATTTTGCTTCTCTCACACAGGGAGTGAAATTACTGAGTTAGCTAGCTAACTGCACTGAATAAAACAAACCAGGCACATGGAAACTGCTTTGTGAAATACCACCAATTCAGATTGATAGCTACACCAGATTGTAAAAATGGTATGCTGTATTATACATGATTGTAGCAACAACAGCAATAAACCAACAGGGTCCAGGATAAGCTTTTATAGTACATCAAATGTTAGATTAATTTACACAAAAATAAATGGAGTCATTGAGTAGTTAAACGGAGGTGAGGTTTGGCTAGCCATCAAGGATTTCTGCAGTTCTCACACCAAAACACCCTGTCTGGCACCAACAATCATTCCATGGTCAAAGTCACTTTGACCACATTTCTTACCCATTATTTTATTTGGTCTGAACCTCTTGACCATGTCTGCATGCTTTTATGACTTTAGTTTCTGCCACATGATTGGCTGATTAAATATTTGCATTAACAAGCTGGTGTACAAGTCTACCTAATAAAGTGTTCAGTGAGTATGTATATATTCCTCTAAGGTATCTATAAACCTCTAAGTGGATAGGCTACAGCAGCAGAAGACTAAATAAGTCTAATAAATACCTAATAATGTGCTCACTGAGTGTATATATAAAGAGAGAGAGAAAGAGAGAGTGAGAGAGCGAGAGAGAGAACCTTTCAGACTAGTGTGTGCACCCTCCAGATACATCCTGCCATTTTCCATTATCTTTCTCTCTGCAGTCCACCAGCAGAGCCGCATAGCAACGGCCCTGTAGTTCTGTACTGTATTTCTCACACAGCTGACACCAGCAAAATGCAGATGTCCCATCGATCGAGGAGTGCTCAGTATGTGATTGGCCACAGGAACACTCCCCTCCACGGGTGAGAGGGCCAATTATGTGCTGCCCTGTGCGGCTGCCAGCCACAGTTAGCGCTGACATGGCACAGAATTTGACTGTGGACAGTAGGGTGCATAACTACACTGAGAACTGTTGTTGTGTTGTCTGCCTGGCCATACATATTTCCTATTGTCATGATTAGGAGGGAATTGCACATTGTCCTGTGCTTAATGACATTGCACTGATATCGGGTCTTGGAATGCATCTCTCTACAGGTCATTTTTTTGATGGAAATTTGCCAAATCCTGTTTTTTTCAGTACATAGAGATTTCAAAGTCATTCATCTGTTCAATTGATAGTCAATTACCGCTGTTTGAATAATCTGACTAATGGGACTCCTACACACAATTTCCTACAAAAAATCATGAAATCAAAGGGCAAAACATTTTTAGACACACATATGGTATGTAGTTCGGACCACGTTTGTTGATGTATAAATCATTTGTGTTGACAACTGCCTGGGCTTTGTCCTAGCAAAAGATTAATGGCATTCAGGCTTTCTTTATTTATTTATTTAAATTTTCCTCCCCCTTTCCACTGTTTTTCTAATAAATACTAATAATAAAGTTATTTTGGTTTTTATTTATTAGGTTTTTCAAGGTCCCCTTCTTACATATAAAACGGACAGTTGTTTGTGGACCATGAAGATAACACCACGTTGTGGATTCACACATTGTTTCATTAAAGTTAATCTGCATTGAACCATTTTGTTATTGATGTGTTCTCCGTGTATGATGAATTGCTCATGGTGCATGACTGCCTGTCATTATCTTGGCAGAGAGTTTGAAACAAATTCTGTGGTAAATGAGATAGAGAGGGCAAGCGAGACGGAGTGAAACTGAAGATCCGCACAAATTTCCAGATGGAAAGAGAAATATATCCAGGCATTCCACCTCTACCAAAGTCCAGAAGTCTCCAGGAATTTCTCACCTGCTCCCTGATACCTGATAGTGGTCAGAAATCTCCTAAAAATCAACAATCTTCACCACTGGCAGAAGTCAAGTTTAGTCCAGTGGGTTTGTGTTTGATTCAGTGCTGCCAGGCAGCGGACAATTTGCATATACGTTTTTCCAAAGTAACCCCTTGTTATTTGCACAACCACCACCAAATGTGAGCACTCTAATCCATACTTGTCTGAAATACTTGCAAGGTTATGACAATTGGGGGCAGTACCCTTTTTCATCATAAAGAAAGCTTGGCAAAGTGTATTCCTCTACATTCCTTTACAGTCCTCTTATACCAAAGTATTATACAGTTGTGGACCCTTTTCGAGACAATGCCACAACAACAACAACATGTATAACCGTAAGAAAAAGAGGTAGAATTACCTTTGGCTACCATGAGATTGTGATGGTAGACAACGTATATCAGAAGCTGGGTGCCCTACACCTATATGAGCAGCCATAGGGAGCCCTATTCTACATGACTTTGGCAGTGTTTTGAAGAGAAAAAAAAAAAGAAGTGAAATCCTGTAGATCTGTCCAAACAATTCACCATAAAAATCCAGTCGTGTGTGGCGTGTTTTGTGAATCATTCGGCAGGCTTTACGAGTCTTTATAAGTCTAATTAAGAGTAATCAACAGAACTGTTCAGAGAACAAGCACCAGCAATACAGGGAGTCTCCAGGATTGTGTTTGGTTACCCAGGAGCTATAAGCTACTCAGCTGATGGACTGTGGAGCAGATAGAAATGGTGGCTAACCCTAGACCACGAAGCAACTGCATTCTGACACTATTGCAATTACAGGCACAGCCTATTCCATTTAGGAATTTCTGAAAAAACCCCCCACAGATTTAAAAAAGGTATCCAAAGAATAAAGTAAAAAAAAAACAGAAAGAAAAGGTCATTGTGAGTCAAACCTCAAGAGCTGTACTTTGGGAAGCATTAAAGTAGCACAACAAAAACAAATAAGGTTTTTATTTGTAACACTGTATACGATGGTGCTAAGAAGCCTGTTTTGCATTTTACTGCTGTAATTTTCACTCCCACAGATTTCACATATGATAAATGTGTTCTCAGACTAATTCAGCAGCAGTTTTAGTATTTCTCTCTCACCAACTAGACCCTCCATTTATGTTTGCTGCAGTTTAGTGCATATTTCAGGCAGGAAAGCAATTTATGTTTTGTTTTAGTTACAGGTGTATGTGTGAACACACCCTCTGTCTCCCCCTCTTTTCCTTCAATATTCCCTCTCTATCTCTCTCTCTCTCTCTCTCTCTCTCTCTCTCTCTCTCACACACACACACACACACACACACACACACACTCACTCTCCTTATTTTCCCCATTCTCTCCTTAAAGTCTCCCCTTTCACTATTCTCAGGCTCTGTCATTATGCTCCCTTCCAGCAGACCCTGTTACGCCATGCTGCTCTGCATTTGACTACAGTGTGTTTCATCAACTGTTTGCACACATTCGTGTTCATTGCAGCACATTGCATCACATGCAGGCCTGGTTTTTCTCCCGTCTTTGAAGTTGTGCTGGCTCTTCATAACCTCCATCCATGAGAACCTGGAGATCAAACAGATCCAGACTGTGGATGTGGAATGTGAAGAATTGCATATTCCAGGGATTAACATTCACTGCATTTGAGAATGAAATTGAAAAGGGAAATAAATGCACTAATAAATCAATATAATACATTTTTTGCACACCCAATTAAACAGTTGAATGGACATGTGACTTGGAAACAATAATGCAACTAACAACACAATGGTTGTCAGAACCTAGCAGGTCCACTTTTATTTCTGTCAATTTAGTCTGCATACACAAATGTGGAATATTCTGGAGCTTAACCTTTTATTTTACCATTGCCTGAGAATAGGTTGGGTATATTAAGCCACATGGAGGATCAACTTAATGAAGGCCGTTCTGGTAAAGTAATGAACATTTTTGATCAGCATGCCAACAGCACCCCAGTTTTATTTTTTTATTTACTTATCCAGCCATCCATTATCTTAACCTGCTTATCCTGAACAGGGTCGCAGGGGGGCTGGAGCCTATCCCAGCATACATTGGGCGAAAGGCAGGAATACAACTTGGACAGGTTGCCAGTCCATCACAGAGCACACACACCATTCACTCACACACTCATACCCACGGGAAATTTAGACTCTCCAATCAGCCTAACCTGTATGTCTATGGACTGTGGGAGGAAACCCACGTGCACACGGGGAGAACATGCAAACTCCACACAGAGAGGCCCCGGCTGACCGGGATTCGAACCCAGGACCTCCTTGCTGTGAGGCGACAGTGCTACCCACTGTATACCACTTATACTGATACTTTTGTGGGTAAAATACTCACAATTTTGCGAGTCATTGCGGGTCAAATGACAGATATTCTACAAGAATCATTTGCAAAATGCGCAAAATATCCACAGCATATCTTAGATTTCCGTGTCAGTTTTGAAATACATTCAGAAATTACACATATTTTATCGGCCAACTAGCTAAGTACATGACCTAATATTAACTGTCCTGGTATACTCCAGCCAAATCGCTGATCATTAGAGTGTTCAGTCTCTACTTTCCCTCAATTGGTTTAATTACTATATTTAACAATCAATGCTAGTCAGAAGGACATGAAGCAGTCATTGAAGTTACTCTGTGAAAGAAAACAAACATGATTTGCTGTATCAGTTTCCTCCAATAGTCCCTCTATTATATTTCTTAAATCAGAATATAATAAAAAAGTTTTGATTTCTATGTTCTTGTTTTTCACAATGGGGCTGATAATGCAGTTTGTTTTAGCAAATCTTAAACTGGTGGGTGGCACATAAAGACAAGGAATGTAGAAGTATCTGTGAGACATAAATTCCAGCCTTTTATTACTCCTAAAGGTGACAAAAAAGTCAAGGAATGTACATTTTATTCCAAGGAAACTGAAAAGTAGAAATAATTCACCATTCTTTCATGGAATTCAAAAGAATGTTCCTCACAATTCACAGGTAATTTCTTTTTTCTTTTGTATAATTTTGCTGCTTGGCAGTGGTAGACATTGTAGGAACCCCCCAAATACACCAAAAAGTGGAAGTAATTGAAAGGTGAAGGAAACGTGTGTAGTCTGACGAGGTGCTACTGGAGCAGGGTTAATGTTGTTCTTGTTTATCTGACTCCAAAAGATAAGTTCAACTGCTCCTCTGTTCTAAAAGTTCAACAAAAGGAACTGCAAATGTCCGCCAATAATGTGGGTCCATATGATCGCTATCTATCTGTGTAGACGTGGACGTGCCTCTGGCCTGTATAGCCTACAATGATACTCTTTTGTATCTTGTGATGGCACTAGTGTACAGGCGAATGTCTGTTAGGATTCTAAACTGCTAAGTGTGCAGTGGTGTGAGTCAAGAGGATGCAGGTTCAAATTAATACAATTTATTCAACAATGTGCAGTGCAGAAATATAATTAATTATGTAAAATGCCCTACATCTACACAAGCATCACTGTATTTATTAGACTTATTTTTTAGACTTATTAAGTCTTCTGCTATTGTAGCTTATCCACTTAGAGGTTTTACTCGTTATGTGTTCACATACAATCCATTGATACAGCTGGAATCTTAATGAAGAAATGAATTGCAAGTCCCTTGCTCAAAGCCAAAATGACAGCACCTCAAAGCTAAAACCTTGGAGTTGTTTCAGGATTGTTTCAGGATTGGATGCCTATATAATTCATTTTGCTGAGTTATATCTGGTTAGATGCTCTCATTATACTGCAAGTGATTCAGCAACGGTGGCAGTAGCATCTTTCACCTCTGTATTTTGTGGAATATAACCATTTTTTGAAGGGCTCAACCTATTACTGCAGTAGTGTCAGCTTACCATTGCCTTATTTTCCATGGTACATAAACATGAAGGTAGCAGCAGCAAATGAAATGCTGCATGTAAATTGGATTTTTGCATTATCGCACTAAAACATTGCTGTTGTGTAAGAGCTGCAGATGGTCTCTGTGAAGTAATGTTAAGGGTAACCTACCATCCATGTCCTGGCTGGTACAATGCACTGTTACATAAAGGAACATGAAAGGAAGCTGAAATTATCCACTGCATAACATATTACATTACTGGTATTTAGCAGATGTTCTTATCGAGAGCTCTTTACACAACACTAGCCTTTCTATCTAGCCTTCTCCATTTACTGTAAAAAAAGAAAATCTTGTTTCAGTTTAAAAATCTTAATTTAAGTGAACTAAAGGTGACATGTTATTTACAGTAATTCGTGAAACAATTTGTTTTCTCAAGTTGACTTAACTGAACATTCTAATGCAGCATGGCCACTAACCTTTTGAAATTGAAACAATAATTATTTTGTACAGTGTTTATACAGCTTGATACATACTGAAGTATGGGAATCAAACCTGCAAACTTTCGCTTACAAGCCCAGATCCTTCCCCATTATTATACACGACCCATAAACTGATAGTTTAAAGGAGAAAATGGAAGGAACATTTTGGTGGGTCGGACCCCCCTAATTGAGACTTAAATCCTAAAAGTAAATAAAAAACAAAAGATAAGGGGGGTTCAAAAACCTACATAAACATCATTACGTTACAGTAATTCTAATATACAACAGTGCTTCCCCAGCCCTGTCTGAAGTAAAATTGCTCAATGGAATTATGTCAGTATATTATTGTTCGGAGCAAATGTACTAGTTTCACTTTGAGAGTAGCCCCAAGAAGAGACCTGAACACCCCTGAAAAAGACTACCCCCCCCCCCCCCGATGTAACCCCTGACTCATGGCTACTAATGAATCCCCTGGTTGATCAGGTTGACCTGTCCTCAGCAGATACGCAGCCCTCTGGTGAAGTGACCGGGACGAGCTGGGGGAAGACTGGAAGAAAGGGGCCGGTGAACAGATCAGAAATACATCTTCAGTTACTTCAGTCTACATAACAGCAGTAGCCATGGGCTGTATATACTGTGTCTCACACAGGTGCACACAAATCCACAATCACTCACACACACCCACACACACACACACATGCACACACAAACACGCCCGCCAGTCTCACTCTGTCAATGACAAGAAGGCTATTGTAGCTGAATTCTTCATTCTACACACTCAACCACGATCTAACATACACACAGCAAAGCCAGGATCTCAGAGAACAGTAAACAAATACAAAGTGATACCCAGAGAGACCCAGTTCTGTCCATTCTACCTCTCAGAAAGTTCCTTTAACAGGCATGAAATAAACCACTGTATTTCCTCATTCCTTTAAGGTCCCTTCTCTCCTCTATGGAGTCATAGCTACCTGTCACATTCCATGCTCCCATATCCTAGCATTTTTTGCTTCCCGCCTTTGTTTTCCTGTTTCTTGTCTTTGTTCGCCTTCCATAGTCTTTCACTCACCTGTGTCTCGTTACCCGTTTCCCTGAGCTCACACCTTTTGCCTGTTTATTACCCTTCACTTCACTTGATAACCTTTACTGTTCCTGTTGGCCGTTATTGGACTACTGCCGGTTTGTTCTATGGACTGTCTAGTAAAGACATCTTTTCCAGGGAGGTGGCAGCTTTGCTGTATTTTGGGTTGCAATCAGTTCTTCAGTCCTTGTGCCTGTCAGCTACCACAGACTAATTCAGTCCATGATATTCTGAAACCTGGTTCAAATTGATTATTAAAAATCAGTGCCTGAAGAGATTTCACCCTGACCTTGTCCTCTCTCAACCCCTCTTTGTAAATTACACAGTGCCCAAAGCCATGTAACTAGCTGCTCTCAAATTAAATTTGAGAGTTTTGTCAATTCTCCCACTTGTCAGATATATATAAGAGGTATACTATATGTATATATACCCACACTCACCAAGCATTTTATTAGGTATTTATTAGATTTATTTTTTAGACTTCTACTGTTCAGTTATGATGCGTTGTGTGTTCAGAGATGCTTTTCTGCATACCACTGTTGTAATGTGTGGTTAATTGCATTACTGTCACCTTCCTGTCAGCTTTGACCAGTCTGGCCATTCTCCTCTGATGTCTCTCATTAACAAGGCGTTTCTGTCTGCAGAACTGCTGCTCACTGGATATTTTTTTGTTTGTTGCACCATTCATCGCAAACTCTAGAGACTAGTGTGTGTGAAAATCCCAGGTGAGCAGCAAATTCTGAGATACTCAAACCACCCTGCCTGCCATCAACAATCTATCAATCTAATTCTATGGTCAAAGTCACTTAGATCACATTTCTCCCAATTCTGATGGTTGATGTGAACATTAACTGATGCTCCTGACCCATATCTACATGATTTTATGCATTGCACTGCTGCCGCACAATTGGCTGATTAGATCATCACATGAATAAGTAGGTGTAATAAAGTAAAAGTGTTCCTAATAAAGTGCGTGTATATCCCACCTTATGGATATTGTACAGTACATTTAAATTTAATTAATGAATTAAAGACTTCTGGTATTAATAAGCTTGCAGGTTAAGCATAACATTTGGGAACATAATTATGCATTGTGTACATATAACTTTAATTATAAATCAATAAGTCAAAACTGTCAGGTTGTAGACAGATGCACAATTTAAAATTTAAAAGTAGATGTAAGTTTAAGGAATGAAAACAACACCATGGTTAATAGCTGCATTAATTATTCGACTAAATTATTAAACTGCAGAACCCAATCAAATTGCTGTGCGCATACACGAGAAACGGTCCACCTGCATGGCCGTTGATCGTTTTTTCATGTTCTTTACTCACATCATTAAAAAAGTGAAAGCTCCATCTGCTTTAATGAACTGTTGGTGGAGTGCCAGAGTGAACATAGCGCACATTTATTTTTAATTCAGTACAAGTTCAGTTTAAAGCAATGTGCAGTATTGACACTGGAATATATCATACATGTTTTATCCCTACATACTCTCTTTTACCAATCATCACCATATATTTATATTATGCAGTGTCAGATATGCATCACATTTAAATCCATTAGCTTTTTTATTATGTATTTTATTTTGAGGAATTGACTATATTGGTGTAGCCTATCATGCATTTAATGTAATGGGTCCAAAGTGTGGTAGCATTGAGTATGTGCATGGAAAACAAATCTTGCAATCTTGAGAAAAAGCCAGTGTTATTGCATTGTGAGACAAGGAACAACATGACAGTTTAAAGCCCAGGATAGTACTTACCAATATGGAAAGTGTTGAAGTGCTTATTAAATTATTAATGAGGATCTTGTCAGACAGACATGATTCTGACAGCTAGAGTTTCAGCACTTGAAAGAGAGGTGACTCAAGCAATTGTGACAGTGTGGTTAACAGGATAAACATGATCTTTGTCTTATGCGAGCCAATGAAACACAAGGTGAGTTCAGAACTAAACAAACAAAAATATTCACTTTCCAAACTGTGTATTGTGGCGCCCCGGGGGGAGAGAGAGACAGAGAGAGCAAGAGTAGATCAAAAATAAGGTTTTAATTATTTTCCCACGTGCCTTCAGGGCACTTTCACCAAGTTCCAACCAAACAGTTTTCTCAAAAAACGGGAAAAAAAATAACCGGCCAAAAAATTAGGTACACCGGTCCGTCGGTGACTGTGGGTGGTCCGTTCCGCCTTCGCCTTTCGGTAGGGCCTCCGAAGACCCGCGGTTCCACCGTGGTGTCGTTGCTTGTTTCTAATTGCTGTTTTTTTCAACTCACTGGGCTTTGCCTCCGTCTCCCTCCGTACTCAGCCCCGCTCTGTGGTTGCGCCCCGTCTTTTGTAGGGCCTCTCGTTCCTCCTTGGAGTCAGTCCGGCTGCGCCTGTCCAATTAGAAATGTTAATTCATTCCTAGCTCACATTCCTCACGCGTCTTTTCTCCGTGTCGCTGGCCATGGTGCTGATTCTCCCCGCCGGCTCTCTCTCCTCGGTGCGGCTCTGCTAGATACGAACAGGGGAAATACACGTGATTAAAGACCTTTCCCAGTGCTTGGCGCCGGCGCACGGGCCGTTCCACTCCAGTGGTGTACCGATTCCTGATCGGGCCACCACAGTATCCAAAGAATAAAAGTTACACTAATTGTTTGTTAAATTTGTAAGTAAAGAACAAATGTTTGTTGAATTCTGCCCAAATACAGGAGACAAATTGCTCTTCCCATCCAAGTCTGCTGTCTACATGTAAATAAGTTATTGGATCAGCAAACTGTAAATGAGAGAACAATCTCAAACCTATTAATTTGGAAACTAGACAAATAAAAATGTTACACTCCCCCAGTGAGATGAACATAAAACCAGTGTGAAGTTACCAGTGCATCTGTTTTGCTAATGATGTACAGGTATTGAAACATAGGCCTTATGGGAGAATTTGAGAAAAATAACAAAACAAAAACAAATCCTCTGTTCATTATTCTAATGTGAATTTTGTTGTTGTTGTTGTTGTTGTTGTTGTTGGAAAAGACTAAAGATAAGAAAGGGGTCATTTTTTTCCCAACAAACTGCTTGTTCAGGCAGAATGTGGGTACCCCATTGACCAGAGTAGATTACTAATCTGTTTGATGTGTGATAAAACATGGATGTCCCACCAACGAAAACCCCCCTCTTGCTAGATGACACTAAAGGCAATCATAATCTGATACAAGACCATTAGGTCCACCTGGACACCAAAACAGGTGACTAAACAATATAAATTTTAAAGGTTGCTGTGGGGGTTATGTAATTTTCTAAATACATTTACATACAGTGTGTATTTCCAACTTGTTTTGTATTTCGGCGGCCTGTAGCGTAGTGGTTAAGGTACATGACTGGGACACGCAAGGTCGGTGTTTCGAATCCCGGTGTAGCCACAATAAAATCTGCACAGCCGTTGGGCCCTTGAGCAAGGCCCTTAACCCTGCATTGCTCCAGGAGAGGATTGTCTCCTGCTTAGTCTAATCAACTGTACGTCGCTCTGGATAAGGGCGTCTGCCAAATTTCAATAATGTAATGTAATGTAATTTCAAAGGAGGTGAATGGTGGTTTTGACTGCAATATTCAGTCCTATAAACTGAATATGAAATAGCAGTCCAGAACACCATTGAGAGGTTATTAAAAAGGCAGGCAGTTCATCTGCATGCAAGGGTAAATGTACATGATAAAATATTTCACATTTTAGAAACCCAGGAATCAATTCTATATCCTTTTTCTAATTTATTTGTTTTCCTCCAGGTTTCAAGTGCTTCCATGCCTCTGATGAATAAAGCATATGGTTGAGTTTCTTCCTGCAGTCTAGTGATCATCGCTCTCAAAAAGATACAACCAGGAGTGACAGCCATGCTTCACAGTGCTGGAATCATGGGCCACCTACTGTATGTGCATGTTTCAGAGGCCTGCTGGGTAGTTCATCCAGGTAAGGCCCTGTTCTCATTCCTGATTTAATCAATGTGTCTGTTTATTTGGCAGGGACAATGCACGTAAATAATCCATTATCAAAATATCTGCTTATTCCTACTCAGGGTCGCTGGGGGTGCTGGAGGCTATCCCCACACTCATTGGTTGAGAGGCAGAAATACACCCTAGACAGTTTGCCAATCCATCAAAGGGCACACACCATTCACTCACACCTAGGGGCAATGTAGACTCTCCAATTAATCTAGCCAGCATGTCCTTGCTCTATGAGGGAAACTGGAGGAAACCCATGTGGACACGGGGATAAAATGTGAACTCCACACAGAAAGGCCTTGGCCAGGATTTGAAAGCAGGACCGCCCCGCCATCAATAATATTTCTGTAAATATGCCAGTTAGCCAGGGAGGAAAATTGTTTTCTGTAGTCCCTGGGCTACATGTCTTTGGACTTGTGCATCTATCCCTTTTCATATAACAATATACACATAAGTACTATGCACTGAGGGAAAACATTCCTAGTTACGTGCTTAGTTTCTTCACATAATTCACTAGTTAATCATGATAAATAATCATCAAAAATACGTTTTCTGCAGTGTGGTGAGAAATCAGTTGAATATGAGAGTCAATGCATGTCCACACAACTCTTGTCTGTCTTTAGCTTATTAGCATTATTAGCATTATAATCAGAATCAACTGAGAACAAATTATTTAAGGATTGGGTTAAGAAAATAAAGTCAGGGTTAGAGGCAGCGTTATGGTTAGGGTTATGAAAATGATCATTCTTACGGTTTGTATTGATATACTGATGTTCTAAACCTGAATTAAAATTTTTTTTTTTTTACATGCAGGTACAACCTTGATTTCTAATCCTTGCAACTTTTTTCTGACTTGTCCTTATCTCCAAAAACCACAAAGTAGAAGCCCGCTTTCTTTTCAAAAGGTGTTCATGCAGTTATTCACATATTCAACCTAAAGTAGATAAATAAAAATATTATTATTATTATTTTATTAGAAACTAAAGCAAAGGTATCAGGCTTGGTACCTTTCTTATGGGTGCAGCAACAGCATCCCACCAGGATACTGAACTCAGAAGCTTGAGGTACATCCAGCTCCTTAAACGCTATACCACTCTGCCTCAAGAGAAATATCAGATACGTATCACTGACAGCTTCAGCCAGACCTCAGTGTGTTATCAGACCAAACCAATATCCTTTCCTCCTATGAAGGTTAGTGTTCCAGTATTTCAGCTTTCTGGGATTTTAATTGATTTGTGATCTTGAAGAAAAAACTGATTTTATATATCAATATAATCTAAATGTTTTTAATGAATTAGCAGTTTTTGAATTAGCAAAGAAATATCAATTCTAAATGTACTGAAATAAGAACATGGTATGAGGTAGCGGTAAAAAAACAAGAAACTAAAGATTTAATGGTGACATTGTATTCCAAATTCCTTTTCTCCTATTTACTAAGATACTGTTTATCAATAGGAGATCTGAATGGGAGAGAATGGGTACAGTCTGGAAATGCAGACATGTGACGTGAAGAAAAGCCAAACACAATCCATAACAGCAGCCTCTTCACTTATTTAGGAATGCCTTTTCTAAAAATCCTCTTTACTGAAATTACTTTATTCCTTTCATATGCTTGTTCCTTCAACAGTGCTTGGATACTAAGCTAGCAAATAAATTGTTGTAGGTAGTGTGATGCCATTTTATTATCCATACTTTATTGTGCTTAGTGGTAGGGGTGGGCTGTGCAGTTCTACATTGCTTGCATATGTGGTCATTTATTTATCCATTTGATGCATTTATTTATTTCAGGGGTAAGGAGTTAAGCCCAGCTTTTTATGCTTTTTATGGGTGGTGGGGAGGAGTTGCGGTCCCTATTCTATCATGCACAGGAAAGATGCCTTGACTGGCCACAAATCCATAGTTCCACAGTTCCAATTGCTATTACATTGACATTGACATTGATGAATCTCAGGGTGTGATTATATTTCTGAATTAACCAATAACAGACCCCACATTAACTGTATTTTCCTGAGCTGCTAAAAGAACCTGGGTTGAGCCCAGCAGAGTTCTTCTGGGAGTCAGGGAAGAGTCGGAGTGGATATTGACCAGAACAAGGATCTGTAGTATGAGGGCCTTCACTCCCCATTGACGTTTCTGAGCCAGGCTGCTTAGGAGCATTTATCTTGAATGATGCCGGAGGGCATAGCTGCTGTTTAGTGGCAGCTTGCATTATTCGATCTGCATATCCCATGAGGAGTCAGCCAACAATGGACTTGAATCTTGAATGTGGGGATTTGTACAATTACAGTCTGCCGAACATCCTCCTGTGAGTCTCTGCTGTGAAACCCTTGTCCTCAGTCATTTCCCAGAAACAACACGTTTCCATGTTTCCAGGAAATTAATTTTCCCCATATTTGGCCAATCGGCTCACACTTTCAGTACAGTGTACTCATCTCCCAGGTGCAACAGCTTAAAAAAAGACAACATTCATTTCACAGGGATGAAATGCAGAGTTATACTCGTCCAACATGCGTAAATAAAACTCTTTGGGAAATTGCATTTGCAAACAGTTTTACTGACACAAGTAAAACTGTTTGCAAATGCAATTTCCCAAAGAGTTTTATTATTTATTTTTAAGTCTAAAATAAATAAAAGTAAATATTTTTTCACATGTATAAAATCTGATCTTTTATGCTGTAGATGTAAACTAGACTGACTATTTTTAGGACAAATGGTATATAGCAGCTTTATCCAAAGCGCTGTACAATTTATGCTTCTCATTCACCCATTCATACGCACACTCACAGCAATTGGCTGCCATGCACGGCACCAACCAGCTCATCACCAACCAAGACACCTAACATTTGGGGATTAGGAGTCTTGCTCAGGGACACTTCGACACACCCAGGGTGGGAATCGAACTGGCAAGCCTCCGACTGCCAGGCAACTGCTCTTACCACCTGAGCCAATGTCGCCCCAAGACAAAGAGACAAGTCAACATAATTCACTAATTGTATACAAATGTAACTATTATAGTGTGCACAGCATCTTGCTGTGCTAGGACCATTATCTACACTAGATATAATCTGGTTATTGGTATTCATCATGCTTAGAAAATGAACTGTATCTACTCTTCAGCACAAAAGATCTTGACTGAAAGTAACGATAATGACTGTCTAGGGTTTTCAATACACATCTCCAAGCATCATTAAATCAGTCCCACAGGGAAAGTAGAGAGACATTTTCAAAGTGGCCCTTTATTCTGTGTTTTTACATATTGATCAGAACAAACTTAACAAAAGAGGGGAGGTTACTTAAGTGCAGTCACAAAGAATTCAGTACTGTGGTGTACTGTGATGCTACCTTAAAGCAGGTTCCCCTTTAGCAGACTTGAGCACTCTCTAAAAAAACATGATGCCAGTCCCAAGGATTTAAAAGTGAGGTTAAATTTGAATGACCGCCTTTTCAAAGATTCCATTGCTTAATCCCACTGATAAGACTCATCTAAAAAATGCATGGAAAGCTGAACCGTCGGTACCTGTGAAAACCTCTGGTTCCTTGTGTGCCTGCCGTTGTAAACTGAGCTTGAGACTTGCCCTTGTTCTCAAGCTACATAACAGACTATGGGACCTTCCATGACGAAGACTGCAGTGAAACTCTTCATGTTACTTGTTGCAAAGGCAAATCCCAATACACTACTGAAGGCAGTGATACTTATAACTCAAATCTTATCAACAGGCAACTATTGGCTTTAAATAGGGCCTTGGAATCTGTTCCAATAAATAACAGGGGTAAAGATAATGAGAACCTAGAATATAAGTAGTGTGTGCTGGGATCGTATATCCCACTCGTCAAAGCCCATCAGTGCTGCATGGTTCAATCTGAACATGAAGTCCATGATGTCACACAGATCTGACAGCCATCGAACAGCAACAACGGTTTTTCACCTGGTTTGCTGCCTTAAAACTAGGCATGAAGCAGCAGATGAGGCCAACACCTGGCACCCGGACATGAAACACTCAACTCCATCTGCTCCACCTTTATAAGCGGCCGCTGACATGGAGAACTAACTCAGCCAGAGCGCGGTGAGAAAAGAGGAGGAATAAATTGAGATTAAATAACAGGTTTGAAACTGCAAAGTCTGCAGAATCCAGCATCAGCATCCTCCATTCCAATTTGCACTGAGTGACAAGATCTTTAATAGCAGTGGAGACATGGAAAGGCTCTTCTAGAGCCTCCATTCTAAAGGTATATCTGGAAACCATGTTACTGGAGAACATCAATACATATCATTCCTTAGCGACAGTTGATCGAAACGGGGACAGAAGATACACGGGTAACATCTGTCACAATAATATTAATGATTTTATGTCTATTATTGCAGACTGGGAAACATGTTGGTAGCACATACTTAAATTGTGGCATGTTATATATTTTGATCTATATATTGCTGTCTATGGTCTCTGTGGTATATTTATTTTGCTTTCATTTACATGAATATACAGTGAGGAAGAATAAAAGTATTGGGAAACCACTATGGAATACATTGAATTCACAATAATCTTCATTTGAAGAGAAAGCCTGCTGTGGCAATAACAGTGCCTTAGGTGTGAACAGCACAGACTGCTTGAGCTGTACATTTTTATCACTTTATTGAGCATTCATACTACATATTTCTGCTAAAATTTTAGACAGTACTTCCGCTATGACAAAAAAACAGAAGGCAGCTATTTAGCAAACTCTGATTGTCGGATATTTCCATTATAATGAAATAACTGTCAATTTGTTATGTTTGTTATGTAAATCTTTTAGACTTTTCGGTCTTCTGCTGCTGTAGCCTATCCTCTTAGAGGTTTGATGCGTTGTGTGTTCAGAGATGCTCTTCTGCATATCACTGTTGTAATGCGTGGTTGGTTATTTGCGTTACTGTCACCTTCTTGTCAGATTTGACCATTCTGGCTCTTCTTCTCTGACCTCTCTCATTAACAACGTGTTTTTGCCCGCAAAACTGCTGCTCACTGGATGTTTTTAGTTTGTAGTTTATCTGTAAACTCTAGTGACTGTTGTGCGTGAAAATCACAACAGATCAGCAGTGTCTGGCACCAACAATCATTCCATGTTCAAAGTCACTTAGATCACATTTATTCCCAATTCCCACATTTTGTCTGAACAACAGCTGAACCTCTTGACAATGTCTGCATGCTTTTATGCAATTAGTTGCTGCCACATGACTGGCTGATTAAATATTTGCATTAACAAGCTGGTGTACAGGTCTACCTAATAAAGTGCTCACTGAGTCTATATTAAGGCTTGAAGCCACGGCACAAGACATCCTTTCAATAGCCTTTTACCACCTATTGAGGTCTGAAGTGAAATCGCTAGTGCACGCTAGTGCACGCTCTTGTAGCATGTCTGATGAAAACCTGTTCAGGTCTATTCATCTGCACAATAAGAAGGACATCAGGGACAGACAGTTGTAAGTTGCCTTAAAAGTGCGTAAGGAGCATATCAGTGTGCAGGCTTCCTTCTTTTCACAGGCAGTTCTAAGGCCTTGCAAATGACATCTTAAACAAACCTATTCAGTCTGGATGACAGGCTCCATATCAAAGTAGCAATGACACCCCCCCTCCCTCCACCTCAGTCATTTGCAATTATCTCTGGAAGATTACACCAGGGCCCGATAAAAATACCATTAATCAAAAAGCAAAAAATGCACCTTCAACAATCTTCTGAATCAAATGTCCCTTTGCCAGATATACAGTTTGTATTTGTTTGTTATATACTGATTTAACCCTCTAAAGAGGTTCTGGACTGTGGGACCCGTTTTCAATGTTTACTAAAATAAAAATGATACAACAAATATTTTTTTCAACCTTTGACTCATAACCCTTGGCTCATTTTCTGTGAAGAACATGTAAATGAACTCATTTTCATTGAGTACACACTGTGCACCCCCCTACACATTTACATACAGGCTATTCGGGTCCACTGGACCCAAAGGTTATGAGTATGAGGTTTATATGTTTAATAAGTATAAGGTTTGCTGTGTACCTTTACCTGGTCTTCCTTCTATCTTGGACTATTGTGTGTGCTGAGTAGCAGAAATATGTCCACCGCACAAGGGTTAAATATATTTTTCTTCTTCTTTAACACATGAATAATAATGTTTGAATAATTTACTGAAACACAGTCCATATGATTGGTTTGTATCCATTGATCTATGATAGTGATTAGGAGTTTGAATTTGAATCTTTGTCAAAATAAGAAGGTAGTGAGTTATTAATAAGATGACTCAGTAACTTCCACATATGAGCTTATTCACTAAATAAAGAATAACCCTCAATAGATATGTGAATTAATTTATTTCAAGACAGGATTTGTTGGTGCATAGAAATGAGCATATAAATATATGAAACCTGAGAGGTAAGCTGAGTGATGAGATGAATTGATTGGATGTTTTCCCTCATTTCTTCCTCATGCATGATGAGGCATGGTCAGTAGCAAGTGACTGCACCTTTCACTGAGAATTCACTGAAACCAGAAAAAATATTATATATATTTTTTGGCACTAAAGCCTGAACTTCTGTATGATTTTCTTCTTTGAGTCTCAGTTTGTAACAAGTGAAAATTCTAGGCAACAGACAAGCATTCACCTCGGTTTCTCCTTGGTTGACTGTCTGCGTGCAGAGGGGGTAAGCTTGTGATTGGTCGGCAGTGAATGAGCATGAATACCACAAACTGCAGTGATTCTGCTATTGAGCAAGTCTTTACCTCAGTGATGGTAGTCTGCCTGATATGTCCTTAAGCCCTGATATAGGAGTACTGTACCCCCTTCATTCAGGTTAAAATATACTTTTCTATCCCTTTCTCTCACTTCTGCACTGCAGTGAGTCAGTGTTTGTAGGATCCCATGACTCCGATGTCTGGCACTTCAATGAGAAAATGGTTGCCTTAGATATCTGAAGAAAGCGCTGGTGCCCTTTCTGTACTGAGTGGAGGTGATTAGAGTTTAGGATTTAGGAGAGTGAGACAGTGCTGGGTTGACAGGTGAAAGGTAATGACGTACCTAAAAAAGGCATATCATTATGGGGTAACTCCTAGAGCTACATATTTTAAGTTGGAAGGCATTTTTTGATAGAGGAACTCCTGGAATAATCATTTATATCATGTGTGACATTTGCTGAATCGACAAATGTAAGAATATGGTACATACTGTATACGTATGCATGCAAAGCAAGAGATTTGACTTGCTGACATACAAGCTGTATATGAATGTGTGTGTGTGCGTGTGTGTGTGTGTGTGAGCAGAATGATTATTTATTTTAATGGCATATTGTCAGCAAATGTCTGTTCTCTTTCTTTCACTCTGAGATGGGAATAGCAGCAGACCCTTCATCTCTACTTCACCACCCAAGCATTAGGTGTGTAATGGTTTTAATTATGCAATTAATTAAATAAAACCACCATTCACTATATGTATAGTCAAAAAAGTCAATAAAAATAGAAAAAAACTATTGTTTGCACTCATGCTTTAATCCTATGCATAGAAAATAAAACCAAGTAAACAATATTAATTTGTATATGAAATTAATAACATGATAAATGATGGGTTAATATGCATATAATATTTATGTAATTGTCTGCTGGGAATAGAAATTGCAGCTTATATAACAGTAACTGTAAAACACAGTGAAAAATAATCCAGAAATGGAACAAGCCCAATGCATTTAATTTCTTACTTATGTTACTCCCCCTTGTTGTTAGACATCTCTTACAAGGTACCACTGAGACTGTACAGAGACTGTACTAATGTATACACTGTCCCCCACCGCCCAGCATATTTTTACAGTACGACATTTATATATGTATGTATTTATGTATTTATGTACTTATTTATTTATTTCAATTTTAGAGGAATTCTGCAGGTAGGCAAGTATATGTGGATAGGGGGTACAGTTAAATACATATATGTACATTGAATTACATAAAGCACATTATACATATTTCCATAAAATAAGTTGCCTCTGGTGGGATTCCACAATGTCAGCCACAATAGCTCATCCAACTACTGGTCCTGTTTAATAACACTAGAGTCCATTTTTCTTGACACGGCTCCGAAGAAGGATGGTCATTAGTTTACCTGCTGTCCTGAATGCATTGTTGGCTAATTTCAAGAAGTGTAGCCATCAATACAAATTAACATAGTGCGCTTGAAAGTCTGACGTTATTTGGTTTGGGAACCGGAGCAAGTGCAGCTAATATAAATTGATGAGGCTTTTACGGCAGGCTTTGCAGAATGGGAGATAGACTAAAAATACATGCAGAGTCGTCTCATTAAACTGGAGGTGGCGTCTCAAGTAGTACAAGGATACTGGTTACCCAAAGGTGCTGAGGTGGTCTGGTTGTGGAGGACTGACGGTCATGACACCTGCGACCAGTTAAAGTGCAACTTTTCAAACACTAAAATAATGTGATGAATAAATTGAAGAATGAGTCTGGCACATTTGATACTTTTGAGTCGGAAAACTCAAATATAGCCCTCAAGGTCAGTAGTACTGTAGATTCTCTTCTCTATCTGGGAAGCATTTGATCAATTAATGCCACTGATTAATGCCCAGAACTCACCTGCCGCTCCAGGGGGGTATTTTGTGTATGTGTAGGACTAATACTGAAGCCGATACAGTACATGTTGTTATCACTGCTGATTCTGACTGGTATTTAAATCATATTCACAGAAAAAAAGAACATTTTGTTTAAATTGGCCATCATGCAGCAGATAGTGTGAAAACCTGTGGGAATGACACCGCTGAGTGTTTCACTTTAATGTCTGACAGATGCTTGGGGAGACATACTCAAATGCATTGAAACCAATAACAAAAGCAGTAATGTATTGTTAACAAATGATGGTTCTCATTGGCAGCCAAATTATTACTGCCCTAAGACCACTGAAATGGCACAGGATCAATTTGCATAAAAGCCTTTCATGCATAAACACCTGGCAAAATGCTAATTTCGCCATGGATCCATTACTGAATGTGAATTATGCAGTATATCTTAATTTGGAATGGCTCTAACCATTCCAATTTAATACGACATACTGTAGCCCATCAATGGAGCAGTAAGCACCTTCTTTTATCCACCTCTAAGCCTATTAAAGTGCTGTGAACACAAGACTACATGAAATACTTATAAAGAAGTGTCAAGTTGTTTCTGAAGAAGGTGCTTAAATAATTATAGGATCTTAAAAATAAAATAAAAACTTGAAGATTTTCTTTTTTTGTTTCAATATTAAAACTATGACAGAACCAATTGAAAGATTGCAAAAGATGTATATTTAGGAGGAGAAGGAGTGACATAATTGTGCTTTTTACAAACATAATGTTTTACAACAGTTACTGTACATGCAACATATTTCTGAGAAGCCCCTCTTGTGAACTATTGCGCCATTGCCATTAGCTGCTGTCTTCCTGCCAAATATGATGCAAAGTCACCAGTGAAGACAGTGGCAGAAGGAATTAAAAGAAGACCATAGGCAATTACTATGGTTCCCATGCATTACGAGGTTTATTTGAACCTATTCAGTGATTGCTTATAAACCAGTTTAGCTTATTTCTTTCCATCTTGGTACTGTATGACTTTATCTAATTTGTTTGGATTCATATTTTATTTTTTATCTCTGACTTCCAACACTTCCCCTTGCAGATTTCAAATGTGCACTTACCTCAGGCACTAAAATGAGAAGTTTGTCACAGATATTTAATATTTATTAATAGTATACACTCAGTGAGCACTTTATTAGCTATTTATTAGACTTATTAAGTCTTCTGCTGTAGCACATCCACTTAGAGGTTTGACGTGTTGTGTGTTCAGAGATGCTCTTCTGTATACTACTGTTGTAGTGTGTGGTTGTCTGCATCAAAAACATAGAAGGCGTCATCCAATTTTTAAAAAATTACGTGGGGATTGTGTAAGATAAACTGACACTGACACTAGGTAAGATTCTATACAACTTGGTGTCAATGAAACACTCAGATATTGTCTGGTAAAAAAGAAAGAATATCTCTATGGCAAAAAGAAAGGAGATTTGGAAAGGAGGAAAAAAAAGATTAAAAAAATTACAAATAGCGCTAGTACTATATGCTGTGGCAAATTAAAAATTCAATATCAGTTTGACATACTAGTTCTACACCTTAAATTGGCATTCCCTTTCCTTATGTATTGCATTATGCAATTTGTGTGGTGGTGACAAAATGTAAATTCAGATTTTACATAACAAAGGCATCAGATTACATTTTCATGTAATATATTTTGTGAGATTTATTATGTGACGAATGGTTCATGCTGTTTTAAAGAGTATTTATTTATTTAAACTATTGTGTTTTTATTATACAATTTATTGAGAAGCGAATCACCACCACAAAGCTTTTAATAGAATTATTATCAAAATTACACAAGTTAGTGAATGATGAGGTATTAAGTCTATATAAAACACACCGTAAATATATTCTAAGTGTATTATTCACTCGCCCTGACTGTTTATATGGCAGATCCTTTAATCCACAATGACCTGCAATGTTAGTGTGTGAAGATACAATAAAAACATTAAAAAACCAACACGCCCAGGAGTATCCCGAAACACATCTACTGTAGGTTAAGACTCTATCAAATTGAAATAGCTTCAGTAAATACAAAAGAAAACGGGGAAAAAAATAACTGCAACTGTTCTGCCAGAGAGATTATCACTTTGTGTGCCCATTCATTCCCAAACCCCCCCTGGAGTGCAATGAAACAAATCAAACCAAGCCGATTACCTCCTCTTAACCCGTGCTTGGCAGATCACCAGTCAAGGCTTTCAGATCAGTAAGCACGGAACATGCTTACAGACTCAGGTCTGTGTGGCTCAAGTACATCCACATTATTAGATGTGACTGGACAGCATTGGTTACATTATAATTATGAAATTACCTTGGAAATTATCTAGTAATTTTTTTTTTTTTTTACTTCCCTCCCCCCCAAAAAAACAAAATATAGTAGTAATAATAATAATAATAATAATAATAATAATAATAATAGACATTGGAGCAGGGCTGTGAATACTGGTATTTAGCAAAATGTGTTATGTTTCAGAAATCATCAAAGCCACTTTTATGAAGCTAAATCTTTCAATCTGAATCCAGTCAATGAAGACCAAAGCAATGAGAACAAAGGAACCGCTGCCATATTTCACAAATAGCAATCTCACATTGATTTCTTCTAAAGGTTACAATGACAACAATATTTTCTCTGTATTTATGTATTTATTTATTTATTTTACTTATTTATATATGTATTTGTTTATTTATTTATTTATTTATTGCAATGTCACAACAAAATGTCACCATTTGCATAATGGCAAACAAACAAACTCCCACATAGAATGAGGAGATAAATTGTGTGATGGCACTTGTGTTGTAGTCCATTATTCTGATCGGTCAGTCAATGCTAGCATCTCTGTTTCCTGTTGTTAAATCAATGCAGGTTGAAAATTCTAAGCAACAGGCATTTGATTTTGTATAATGTTCACAGGTGCCATTTAATCGAAGAGACATGCTGTACATATTACAGAGATACCGACTATCAAAGACTACACAGAACTTTCACCACTGCAGATGTGCCAGTTATAATGTGAACTGCAAAATAAATATATTAATCATAATAAACTACGTTTTAAGTGAAATGTTTGCCGAGACAGGACATTTTATTCATCAGCCCTAATGCAAACATCAGCCTGCTCATCAAGGGGTATCAACACAGATCTCTGACAACTGCTATAGCCATGTCTACTGTAGGAACCACAAAACAAATTTCCCACAATCCCACAGGTCAATTCCACGACATCCACCCAGCATGACGTCTAGTTATGGTTAAGCCAATACCGTAATGATGGGTACACTTTCACAGTATAAGAGCAAGGCACCCTCTCTGGATTTCCCTCTTTCAGCTCTTTTTGACTCTTTGACTCCTTCACCTCATCTGGCCTCTGGCTCCTGCAACTGCTCCACGCCCTGTCTCGACACTCAGACAGAGGCCTCTACAGCACACTGCCAGGCTTACGGACACACCTAATTTACCTTGCGGTAACTTAGTGGCCTATAGTGAGTGGAAACTGGTGTACGCAGACCGCTACTTCAGCTTACCACTACAAACTGCAGCAAACAAACTTTTCCACACAGAAGAAGGACCAGTAGACATTTTTCAGAACCGAATGGACCGGATGACACTGCGCAGGCCACGGAAATATCCCAGCTTTGCACATCTGCCTAGAACAACGAGTCACAGCACCATCGTCGCTTCTTCAACAACAACACGTCTTTTGGATCCAGCAATGCGTATGAACTCAGTAAGACTAAACAAACATTCCAGGCATAGCCAGTGTTTAGCTTAGTTTTACTGAAATTGTGGATCTGTGGTTTTGTATTTGTCTTTCATTATCATCTGAATGCATTCTGTTAGCCGTATGTTTGCATGACTAGATTCGCCGTCTTTTGCGTATATATAGAGTAAACTATACATGTAGTCGCTCTTCTCACAGCTAACACTAACACTCCCACACTACCCAAGCTAGCCACCCAAGCTAGCTACTCTTACCTTTCCTTTGTTCAAGGGACACGCGTGCATGCACACACGCATTCCTAACATACCTTATTCTACTAACTTCTCTTGAGTTCAACCCCATATCTGTTCTGTGTTTGTACGTCTGTTTAATAAATATATTTTATTAATCCTGGTGTCTGTTTTGGTGTCACATAGACATGAGAGCCGAGTCAAATCAGTCTTTCAAAGAATTTCCAGTAATATTTAATACTTTTTGCAGTTATACTTTTTGCAGTTTGCAGTGTTGATTGGTGCTATACATGAGGATTATTAGTATGAAACGTTGCATGTATCAATCCTAGAAATCTACACATAGTGTGTATGTAGGGGCATATCCCACACAATTTGTGTGCCCCGTGCAAGGACTGAGATGTATACGTTTCTAATAATAATCCTCACTATTTCGTAGAGGTGTAAAATCCCTATGTTATTTGGTGGCCTGTGCGAGGACCCTACATTACCGTAGGTCAAACAATCTTGTGCTCACCACTTGGCAGATTGTTTGATCCTCCTCACACTGCACAGGTGTGAAGGCTCCCTTCTTCACACCATTCATTCATTCATTCATTCATTATCCTAACCCGCTTATCCTGAACAGGGTCGCAGGGGGGCTGGAGCCTATCCCAGAATACATTGGGCAAAAGGCAGGAATACACCCTGGACAGGTCGCCAGTCCATCACAGGGCACACACACCATTCACTCACACACTCATACACTCATACACTCATACGTATGGCCAATTTAGACTCTCCAATCAGCCTAACCTGCATGTCTTTGGACTGTGGGAGGAAACCGGAGTACCCAGAGGAAACCCACGCAGACATGGGGAGAACATGCAAACTCTGCACAGAGAGGCCCCGGCTGACGGGGATTTGAACCCAGGACCTCCTTGCTGTGAGGCGGCAGTACTACCCACTGCACCATCCGTGCCGCCTTATTCCCACCAGGTTAATAAAATTAAGTGAGATCCATCACTTCCACCCTTTTTCCCTAATGCTCCCTGCTCTTCTACCCCAACACAGGGACATGTCTCCGGAACTCACACACACTGTGCAGCGTCCATGTCACCAGAATTCTCACAACCCTGGGTAACTCAGAATCTAGACTACTTGGATACTTAGCTAACAATGCTAGGCATGCTTATAAGTAGCTGTAGCTGAGTATGTGCGCCCTGCTTACCAGGGCAATGCTATAGTGAGTGTCTTGGCTCATAGTGGCATGCTTCCTTAGAGTGCATATCACTCATAATGAAACTGAGTGTTGAAATCCCCTCGCAACAAAAGATGATGTACTTTAGAATACTGGATTTACAAGGGCTATATAACTAAGATATGATATAATGCTTAGATATGTGTACCACAGTGAGTCACATTTATTGACAATGTGTTATCAATATTTCATCTTAAACATCTTACACAAAAGGGGCAACACTTAAAGGGTTAAAAGTGTTTCTGCAATGCTCTATTCACCACAACCGTGCTAAAATGTTGTTAAGAGTGGCTATAATATTTTGAACTAGCTGCTGTGTGGCAAGACACATTCAGCTCCACTCTTTTTTTTCATTCACTCTTCCTATTTCTTCACACATCTTTACATATGTACAGTCCAGTCTTAGCGTGGAGAGAACAGTATTGCCCAGCATATTGCAGTCCATATCCCCACAGCGGCAGCTACATTGCAGTTCTCATTGTCTGTTGACATATTTGAATTGCACTTTGTTGAAATTCCACTGCAAGAGATTAATGTTGCTTATCAGTTCCTGGCCCTTTCATCTCATGATCTAAAAGTGCTTTAAAATAAAGGATGTAAACCCACCACCAATGTGTAGCCCCTACTGGGAAATTCACAGCTGTCATTTTTGCATTAGAATGCATCAGCTGTTCCAATGTTGTCCAAAACGCTGACTTGTTTGGCAGAATTTTAAGGCAGGAATTAGAGCTCACAATAATAAGCACTGTCTAGAATCACAGAATGTCTGTCTACTAAGGTTCCTTTATTGGCCTGTATCCCCACTTTTGAAGTACATCCAAAAATCCTTGCAACAATCAAACATATTTACAAACCAAGATATGCAATGGAGACATTTGTTATTTTTGAAATAGCTATATAATGACTTGATGCTAGCGACTTCAATTAGGCTAATTAACTATCATAATATTAGATCTCATCTGTAAGCTGTATTGCCATGTCTGAGCTAAACTGCCTCATAGATTTACAAAGACATACATATTTATCCAACCTGCAAATTGGTTACTTACTAGTAACTTTGATATCTGTTTGACACTGATAGACATTCTGTTGTTAAACCAGGTTAAATCTGGTTGTTAGATAAAAGGTCAAACTTGTCAATATTTAGCTAAACCTAGGTATTTCACCAGTATGAAATAAGCACTGCGATGACAGGCTGGGAGAGTTTAACTTGATGCTTAGAAAGTCAGCTGTCTCCAAAGCCAGCTGCCTACCTGGGTAACAAGGCAGCCAAACAGGCAGGCAGCTGTCTTTGAAACAGAATGTAGCTCTTAACTGCGGTGGAGAGGGTGGGAATTATTGATACAATTAAACTGGAGGATGATTAAGAGTCTAGGTTTAGAAAGCTTGGTTGAGTATTTTGCCATGACACTGGAGACTACTCCTTGGGATAAGTGACATGGGATATTTAATGACTATACTGAAACATGACTTTGGAGTAATATTGCCTCTGAAAGATTGGTGAGAGGTTAGATAAGTGCTAGTCGATGATAGCTAATGAACTACTTGTTCTCACATCACCTCCAGAAAGTATAGAGTGTAGCATGAAGACATCATACTCACTTAGTGTGCAGTATTCCAGATTGGCGTACTCATGGTTGTTGAGTAATATTTTACGAGATAATTGCTGAACATTTGATCATTGCAGCTTGCTGTGAATTTGCCACAAGGCTAAACAGCATTTTTCACATATAAGATTAATTTGGGTGCAGCAACATACTGTACTGGCGGCACGGATGGTGCAGTGGGTAGCACTGCCGCCTCACAGCAAGGAGGTCCTGGGTTCGAATCCCCGTGGGCCAGGGCCTCTCTGTGCAGAGTTTGCATGTTCTCCCCGTGTCTGCATGGGTTTCCTCCGGGTACTCCGGTTTCCTCCCACAGTCCAAAGACATGCGTCTGTGGATGTTCTTGAGTGGCCCAGCCAGAGCCCAGCCAGAGCCCAGACTTGAATCCGATTGAACATCTCTGAACATCTGAAAATGGCTGTGCACCAACGCTCCCCATCCAACTTGATGGAGCTTGAGAGGTGTTGCAAAGAGGAATGGGCGAAACTGCCCAAAGATAGGTGTGCCAAGCTTGTGGCATCATATTCAAAAAGACTAGAGACTGTAATTGCTGCCAAAGGTGCATCAACAAAGTATTGAGCAAAGGCTGTGAATGCTTATTTACATCTGTCCAAATATGTACAGATTTCACTGGACAAGAAAAAGAGTAAGTGGGAGTTCTGAAGGGAAAAAATATCAAGACCAAAGCTCTTCTGTTAAAGATAACTTTGCTAGTGTCACCAATCAACTGGCTTTCACATTTTTCCATTCCCCGAGAACAAAATTAACTGTCTTGGAGTCGTTAGTGTAATGTGGCTGTCTTGGGCCCTGGGCTAATTTAATGGGTCTGTTTTCTGATGATCACATTGTTTATTTGACTAAATAATGCTTCTACACTTGATAAAGAGCCAAATAGATTACATTCATTAAAAAAATGAAAGTCTCTTCTCTCACATAAGTTATGTCTACTGCCCATATTTTTTTCTCACACATGGTATAATAATTACACACATGTTTTTGATTAGAAATCATTCACCCTTTCACTGTCATTGATTGAGCTGAACCACTTTCATTCTGAGCTGGTTTTGTGATAAGCCAGGTAACATGTCAAGACTTGTGCAGAAAACACCTATTTAAGCAGGACAATGGATTTAACAAATATTAAAGCCTCTGGTCTACATTATTTTGCTGCAAATGGAATTGTCAATGCCTTGCATGTTACAGTAGTCTCACATAAACACCCACACAGCCTCTCTCTGAATAACAGACTCTAGGATCAATGGGAATTTATTGTACCAAACACAATTATGATTAGGGTTCAGCCTTAAAGCCTTCCTAGAGCCATCGTGTCCTAATATCTCAGAGTTCTTCTGTAGGGGGTCATGAGTAATTTATTTCAGCTTTAGCACTGAAGCCTTTTCTAAAGCTGCTCGTTTGCCATTTGTTCCTGCAGAAGCACTTCTCAATACCCAAAGAATTCAGAAGGCTCACAAAACCTGTTATGATATTTTGTGGCCAATTCCTATATAACCGAATGACACTGGAGGTTTCTGTGGACCTAATGGTTGGTGTGAAGTAAAAGCTGGTGAATAGCTACGGTATTTTAAAGAAATCAACCATTAAAACAGCCACTAATGTACACGCATTACATAGGCTTATGGCATAACCAGTTAAAGCCAAAGTTCAAAGTGTGTGTGCGTGTGTGTGTTGTGTGTGTGTGTGTGCATGCACATGAGTGATATAGGGTTTTGTGGGTGTTGGTTTTCCATTGACTTTGTTGGTCAGTGTTCATTGGGACTGTTTAAATACCACAGCTCTGGGTTAATCACTGAAGCCATTTAATCCCATCGGTCACAATAGTGACCGGAAAAAACTTTTTCAGTTATAAGGCTCTGAAAATGTTACTGAAAGAATACAATTATCAATACATTTCCAGCAAATATTGAAATGAAAAAGTGTCTCAATGAAATATGTGCAGGGTCACATGTTAAGTCTAAATTGTCACATGACCAGAGCTGTTTACTTCCTTGTTGCACCATGAGAAGATGATGGCTGCATGAAAGCTCCAAAACAAAAGGTTAGTAGTTTGTGAACATAAAGATAGGACAAGCCATAGGTGCCAGCCAGGAGAGCCAAGGGCAAAGCTGCAGGTGGTAAAAAATAAAGATTGATTGTTCAAAAGATCGAAGAGGCCTGCCACCACTGTGATTCCAAAACACATAGTATAAAACACATGTGTAAAACAAAGCTGCCCCAACCCAATGGATGTTTACTCCTAATGTATCTCCATTGAACTCCACCCAGACCAAGGACAAGCAACTGTTTCTGAGTATGGATGAGCTCCTGGTCACTTGACAGTGATGTACTCAGTGAAAGCATTTCTGATTAAATTATTGATTAAATAATGGCCTCAGTTCATGTGGTTGACAACACAAAGGGGTTGGGTCAGGGACCCAGTGTCGTTCTCGGTCTTTCAGAGCAAGGAGTCATAAAATAGAAATCCAAAAACTGAAACCGAACAGAGCAGAACCGAATATTCACGGAAAAATGCACAGGGAGGAGGAAGCTAGAACTGGGGTAGGGAACAGAATAACAGAAAGACGAACTAGCCCTGAACAAACAAAACAATCACGCACACACACACACACATATATATATATATATATATATATATATATATATATATAGGGAGATAATGAGAGGTAACAAGAATCAGGTGAGTAACAATCAGGGAGTGGAACACAGGTGAAACGAAAACGCTGAGGACATAAAACAGATAACAGAAAAACACAGAACCTGACAGGTATGTCATAGTTTATGAATGGATATGACACTTCTGACAGGTAATATGTCATGCCAATGACAATGTAATTTCCATGTCATGACGACCACTGTCAAATAAAGTGTTACCATCAGTTTTTTTTTTTACTTGCAGTCCTCACCTCAGAAACATAAATGCCCTAAGCTTTCTCAATTAATCCCTGATTGACTGAATGCCTGATACCTCAACTGACCCCACACATCAGTTACCACAGTAAGGCTTTTTTACCACAGTTATTTTCATTTCAATCTCACCTTCAGTCATTTTCCAATATGTAGGCTTGAAACTTGCTGACCAGCTATGGTGTCATCAGTTTTCATTTTGTTTCTCCTGTCTCCAGGGAATCAAACAAAATGACTACAAGATGGATGCAATCAAAACATTAATTAAAAAGGTGTTCGTCTACACTCCACTCATTAGGGAGATATTTAATTCAATTAACTAATGGCAATAATCAATCTTTAGGAATTGCGAGCAGAGTCAAATGGGACTAGACAGTCTTGAGGACACACAGAGAAAAATAAAACCTTGATATCTGGACTTTATTTCAAATGTATGTCTCCGTAGACCTTAGCACAGTATGAGCAATGCATGTCAAAATAATTTAAATGCCATGATATTTATCCAACTTTAAAGTTGAAGATATATTAAACTAGAGAGAAAAAAACCTTGATTATGGGAAAAAAAAAAAAACTTTACGGGAAAAAAAAATAATGTGCATACTCATAATGTCAGTGAAATAATGCATAAGATAGAAAGACAAATGACATGACTGTAACAAAAAGTGGCTTTGAGAAGCCTATGAAGCTACAGTCAGGTCCAGAATTATTGGCACCCTTAATAAAAATTAGCTGAAAAGACTGTAGAAAACAAATAATACCATTACTCAGATAGTGTAATTTTCCAACATGTGGAAAATATTTTACTTTATTAATAATTCAATGGAATCGACCAAAATTACACATTTTTCAAATTATAGATTTTTTTCCAAAAAAAAAAAAAAAAGATTTCACCATTACTGGCACCCCTGTTTTTAGTACATGGTGCAGCCTCCCCTGGCAAGGATAACGGCACTGAGCCTATTTCTATAATGTTTATAAAACATTTGGAGGGATCTTGGACCATTCCTCCATGCAGAACCTTTCAAGATCCTTCATATCCTTAGGTTTGCACTTTTACATTACATTACATTATTGGCATTTGGCAGACGCTCTTATCCAGAGCGACGTACAACAAAGTGCAAACCCATAACCAGGGATAAGTTCGCTAAAAGACCCTAGGGGGAAGTACAATTTCAACTGCTACCGGTACAACAAAGATAAGGAAGAGGGCCAATTTTATTTCATTTTATTTATTTATTTATTTATTTTTTGAACAAAGAAACAAACAAACAGAGCAAAATTGACCAAAGTTAATTACCCAAACACTGCTTACCTAGCCAACTAAAAATACCGATACACAAAGAAAGTCACAGAGACAACAATTAAGGTTCACAGGGAGGTAGGGAGGGATGGGGAGAGGTGCTGCTTGAAGAGGTGTGTCTTCAGCTTGTGCTTGAAGGTGGGGAGAGATTCTACAGTTCTGACCTCAACGGGGAGTTCGTTCCACCACCGTGGAGCCAGAACAGACAGTAGTCGTGAGCGTGAGGTGGAGGTTCGGAGAGGGGGAGGTGCCAAGCGGCCTGTGGAGGCTGAAAGAAGAGGTCTGGCAGGGGTGTAGGGTCTGATGATTTTTTGTAGATAAGCTGGGGAAGACCCTTTAACTGCTTGGAAGGCTAGCACCAATGTTTTGAATTTGATGCGAGCCATGACAGGCAGTTAGTGGAGGGAAGTAATCAGGGGGGTGACGTGTAAGTGTTTGGGAAGGTTGAAGACCAGACGAGCTGCTGCATTCTGGATGAGTTGGAGGGGTCTGATGGCGGACGCTGGGAGGCCAGCCAAGAGGGAATTGCAGTAGTCCAGGCGGGACAGAACCATCGCTTGGACCAGGAGCTGGGTCGAGTAGGGGGTGAGAAAGGGGCGGATTCTCCGTATGTTGTATAGGAAGAACCTGCAAGACGGGGTCACCGCCGCAATGTTCTCGGAAAGGGACAGTCTGCTGTCCATCACCACGCCGAGGTTCCTTGCACTGGGTGACGGCGTGAGTGTGGTATCCCCGAGGGAAATGGAGAGATCCAGATGGGGAGAGGTATTAGCAGGGATGAATATCATTTCAGTCTTGCCTGGGTTGAGCTTTAGATGGTGGTTGTCCATCCAGCTCTGGATGTCCCTCAGGCAAGCAGAGATACGGGCTGAAACCTGGGTATCAGACGGCGGGAACGAGACGAAGAGTTGGGTATCGTCCGCGTAGCAGTGGTAGGATAGCCCATGTGCAGTGATCACAGGGCCAAGGGAGCGAGTGTAAGGAGAAAAAAGAAGCGGGCCAAGGACTGAGCTCCTGTGGCGAGGGGCCGAGGTGTCGATACCGAACCAGCCCAGGCAACCTGGAAGGAGCGACCAGAGAGGTAGGACTCAATCCAGTCCAGGGCTGTGCCACAGATGCCCGTTGCAGACAGGGCAGACAGGAGGATGGAGTGATCCACAGTGTCGAAGGCAGCAGAGAGATCTAGAAGAATGAGGACAGAGGAGAGGGAGGCTGCTCGTGCGGCATGGAGTAACTCACTGACGGAGAGGAGCGCAGTCTCTGTCGAGTGGCCCGATCTGAAGCCAGACTGATGGGGGTCCAGCAGGTTGTTGTTAGAAAAGAAAGAAGAAAGTTGAGTAGAAGCGGCTCGTTCTATAGTTTTAGAAAGGAAAGGAAGAAGAGATACCGGGCGGTAGTTCTGGATGATGGAGGGATCCAGAGCAGGCTTTTTTAGCAGCGGAGTGATGTGGGCCCTCTTGAAGGATGCTGGAAAACAGCCGGAAGACAGGGAGGAGATGACAAGGGAGGTTACAAATGGGAGAATGTCTGGTGTGATAGTCTGGCGAAGAGAAGAGGGGATAGGGTCAAGGGCACAGGTTGTAGGGCGGTGGCAGAGCAGGAGTTGAGAAACATCAGAGTCTGTAAGGGGGGAGAAAGTGTAAAAGGAAGGGATGGGCCTAGGGGGGGGGAAGGGCACAGTGAGGGGGGCGGTGGTTGTAAAGGATCTGCGGATGACTGTGACCTTCTCATCGAAGAAATCAGCAAAGTCATCAGCAGCAAATTTTTTTCGGGGGTTAGAACCGGAGTTCTGAATTTGTGTTTGATAGTATTTTGCTTTGGCGGCAGTGACAGCGGAAGAGAATGCCGCCAGGAGAGACTGGTAAGTTGTGAGGTCTGAAGCGTCTCTGGATTTCCCCCACTTCCTCTCCGCTGTGCGGAGGGTGGCCCTGGAGGTACGGAGGGTGTCAGATATCCAAGGACTGGGAGGGGATGTGCAAGGTGGCTTTGAGACAGGGGGACAGAGAGAGTCAAAGGCGGAGGAGAGAGATGAAAGGAGGGTGGCAGATGCAGTTGGCAGATGCCCGCCTTGTGGGTTGGAGGAGAGTGTTGCAGGGAGAGGCCGAAGGAGTGGATTAGTGGTAGGAAGGCAGCAGCCTGGGAGGCTTCTAGGTGGATGTTGAAGTCTCCAAGGAGAATCAGTAGGGTGCCATCCTCAGGGAAGGAGCTGAGAAGGGTGTCTAGGAAGTTCCCCAGGGGCCCTGGAGGACGGTAGATAACTGCAATGAAAAGGTTAGTAGGGTAGGATACTGCAACAGAATGGAATTCAAAAGTGGATATGGACAGGTCAGAGAGGGGGAGAACAGAGAATTTCCATGAGGGGGAAATTAAAAGACCAGTACCACCGCCACGGCTGGAAGGCCGGGGAGTGTGCGAGAAGGAGGAGGATGAGAGGGCAGCGGGAGTGGCGGTGTTGTCAGGTGTGATCCAGGTCTCTGTGAGGGCAAGGAATTGTAGGGACTGGAGGGAGGCATACGCAGGGATGAAGTCAGCCTTCCGAGTGGCAGACTGGCAGTTCCATAGTCCCGCTGTGACAGCAAAGTCCTCACAGGGGGTCAGCGGGGGGTAGCTGAGGTTGGAGGGCCGTGGAGGCCCACGTCGCAGGGGGGGTCTTTGAGGGAGAGAGCAGACTGGGATGGGGTGAAACATGACATCACAAACTGGGACGGAGCGACGCTCTGACAGGCCTATTTAAATCGCCTACAATTGCTCACAAGCAATATCAAATCAAAGCTAATCTACTGATAAATTCCAGTTATTTAAGCTATTTAAGACAAATGTTCAATCACTCTACAGGTATGCAACCAGTAGAAGTGATTAACAGGTAATAGACAAACAAACTGGCTCAAGCCCTAATCCTTGCTGTTCAAATGAGCAATTTAAAAATCAACGTTACCGCGTCTAGAGGAAAGTCCGCAGCGATACTAAACACCTGGGGCCTCATTTATAAACGTTGCGTAGGCACAAAAGAATGCGTACGCCACTTTCTAAGCAAACTTTGGCATTTATAAAAAACGAACTTGACCGGAAAATGTGCGGTCCTCCACGGAAACTCTGACCCATGCGTACGCACATTAACTGGGGAAATGAGAAACTGTGCCTTTAATGCTCGTGACGTAAGACCAGGAAAACGGGAAGTGAAACAGGATTTAAAAAGGTATAAAGATTTGCCAGGAGTTGTGGCTGGGTATGGCTGCTGTAAGGACGTGCTTCGTCCCTGTTATACTTATTAAAGTGTTGTGTTGTTGAATCTCGCTATACAGGTTCTCTCCCTTCCTAAGTGCAACACAACATTTGGCGACGAGAGAAGTCGAAAATGATATACAATAGATACCACTGTGTAAAATAAATCGAAATTGATTGTTGTTGATTGTACTCTTAAAGGGTTCTGATTTTCTGCATGTTTACACTAGGACTCGGAACTATACTGTCCACTCAGGTCCTATTTGCACTTGTTCTTCTGTTTAATTTGCACTTTGTTGTACATCGCTCTGGATAAGAGCGTCTGCTAAATGCCAGGCAATGTAATGTAATGCAATGTAATGTAATGTAATGAAATATTACCTCTCACGTATCATATACGAAGAGTTAATTTGCAAAAACGGATAAAAGCCTCTCTTACAACGAATAAACTAACAGCTGTTTGATTGATGCTCCCTGGAGTGCCCAAAAAATATGATTTAGGATGATAAATATAAACGGAGATGTTGTTGTAAAATAATCCCTCAAATATGTAGACGAATTGTTAAACAATACTTCATGTTATTAAATGTATTCTCATAAATAATATGGTGAACAGTCGGACAAATTGCGCTGCACTGATGCCGTTTACAATGCGTCAGTCGGGCAGATACGAGCATAGTTTCATATATTGTTATCATATTCATATATTACGTTTTATAATGTGTTTATTTTTATAAATTTTTGTTCGTTTTATCTCTTAATTTTGTAACTGTGTTTTCAATGGTGCTAGGCAAATGACGTGTATTATTATTATTATTATTATCATCGTCATCATCACATTCGTTGTGCAGAACTGTTCGTCATTTACAGGATAATTCCCACACCTGTAGCTTTTCAGAGGTAATCAAATGGCTGAAATCCCTTTTCTTGGCCTTCTTTTCAGCGTTTGCCATTGTCGTCTTCATGAAATGCATATTCATTAGGGGCGTTTCACTGCCTATTTATAGGCAACTGTGGGCGGGACATGAAGCCGGCAAAGCTGCGTCACATTTAGAGTTGATTGTGATTTATAAAGGAAAATTGGCGTGGGACGTGCGTATGCACTGTTTTATAAATCAGACTATTGTTTTGCGTACGCACGTCCTAGGTTTCTTGCTTACGCAACCTTTTGACGTGAATCCTAAGCACAGTTTTATAAATGAGGCCCCTGGTCAGAATGATGCACTTACTGACTAAGGACAACTTTCGCGAGTCTAATATACGCTAGCGTCGCTCTGACACGCCTATTTAAATCGCCTACAATTGCTCACAAGCAATATCAAATCAAAGCTAATCTACTGATAAATTCCACAGCTATTTAAGCTATTTAAGACAAATGTTCAATCACTCTACAGGTATGCAACCAGTAGAAGTGATTAACAGGTAATAGACAAACAAACTGGCTCAAACCCTAACCCTTGCTGTTCAAATGAGCAATTTAAAAATCAACGTTACCACGTCTAGAGGAAAGTCCGCAGCGATACTAAACACCTGGGGCCTCATTTATAAACGTTGCGTAGGCACAAAAGAATGCGTACGCCACTTTCTAAGCAAACTTTGGCATTTATAAAAAACGAACTTGACGGGAAAATGTGCAGTCCTCCACGGAAACTCTGACCCATGCGTACGCACATTAACTGGAGAAATGAGAAACTGTGCCTTTAATGCTCGTGACGTAAGACCAGGAAAACGGGAAGTGAAACAGGATTTAAAAAGGTATAAAGATTTGCCGGGAGTTGTGGCTGGGTATGGCAGCTGTAAGGACGTGCTTCGTCCCTGTTATACTTATTAAAGTGTTGTGTTGTTGAATCTCGCTATACGGGTTCTCTCCCTTCCTAAGTGCAACACAACATTTGGCGACGAGAGAAGTCGAAAATGATATACAACAGATCCCACTGTGTAAAATAAATCGAAATTGATTGTTGTTGATTGTACTCTTAAAGGGTTCTGATTTTCTGCATGTTTACACTAGGACTCGGAACTATACTGTCCTTTCAGGTCCTCTTTGCACTTGTTCTTGTGTTTAATTTGCACTTTGTTGTACGTCGCTCTGGATAAGAGCGTCTGCTAAATGCCATGCAATGTAATGTAATGTAATGTAATGAAATATTACCTCTCACGTATCATATACGAAGAGTTAATTTGCAAAAACGGATAAAAGCCTCTCTTACAACGAATAAACAAACAGCTGTTCGATTGATGCTCCCTGGAGTTCGTTTTATCTCTTAATTTTGTAACTGTGTTTTCAATGGTGCTAGACAAATAACGTGTATTATTATTATTATTATTATCATCGTCATCATCACATTCGTTGTGCAGAACTGTTCGTCATTTACAATCAATCAGGATAATTCCCACACCTGTAGCTTTTCAGAGGCAATCAAATGGCTGAAATCCCTTTTCTTGGCCTTCTTTTCAGCGTTTGCCATTGTCATCTTCGTGAAATGCATATTCATTAGGGGTGTTTCACTGCCTATTTATAGGCAACTGTGGGCGGGACATGAAGCTGGCAAAGTTGCGCCACATTTAGAGTTGATTGTGATTTATGAAGGAAAACTGGCGTGGGATGTGCGTATGCACTGTTTTATAAATCAGAATATTTTTTTGCGTACGCACGTCCTAGGTTTCATGCTTACGCAACCTTTTGACGTGAATCCTAAGCACAGTTTTATAAATGAGGCCCCTGGTCAGAATGATGCACTTACTCACACTCACTTATGGACTGCCCTCTTCAATTCAGACCACATGTTTTTGATAGGGTTTAATTCCGGAGACTGATATGGCCATTGCAAAACATTGATTTTGTTTTCACGGAACCATTTCTGTGTTGATTTTGATGTATGTTAAAGGTCATTGTCTTGTTGGAAGGTCCACCTACGGCCAAGTCTCAGCTTCCTGGCAGAGGCAACCAGGTTTTTGGCTAAAATGTCCTGGTACTTGGTGGAATTCATTATGCCATTGATCTTAACAAGCCCCTGGACCACTGGCAGAAAAACAGCCCCAAAGCATCAATGATCCACCACCATATTTGACGGTAGGTATGAGGTGCTTTTCCTTGAATGCATCCCTTTTTTGACACCAAACATGCCGACGGTGTACATAGCCAAAAATTTAAATTTTGGTCTCATCTGACCATAGCACCCTGTTCCAGTCATAGTTCCAATGACGCTTCAATTTGTTGGTTTCTCTCAGTAAAGGCTTTCTTCGTGCAACCCTTCCAAAGAGCCTGTTGGTATGGAGGTGGCGTCTTATGGTTGATTTTGAGACTTTGTGACCCCAAGACGCAACTAAAGTCTGCAGTTCTTGAACTGTGGTCCTTGGGTTCTTCTTTGCCTCCCTCATCATCTTCCTCACTGTGCGTGGGGGCAACATGCACTTGCATCCTCTTCCTGGCAAGTTTGCAACTGTTCCAGATGTTTGAAACCTTTTGATTATTGCCCTCACAGTAGTTTGTGGTATGTTTAACCTTTTATGTATTTTTTTGTTCCCTCTACCTGACTTGTGTAGGTCAACCATCTGTCTCTTTTGATTTGACAGTTCTTTGACTTTCCCCATGGTGATGGATGACAAAGGGATTTTACATGTGCGTTACCTCATTTTTATACCCGTGGGAAACAGGAAGTGATGGAAGGCCACAACCCAGTTCCTTAAGACTGAGATTAACTTAAATAAGTAGAATTTTACTGCTTATTTAACTTGGTTATAGTATTATAATAGTATTACTCAATAAAAAATGTAGGGATCACATTTCCCACAATCCCACAGGACAATTCCACGATGTCCACCCCGCATGACGTCTAGCATGGTTCAGCCAATCCGGTAATGGCGGGAGCTATAAACTTTCCCTGTATAAGAGCATGGCAGCTCTCAGGAAAGCTTCTCTTCACTACCGGGCTTACAGACACACCTATTTTTACCTTAGTAACTTAGTGGTCTATAGCGAGTAGAAACTCGTGTACGCGGAACGCTACATCAGTTTACCCCTGCAAAGCACAGCAAAAAACTTTTCCACCCGGAAAAAGGACTAGCGAACATCTTTTCAGCAACCGAATGGACCAGACGACAACGCGCGGCTGAGACGGGAACAGCCCAGCTTTGCGCGCCTCTCCTGGACATCATTCACAACACCATTGCGGCTTCTACAAGGACAGCACGTCTTTTGGATCCAGCAATGCGTATGGACTTAGTAAAACAATCATTCAGGCATAGCCAGTGTTTAGTTTCGTCTTAACTAATAATGTGAATCTGTATTTTTCCATTTGTCTTTGTGTTACCGTTGAATGCATTATGTTAGCTGTATATGTACGTGAATTGATTTGCGTCTTTCGTGCATATATAGAGTAAACTACGCAAGTAGTCGTTCTTCTCACAGCTAACACTAATACTCTTTAACACACCCAGAACTCTAGCTCACCCAAGCTAGCTACTCCCGCCGTTCCTTTGTCCAAGGAACACGCGGGCTTGCGCGCGCACACCCACACATATCCGACTACCTTATCCTACTAACTTACCCTCCTAACTTCCCGTTAGTTAATCTGTTCTGTGTTTGTATGTTTCTTTAATAAATATATTTTATTAAACCCGGTGTCTGTTTTGGTGTCACATATACATGACAGCTGAGTTAAAGCGGTCTTTCAAAGAACTTCCAACCTTCAGGTTATCGGTATGTTAAATCATTAATTTTGGTTATTTTAATTATTAATTAAAGTACTAAAATATTTCTGATAACAGTAATTTTATTCCTTTTTGCAGTTATACTGCTACACTACATTAATTGGCGCCCCGGTTTCATAGAGAGTAAAATTCCTACTTTATTTGGCGGCCCATGCAAGGACCCTACAAAAAGAAAAGAAAAATTAGGATAAAAAGTATATAGCTTTCCCATATGTTTGGACATAAAATATAGCTCATTATCTGTGTTCTTTATTTTATACAGCCTTTTTTGCTCATTTTCATCAAGGGTGCCAATAATTCTGGACCTGACTTTATATGCCAACTCATAATGGTAATGCTGTAGCATAACAGGGATTTCCCCTATTTCATAGCTAGGCTATTATAGTGAAATTAGGATGGAATCATTTCAAGTCCCTCAAGTAACAGTGAGTTTGCTGTCTCTTAAAATCATCTGGACATATGTATGAAGAAAAAGAAGAAGAAAGATGAACTCAGTATATAAACTCAGTAAGAGCTACTCTACTGTATATAGTAAAAACCCATCGAACACAGGTTTTGATTCAATCATGTGCTCAGTCAAATGCTGGATTCATATTCCAGCTTCGATCAAGTCATTAATCAAACTGGCTTCTTCCAGTGTGCTGGTGCTACGTATTTTACAACTCCTGCTGCAGTTATGAAAAAAAAAAAAAAAAACAGTCTTGGAATGTATGACATCTATAAGAAATAAATAAATGAAAGTAAATTGGGAAGCTGCTCTGTATGCTTAAAAGTAGAATAAATCAAATAAACAAAAAAAGGCATCCAAGGCATACGGTATTCATGTAATGAAGTCACAATTTATTTATGGGATTAATGTGTGTTAAGCACTACGAAAATACATGCATTTGATATATTATCCAGAGGGAAAGACTCAGGGTAAACAATGTGCTCACATACACTGAGCAAACGTATTTACACCAGACTAAAGGAAGAGAGGCAAAATGGCTCAGTGATCTTATCTGCCTGCTCTGAGAAAACAATTCAACCAGTAGCAATGAGAGAGCGTTGGAAGCGATCCAATTGACTTCCAGTCTGTTGTCTCATTAGCATGTACATACTAATGTCCTGAAATCTTCAATCTTCGTCTTCAGAGGATTCTTTTTTGTTTTTCTTTAACATTAACATGTGTGTGCCTGATGGTTAATTTGTTCGCCACATGTGGGCATTGGATATTTACATTTGAAAGCCGCCATTAATCTCATGGTCTTGAGCTGTTCCCTTAGCATAAGAGCAGGCTCGTTTTAAATGTTCCAGTCTAAAAATTAGATTACATTTATTTGATGGCTGAAAGAGCCAAATTAATACATTTACTTCAAAATATATCCTAGTAATCACACAGTTAAGCCAAATCTATGTACATTTTAATTGTACTTGTTTGAAGTAATATAACAAAGTAAAAACACATGCAAAAAATACCTACCAAAACACAAACTGGCAGTTCAAGCTGAAAAATTAGAAAACTAAAATACGTAGTTGATGTTGAAGATTCTGTATATCAGCTCTCGTAGTAGTATAGTCTGCCCTATATACAGTGTACACTCAGTGATCACTTTATTGCTTTTTAATGCAAATATTTAATCAGTCAATCATGTGACAGCAACTAAATGCATATAAGCATGTAGACATGGTCAAGAGGTTCAGCTGTGTTTCAGACCAAATGTCAGAATGGGGGAGAAATGAGATCTAAGTGACCTGTACCATGGAATGATTGTTTGTGCCAGACAGGGTGGTTTGAGTATCTTAGAAATTACTGATCCACGCACAGCAGTGTCTAGAGGTTGCAGAGAATGAGCCGAAAAACAAAAAAAACATCCAGTGAGCAGAAGTTATGTGGGAAACAAATGCATTGTTAATGAGAGGGTCAGAGGAGAAGGGCCTGATTGGTCGAAGCTGGCAGGAAGGTAACAGTAACGCAAATAACCACGCATTACAACAGTGGTATGCAGAAAAGCATTTTTGTGGGAATTTATCTGACATTCCTTCAAACAATCTAATGATCATCAGGTAATGGTATGGTATTAAAAATAGAAAATGAAAACAACAGTAGCAGTATCATTTATTTATAAGTTATTTTGATCCTTCTTTAGTTGGTGCTTAATACCAAGCCGTTAAACCCTGTATAAATGCATCTTGACTTTGATGTCAATTTTAAATTCAAATATTGTTTAGTTTATGACAAATATTCAATATATAAATAAAAAGCATTCCCAACATTTGATAAGCCTCATGAATATATTCTTTGACACTTTGGTTTGGTTTGAAGTTACCAATGTGACAATCTTATCAGTGAAATATTATCCCATGTTTCTCTGTCTACCAAAGTTCAGTGAATTTCTTTTTTATAGACATATGAAAAAAGCAACTTGGTGCCCTTCAATATGCTAATGCGAAGAGTGGACATATCCAGGTCCAGCATGCATTTATCGAACTAATCGCACTGTCAAAAATTGCTGACTTGGTCATATTCTTATTGACAAAAGTGCAAAGCTACTTGAAGGTAATGTATATCCAACTTTATTTTTTGCTCAAGTGCTTTAACAATTATTAAACCAATGTGCTTAAATTGATCACATGGGGTTCATATACAGTATGCCTTGCATGCCATATATATTATATATAAGTACAAGGTACACAACTGGGGCTGTGCCTTGGGACTGGACATCCACAGGATCTGCTGGTTTTCATGTTGCTCAGTTATTGTCAATTAAAGTGGTTCATTCAACTCAGCTATAGGATTGGTTGCTAGTGTGTGTGTGTGTGTGTGTGTGTGTGTGTGTGTGTGTGTATGTGTATGTGTGTGTGTGTGTGTGTGTGGGGGGGGGGGGGGGGGGTGTTGTGGGGGGATGGAGTGGTTAAGATGAGTGGATTTTTTTTTATGCCACGAATGTCACCCCGCATAAGTACATCTCTTACAAAAATAGAATCAAATAAAATCATACTGTGATAATGATATACACAGCAATGTGTAGTAGCCATTTTATGTGACATTGGAGAAAAGTCAAAGGAAATGTTTGACCTTCCAATAGCTAATTCCAGTCCATTATGATTAAAATCGTGAGGGAAAATGTACACTATCTTATGTACTTGTAATGATTTATTTAATCAAAAACATTAAAGCTGGACACAAATTGTCGCAATTGTTTAGTATGTTTTATACTGGATTTATATATACCAAAGGTAGTGCTGGGCTATTTTTCTGTGCTTTATAATGCACATTTTCATGATTGCCAGTTTTAGATTTCATTGGCATGATGAATCATTAGTTTCCTTTTGAGATAAAATGAATGTGTGCTACATATGACAACATATGCTGGCTTGAATCCCTTATTTAGATCTATGGCCCAAACTGGTAGGAACTTTGATTGAATCATCTCCTTAATAATGGGCCTTCCAGACAAATCAATATGCAGTCACTACACAGCACAGAGCAGACTAATTATGATCTAAAGCTTCTATTTCCACTTCTGGGGCAAACTAATATATTCAAGGTCAGGAAGGGTTATTCTGTAATGTAGTGAACTTTCTGACTCTCAAACAATTTTCCAACATATGCGATGAATGAGAATTAAATAGGGAGCAATTAATTCACACTTAAATATTAACATTAATTCAAAAGATAAAAAGAAGCACTGTGTAATTCTCAAAGTTGATATTTTTGTGATGGAGACTTGTTTCCTTTGAGGTGAAGTGTGCCTCAGATTGTAAAAAAAAAAAACCCTGCATTCTCAGTACAAGAGAGAAGATACTGTAGATTTAACAACTGCATACATGTATTTATTTATTTTTTTACAATCGACTATGAGTCAACGTTTACTAAAAACATTAGGTGATAATTCTTAGATGTAATAAGTGGAATTTCTATTCTAGATAATTTCTAAACTAGAGAAACCCAAAAGTTTGAATATCTCCATGGTTATAATAACTATCACTAGTTTTGATCACTGGAAACCCTTGCCCAAATGTATTTATGTAAGGTTTTTAGATGCATACCTGAACTACCAGCTGTCTCATCACTGTATTATTGTGCTATGAATTGTTTTAGTGATATTTACTTTTTTCATGGGTTGGCATTACATTTTGTGCTCTGTGTCCCAGGAAAGGAATCTAATTGCTTGTCAGATGAAAGGATCTCATCTTCACAGATCAATGCCGTCCCTGCCATCAGCGAATGAGGACAGGACATGCACAAGCACGTCACAGAAAACACTGCAGGCATATTGATGAAATTATACAGAGATTATACAAATGACCGCACAAATAGTTCTCAATTTAGAGATAATAATAAAAAATAAAAAATAATAATAAAAAATAATAAATAAACAAATAAATAAATAAATAAATAAATTAATTAATTAATAATAATAATAATAATAATAATAATAATAATAACTAGTATTAGTATCATTACAATCATAATTATATAGAATTATAGTAATAAATATAATAATTGTATAGATGCCCTATGTATAATCAAACTGCAGCTACATATAGCAGTAAGTTGGTCTCCATGTGTTTGTGGTTGAGTAGGATATATAGGGCCATACCCTGGTCTTATCCCCATTGGTCTGGCCAAAGTAATCAATTGGTGTGATTACAGGCACCTAATTCAGTGGAGTATCACACTGCTGGTTGTGATGTCCAGGTCTCGCTGAACACGAGTATTAGTAGGGTAAACGCTTTGCAACACCAGGAGACAGAAAATCAATGTACGCTGTTTGTTTTTGTTTTGTTTAAGGTAGCTTTGATCTGTCTCTGTTCATTTCCTCTGGATTGAGCTCACGTTGTTTCCCGTAGTGCAAGCAAGGTACTTCAACATGATTTTATTATTATTTTTTCTTTTTTTCCCCGTCCTTCAAATCAAATGTATTTCGATTAGGCAACACAAGATGGTGGGAGGCCCCTGAGCAGTAGACCACAAGGTACAAATTGATTATTACTTATTTAGTTGAGGTGAGCCATTTCCAGGAACATCAATCAGTGTTTAACAAGACAGGAATAAGTGGCCTTTGCTAATGTCTACTCAGACGAGATTGTCAGATGATCTGCTTGACTGATTTTTTTTTTTCATGTGCCCTCTCTGAAAATGAATCCACATTTCCAAGCTTTGACCTTCTTTTTGTTTGTTAACAGTTGGCAACAAGGGTTGAGGGTTTTATTTTTAAACACATAGGAGATCCTACTCTTGCAAAAAGGTTTTTAATGGATTATGCCTGTCTCTCAAAATCTTGTGGCAAACAAATGTATATTCCACATTAATAACTGCTGTGTTGTCTACAGTATAGAGCTGGAACCGGCCATTTCAGAACATTAAAGATGATATGAGTGTCCTGTTATATGACAAAACAAATCCTTGTGAAGGTGGTTTGCTGGACATATGCAATTCTGATCATGAGGCCTATTAACCTAGTCACTATAGTTACTAAAGTACCTCACAATCCAAATGAGCACTTTTCTCAGATGTGTATAATAATCTTGCACCTTACTGTATTCACTCACAGAACCTGTTTTTATGTGAAGTTATTTTGAATATAGCCTGAAAAGGTCATGTTCAAATAAAGAAGCAAAGGATGAGGTCATTTAATTTATATTTTGAATGTATTTTCCTCATACCATTATCCTTGTACCATTGCTCCATGAGGGTCTCAAGAAAACTTAGATGACATATTCTGTTCAACTGAAGTACATTTTCAGACATACACTCCACCATGTTATCATATGTCATCATATGAAATTAATTATATATATCATATTAAAATAATATCTATGTCCAATATCCAAAAACCTAGAAAGCCTCAGCCTTACAATAACATAAGCACATGTACCTGTGATATTTTATTTCTGCTGCTGTCCAAAGGACTGGCTTTTTTTAAAGCATTTTGTAAAGGGGCATATGGAGTTATTCTGCTGGAGATCTCATTGAATTTAAGAGGCATTATCTTCCCAAGTATGATAAAGTGTATGAAAAGGTACAAAACCTTGTTAGTGGGTTGCTTACCCTATATTTTCATATATAAATTGTACACCTAGCCAGCAATACATAATTCACTGTACCCTTTTTTATTATTAGTACGCAAAACATTCTTTTATTTCAGGATACATTTTGGAAATGTGTTCCTTAATGGACAAAAATGTACCTCCACTGTACCTTCAGTTTTGAGAGTGTATATTTTGGTACCATATGTGGACAAGCACTGTATGCAAACCGAGAGGTGGTGGTGAAGTGGAAGAACTGTAAATCAATTGTGTCTAATCACTATTAAAGTCTACAGGAGTCTAACCGTGCAAAATTATTCTTTTTTGTTATTTCTTATACATGTTTATGACATTTTTGGGTAAAATGTAACATGGCATAGTGTGGAACAGTCAGTGGGTGCAGTCAGGGCATTTCTGGGTGGAGTTTGCATGTTCTCCTTGTGCATGCAATAATCCATGATATTTGTCATTCCATATCTTTGGATATTGTTGGCTGTAAGTTTATTTGAGCTGCCAACACAAGCCTGCAGTGTTGAAGGCATCTTTGTTTATGCATGGAATACAATACTCTCTCTCTCTCTCTCGTCTCTCTATCTCAATTCAGGAGAGTGCGGACAAGTGTGTACTTTCTTACAACACATGAAATGTCACTGCTGCCTGTCATCACATTGAGTTCATGAGTCTGGGTGGAACAAACATGAGTCAGAGGAAGACATTTAGTGTACAGGTTGACTTGTGGGGGGGGGGTCATTAAGGAGAAATGAGAATAATCTCGGCTGACTGAAATGAAGAGCCAATTGTGTGTTGTTCTGCAGGGCTGTGGGGCAGTCGTCACTGGCATGGCCTAGATTTGACACCAGACCGTGTTTCCCGTCTATGCACTAGACCACTGCCGCCAAATATAATTACTTTTGAAAGAGCATAATATTATACCACCACCTTGCAACTGCCAATTGCTCTACAAAGCATGCTATCAGCTTTCGCTTGCCTATTGAGTCCATTTGTGTGCCACAGACTTCTTGGAACCACATTTTTTACACACACAGTAGACAGACTCCCTCCTATGAACAGAAACCTCAGTACACAATACTCAGCATTAATATTTTATGACACACTCATATTGACCGTTACATGCCAGGAATACACAGGGAGAAGCAGGTAAGTTAACATCAGAAAAGTCTGTATATGCAAATTCTCCACTATTCTTGTGAAAGCCAGCCGGTGCCGAAAAAAGAAAGAAAATAGTGATCGATAAGAGCCAGGAACATGATGTATTTATCTCAGCAGACTTTCTGTCTCCCTGCCACCACTCCATTAACACTTTGTTACTCAAAGCTTTTAAAAGAAGCAGTTAATTAGACCACTTTACAGAAACACAGATCTTTGCTGGATTTGACTATTCCTGGCACAAGAGACCTCAAAATATCAACAGTATGTAGTAAGAGGTGACTATACAGTGGGTATGTAGGTCTCGATACTAGGGCATAACGTTTGGGACATATTAATGTTATGTAAATGAAAGCAGTCACGTTTAGTATTTTGTTACATATTATTTGTGACTTGAAGTCTATAACTCATAGACCTCACCAGGTGGAGATTCTCTGCTAGGCTTGTACTGCAGTCATCTTCAGCTCCTGCTTGTTTCAGGGGATAGTTGCCTTAGGTTTTCTCTGCAACATATGAAAAGGATTGGATTAAGATTTGGTGACTAAATTGGCCAGTTAATAATTTTCCTTTTTTTAAATTTATTTTTATATATTCACACTAAGAACTACTACAGACATCCCCTATTACTCCCCACAGAAGTAGCTGGATGATGACAGCATACAACCAAGAATAACATGGATGGTAGCATAAAATTTAAAAGAATGGCTTGTCCCTTGTGTTTTACGTTCAGTCACTACACTACTCCCATGAAGCTGCATTGCGCTCAACAGTGACCTTATCAAGTTTCTTTATGAAGTCATTTAAACCTAGCTGCACACTTAATTAGGTCTTGCCTTGTTTGGAGCTGTTAATACCATGCCATGTGATAAGTATAGCTCCATTAAACCAAATGTGTGTGTTTCTGTCACTATGCACCCAGTTACAGCGCGTTTGAACTGCCCATGCATGCTGGAGGTACCTTACTGTGAAGCTATTGTTTCTACTGTTTATTATTTATGTTTATAGTTTGTACTGAAACAATGATTTCTATGGAAAAAAAACCCTATCTGCTCATGTAAAAGATACACCATCTCTCTTTTTTTTCTATTTTTGCTACCTTTGTATTAGAATGTGCTATATCTTCCCTGATAGTAAGGCATATGCATTACTCATGAATAAACCCTCTGATCGACCAAAGCCAAATATGGCTATATGCTGATTTCAAGGTAAACCTGCGTTAAATGAAAATGAGGAGCCAGAGAGTGGTTAATTGTTTCACATTACTGTGTTATTCATGTTTAATATAAACTCCCAGGTTCAAAACGATGCTGCTGTTAAAGCAGCCTTCAAAAGAAACATCATTTAACAAATTGTACCCTCCTTTTCAGAGGTAAAAGCTTTTTTTTGCATTCATAAGGCAGAGCATGCTTTTACAAGTAGTGTACATAATTCACTATGACATAGTCACCAAATATTGCACAGACAAATATTGCACAGACAAAACTGTTAGCAGTGGTTCACATTTCCACATCAATTACAATGAGCTCCTTAACATGATTTATTGGCACTATGGTTCATGGCTGATATGAAGAATCACAGAAAGGCTGACAAAAGCTGACCATTCACTTGAAGAGAATACTTATTAAGCAAAAATACAGTTAATTGTGGTCCATGCATAGTAGACAAGACCATTTTGAAAGACAAGTTCTATGTGTGTGTGTGTGTGTGCCGGTGTGGTCTGTGCCTTTGTCCTCCTTTTTTCAGAATATGTTCATTCTTTTGGGGAAAAAAGGCACTGCAGGATTTCTGTCGGTTTTTTGAGTCCCACACAGTCGTAATGAGTACCACAGCAGCAATTTCCAAAAGCAAACAGAGCTATTTTGTCTATTCCAGCGGGTCACTTGAGTTCAGCGGGCACCGGGGGCAGTCCGTTTCCCTCCGATTTCAAATGCCATGAACGCTGCATAGCGAGCAGACCTATCCTCTCTGACCACCGCCAAAGCTGGAACCAGCCATCTGTGCACTCCTAAAATACCTGTCTCTCAGCCAAAAAAAGGAAAAGAATAAATAAAACAAAGAAATAAAACAGCCATCGTTGTCAACGAGTACAGGTTCTGAAGTATATGGTTTCCACAAAATCCTTTCATCTCTGTCTCTCCTTTAAGAATAGGTGTCCTTTCATCTCGAAGCATATATCAAAACTACATGCATACGCACGCACAATCACACTTGCACAAAGCCTGTCTGAATATGAAGGGTACAGATGCCGTTTATATTAGATCCATCCTTGCACAAACTGTGTGTCAGAAGGTTAATAGTTTTCAGCTTAGTAATAGCCCTTTTCAGTAGTGTTGTGCGGTCAGTGTTTGTTCCTGGTCCGAAAAGATATGAATGTTTTTTTGTTTTTTTTAACTGCCTATAGCAGTTATCGCAAAAGCACTTGGGAGTTTTGTAATCTACATCCTACCTCTCAAGTAGAACTGTAAAAGCTTTCCTTTTAGTGGTGCATTAAAATACATCTGCACCGTCTCTCTGCTTAGCCTCCAGTCCTGTTTATTGCCTGTGAATTCTCAGCCCTTCTAGGTATTGATTTATTATTTTGGTATCTCCGTATATCCTCCAGGCTAGCCACGCTTTAATCTTCCCACAGAATATAGGAACAAAAAAAGTTTCACAATTAATGATTGTATGTTTAATCGCATGACCCAATAGTGTTTATTTGTGAATAGTTAATTATATTACTGAAGATGCACAAACTGTGAACAAAAAGACAACACATTTTAATACAGTTAATCCAATAAATTGAATAATCAATCATGCTGTAATCTACTTTGCTGTGCCAAATAAATAAATTAATAATACACTAAAAAATACAAATAAATAAATAAAACACTGGCTGCTTGAAGACAGTGTTAGTGGACAGACACTTCCACATATTCTTATCCATCAGTGTGGTTTGATTCATTCCACTGGACCAGCAGAAAGAGAGATTAGCTCCGAAGAGCATATTGTGTTTTGCGCCCCCTAGTGGATGACAACAGTCATGACCTGTGTTGAGGGTGGAAAAAGTAAGAATAAAACAAAATCCAGAAGAGATTATCAGTGACTAATCCCTCTCTGATTAAGCAGAGATTCTCTTTTTTAATTGAATGAGAAATCTAACAGTACTTAGTCAGAACACTATTTGTCCATCTCCAGGTACTTTACATTTTTTTTGAAATTCTGAGGAGCACTGGGGAAAAAGACATAGTTAAACCAAATTAAACAACAAGGCCAGTATGGTGTGTGAGTGTTTGGCACTGGTAAATACCAACATAATGCCCTGGAAATCACATTTACCGAATGACATTCTGCAATTGCAAGGAGAAATATGATTGATATGAGCAGGTATATGAAATAATCAATGCATTTACACACAAATAATCCGTTGGCAAATGGCAAAAAGCGATGTTAAGAAAGATAATGGATATAAATATGAGCAGATATATTAAATAATAGATGTATTGACACATAATCCGTGGCCAAACTGCGAAACGTAGCAGCAGACATTATGGTTAGGGTTATGATTTAACATGAACAATATTAATTGAGCGTAGACCCACAAAAATTGCGCGTGTTGGAGTGTCTCAGTTTTGGTTAATGTACTGTTAAATTCAACCGCAAGGGGCCAATGTTCAGATTTCGGATTTCAGTGTTCAGGACATTCGATCAGGCTCTAAATACAATGGAAAGCCTGGGGCTAAAGAGTATTTATTTACTGTCAGTCCCTTTCAGCTGTTGTCTTGATGGTGCGATTGTATGCCCTGCAAATGTATTGACATTTTCTTTACTGCTTTCCTTTGAGATAACAGCCCAAATTTCTGATATCATTCAACATCAGAATGGGCTTTATTTACATATATGCCACATACAATATGTGTCACTATCTCTCTCACACACACACATGCACACGCATGCACATGCACATACACAAACACACACACACACACACACACACCCGCATGCAGACACACACAAACACACACACACCTACACATGCACACACACATGCAAAGCACACACACACACACACATACCCGCATGCAGACACACACAAACACACACACACACCTACACATGCACACACACATGCAAAGCACACACACACACACACACACACACACACCCGCATGCAGACACACACAAACACACACACACACACCTACACATACACACACATGCAAAGCACACACACACACACACATGCAGACACCCACAAACACACACACACGTGCACATACATATACACACACATACACACACACACTATAGCGTGCGACTGAATGATCGTTGAACTGCCGGAGGACTTCAGTCACCAGCATTTATGCATAATGGCACGGTGCAGCAGAAACATCTGCTGCCTGAAAAAAGCTCGACTCAAACCTCAAGCGACAAGCCGAAAGGAAAACAAACTCAAGCGTGAGCGTCAGGTCTAACAACCGTCAAAACACCAGCACAATTAACCAGCGCTTTGATCACCCGTCTACAGATTCTGCCACACAGGCTCCAGCCGAGTCGTGTTCAAGGGCATCGAAACAATCCCAGGGAGCTTCACCACCTTGCAACCCCCTCCCCCCCCCACAGAGTCAGCCACAAACTTCACAAAGGACACGGGAACTCTATCGAGCCCATACTGCCTGGCTCAGCCAGGGTTCTGTAACTGTTGAAGGGAACATCTGTACTGTCATTTACAACTTTGTATTTGGAGCAGTTCTTCCTTCTCTAACTGACAATTGAAGTACAGCTGAATGCATGCATGAATGCTGATTCCAGCTGTCACAGAAAACCTACTATATGGGAGTTTGGGGTGAAGAGTGGCATGTGGAAATATATAATATATACATATATTAAATATTAAATATAAATATAAATATAAATATATAAATATATAAATATATAAATATATAAATATAAAATATAAATAGAAATGGTAAGACATTCATGAGAATGACAATGAGCCACAAAAGCAAAGGAATGTCTTCAATTCATGTTTCATGCAAATATGGGTTCCTCTGATGTGAGGAAAAAAGACACTTATTAAATATAGTTAGAACAGAATATGAAAAAAGCTGTATTATAAATAGTTTGAATATTACATTTTAATAATAATATTTGGCTGGGTTTCGGCATCATGTATTATTAAGAATCCTTCATAATTGTGGCAGGGGCGCGGGTTGCAGTAAAGAAGCAGGACCACGCTTATAGTGAAAAGAGCGCATAATTGAACAGCCTGGACTAATTTCAAACATACTCCTGGTGTGTGCCTACTTAACCAGTAGGTGTGGTCCTGGGATTACCCTGCTTCCTTCCCGCAACTGCTCCCTCGCCAAAATAATATATATATATTTTTCATGACATTATTCATTGATTGATCTCCTTGAAATCTTCTAAATCTGTAACACGTAGAGAACACAACTAATACATGATTTTGGAGCTGCGAATGAAGTGGAATTCTAGCAGAAAAGAGTTGCCTAGGAAACCACATTCCTAAGCCTCATTGGCGTGTGTGAGTAATTGTTCTTTGAAATCATGATGGATATTGCACTTGAAAGGATATTTTCACTCTTAGCTGTCACAGATAAATGGTCAACCTCTAAAAATTTTTTACCACTTACATATATTTTAAACTGTATTCCGTGACTAAAGACACCCCAAATAAAAGGCTATAAACAGATCCACATCAGGACTGAATGAGAGACACTCCTATGCTTTTTAGTACATGACTTCAAAGGAAAATCCCTATAAACATAAAAGCACATGCATGGTATTAGCTTGCAATTCTCTTGTGTCTAGCTGTATCAATATAGTTGAAAATGAAACCTTTTTTTTTAATGTGGGAAATAAAATGTAAGAAAATTAAATATTTATTTTATATATTTATTGTGCTCTAGGTTCTTAGACAATATCTTTGGTTGTAATTCATTCAAGTGCAAGATCATGTCGATTTATTGCAGTGATGTGCTTAAACCTTTCAGCTACAGCGCCACTGATGCTAACCAATAAAACAAAAACTGGGACAATATCATGAAAACAAAAACCTTAAGCTCTGGCAAACAAAGATTCATTTTCATCAATGAGCTTGTGTCCTTGGCAGGAACCGCTGTAATATGGACAATCTGTCCATGTCACATTAACCTCGGTAATCACTGGACTGCAATTATCAGCAATCATTGCGAGCAAAATGAAACCGTGGCATCTTCTATCAGAGAGAACTTGTCAATGAGCATGAATGTGCTGAATGGGAAATGGCCAGTATCAGTTTCGCTAAGTGCATGTTTCCTTTGACTGCTTGAACTTGCATTTGACATAGTTTCACTTAAAGGTGTGGAGACTGCCCTAATTGGAAGGCCATTTCATTTGGTCATTTATGTCACACTCACATGCGTTTAGATGGAAGTGGGATGTCGGATGGTTCATTTTAGGCACCGCGTTATGGTTACGTGGATGAGTCTCACTGCCTTGGATCAGGTCTGGACCATGTCAGTCCATGCCGTCAGGGCCCAGGGTGTACACTCCCCAGAACAGACAGTGGGGTTTGCGCATGAACGCGCCCGAGGTGGCAGACGGTTGGCCATTCCAAATTGGGGTGGGAATTGCACACGCTCAGCCCCACATTAGGCACAGACTTTCTGAAGGTATTCCATCCCTTTTGAGCGCTTACCAAACACTATACAATTTTATAGAGTTCCTGTAAAAAGATCCATAATTCATCTTGTTCCATTCATGCTGCATTTTATTGCTTGCAATAAACTAAAATACATATGTTATCTGCTGCAGAAGATAGGCAAGCATTAAATAAGGGATTAAATGTGATATCAGAAGCGAGCACATCTTTATAAGAAGCCACCTGCTACAGCTGGGTAATGGCTTAACAGTGAACTATGCTGGAATGCCTTCCCATGCTGCAACACTGAACACTTCACTTAGTGCAAAGACAAGACTTTCCGGACCCTTCTGTGTCACCCCCCAAGAGGGACTAAACGGTCAGTTCTAGGCATGGGCAGGAGGGCCAGTCAGTGAGGGTATCATCAATACTAGGTGGAGACGCACCTAGCGGACGGCCTGTGATACTGATGGTACATGACAGGGACCCACAAGGTCAGTGGTTCGATCCCTGGTGTAGCCACAATAAGATCCGCACAGCAGTTGGGCCCTTGAGCAAGGCCCTTAACCCTGCATTGCTCCAGGGGAGGATGCCCCCCCCAATCTCACCTGGGGCTTCCGGGAGGCTAGTCTCAGGGGCTTGACTGCTGAGACAGTTCATCGAAGATAAATGGGTTTTGCAATGTCCTTCCAGGTTGGAGCCGAGTGATTCTGTCACATGCATGCATTTGGGGCAGGTCTTTTGGATTGTCTGTGAGGCTACTGATACAGTCCTACCTGAGCAATGTGGATATCTCCAGGCAAAATGGCATATATTGAGCCAATCTGGCTGTTTTTCATATGCATTTCATTGAAGCCATGACATCACAGGTTGCCGGTCATCAAAAAGGTGATAAATGTGATAGAATGGTCTATTGTGAATCAGAAATAGATAGCCCAGCTTATGATTAAATAGTGTGCATTTGACTTCAGTTCATTCCGGAATACATTTACCCTGGGAGCTGTGTGCAGTGGGTGGGAATCCAATAAAACACGATTTGAGGCTGAAACCAGATGAATAAAAGTGTGCCGTGCTGTAAATTGCAAGATTAATGTAGACAATATATACACAAACTGCTTTAGCGATACTTTCATAAATATTTCATATATTCACCTTTAGCATTTAATTCCAATCCTTATGTGGCAATGTGTGTTTATTTTTATTGATTCTGTTATTCCTTCATTTCTGCTTTTATTTGTATATGCGGCAAAGCCAGGATATTTTATACCCGTGTATTTACCACTATAAGGTGGTAGCAAGCAAGGTATTATCAGAAATAGACATCCACATGAAACTCATTCAAACTGTAAAGTCGAATATGTTTTAATATTTTCATAACAGGGTATTCTACCTCCCTACATTTTTGTATGAATGTTGTTTTGAATATTCCATATTATATTTATTTATTTATTCTTTCGGAAGGCATTTTACCAATCTCAGTGTAAACAGTGTAATTAAAAAGTTGTAAATATAATTAAATGTGGACAAGGTTAATCATTTTTGTTGGCACCTCTGTAGATTGATTCCCTGGATATGGGGAATACTCGCAGAAAAAAAATGGTTCCAAAAGGAACGCTGTGATCTAGTTCAAGGTTACTTTGTCAGGCAAAATGGTTATTTGTCTGGGAGCTTTTACATCTCACCCCTACCATAGACAAACTAAAAGAGGGTTCCTCTATGGAGACAAGACAATGAACCCTTCATTCTGAGCGCGAACATTGGCTTTGCCAGTAAAGCCTGGGGAAATAATCTCAGGTGCTGGTAAAGCTGATGCCTGGTCAAGATCATTCAGCGTGCTCTAGCCTTAATGTACGTGAAGCAGCGTTGGTCAAATTTAGGCAGGCTCTTCTCCAGCTGAAGGCATTACCAGAGCATCTGGTCAGCGGGCAATCTGCTTTGCTGCCCAGGCCTGACAATTTCTCACCTTTCCACGGACACTGACAGCTGTTATGTAAATGCTATTATTGTCTATAACTGGGGATTACAAACATATTTTTGGCACGTGCCAAAACTTCAGAGGAAATCAGTACAAGTCCCCTGTCTCATCACTTTGCAAATCGGCTTATCAACAACGTTTACAATTTATTTTTTTACAGATTGATAGTCATGCATTTTAAATATTGCAGTCAATATTGTTACATTTGCATATATCTGGGGCACTTAAAATAATATGTAATCACTTAGCTGATGCAACATTCAACATTTAAACATTTAATACAATTTTCTGAATTACAATGAGATATAAGTAAGAGAGATTTTATAAGAACTCAGTTGTGTTTGGTCCTGTAAATTCCATGGGTTTTTTTAGTAACATGCTAAAAACCAGCTTTTGTAAACTCTCTGTTTTGGTATATTAGCCCGCAATAACTATTCTTAAAAAAATGTATAGATTAATTAAAATTTGGAGCAGATGAAGAAATCATGGTTACTGAGTAATCGAATGGGAATGGGCTGTCATTTTCTAAAGGTTAGCACACTCAAATTACACTTATCCTCTGCCTTTATTCACTGTTTTTTTGGCTCTCCAAAAATCCATTAACTTTAAAAAAGAGGGGGAGAGGAAATGAGAAGCAGCAGCATGCTAGCAGCGTGAGGCCGGATGCGACACTCTTTAAAATGGATCATTAAAGTGAACTGTACAATTTCACATATTTTGGGGTAAGGTTTATTTCAGCAAGTTTGCCTGAAACAGTTTTTTTTAATACAAATATATAGCTTATTTATGTAATTGTTATTCATAATATGGGTGTTTCTGGCTGCATAAGGTGCTTAAGTTGCAAATTAGGTTTTGCCCTTTATGCTTTTATGCAATATTTTTAAATTTATTTTAACAACCAAATACAATTGTTGCATAAGTACAGAACATAATAGTTTAATTTGATTTGGTTCAGCAAATTAAATGATTGTTATAATGACATCAGATACAGTAACTTGTGAATAAATAAATTGTGGATAACAAGGCAAATCAGAATTTGCAAGTGTAAGCCGCAGTGATTTGCGAAAATCAACACCTCATCTGTCCAGCCTCACGTTACAGCAACAGAGGGTTTTTTAATGCTACACCACATTGTTATGTTCCCCTAAAGCGAGGGTGTCAACTTAAATCCTGGTATGTCTGCATGAATTTATGGTTTCAGTACATTCATTGAAAGACTGCTGCAGAAAGACACCGTAGACTGCGTCTCTCCATCCAGGACTGGCTTCTGACCCGGGGGTATCTACGTGCTGCATGTCTACAAGGCAATGTAATTGTAGTGGCCACACTGGTGAAATTGCTGGGGTGAGAAGTGTCAAATCTCCTGACACAGAGTGAAATAATAAGTTGCTCTCTACATCAGACAAAAGCTTAATTTATCATTGAGTGATAGCAACTTAAGCAACTGTGTGCCCCCCCCCTACTGTCAAACCTTCATCAACAGCCGATTATGACTGGGATCCTGCAGTGGCAGCTGAGACCAGTTTATTGTAGGTTGGGTTTAAGTCGGTCTTACATGCTTAACCCCCTGTTCTTTTTTTTTATTTTTTTTAATTCAGAGTAAGTGTCTAGAATTTGATTGCTTTCAGTTACCAGTATTGACGGTCACATCAGCATTAGAATGTTTAGTTAAGAATAATCTGATCACACATCTGTGATCTTACACCTTAAAGGGTTACCATTGCTAATACCTATAGTGCACTGAACACCCACAAATGTCTCTTTTGACATTACTGTGTGGCCTGCAGGGCGAAAATAGTCAATGCTGGAGTGTATCGGAGGATTTCCTATGCTTCAACAACTGATCTTCCAGAAACTGATCAGATGGCCTGATAATTCATCTGATCACACAGGTCAATGTGAAATCAACCCTTTTCCCTACAGGGGAATTGAATGAACAATGGACATTTTGCTGTGTAAGTTTATTGACCTTGTTTCTGTGAACCCACACAGGAAGTTAGGCTTTCCTCACAGAGTGTGCACAGAAACCAGAGAGGACAGGAGGGGCCAGGCAGTGAAGCTGATGAAATAACGGGAACAGCTTCTACTTTGCATGTTGATTTCAAAAGCGCTTGTTGCCCATTTAATTCAAGTCATTTAAAAAGCAAATAAAACCTAATCTGTAAAATGTCATTATGAGTAGCAGTCTGTAAAACAATGATTGTTTTGTTGGGAAAATAATTATTGAAATGCATTTACTGCCCATTTGCCTAAAAAAATGAACATTGTGTTAGTTCATCAAGTTTCAAAATGCCACTGGGGAAGTTATATTTTGTCATGATAAGTCTGATATTCCTCATTCACTTTAATGTTCTGCACTCAGCATGCCCAGTACAGGCTTACTGCTGGGGCCTCTCTGCTAAGGTTGGATGAGGCTGACCTGGGTCAAATACAAAAAAAAAATGGATACAAATATTCTGTTTCTACGCTTTACTGAGCTTGTCTGGTGTATTGGAACCTATGAAATACTCTCAAAAAGTGCAAACCCTGCCTTCTAGTCCTCTTCGTTGGCTCAATTGCACCAAGCCAGATCAATCAAGCACAAAAAAGTATTTGAGTCCAAGACATTTACATGTTTGACCTAGGTCTGGGATGAGGATGAGCTTATTCGTCTAGTTAAAGTTGAATATACATTGGTGTATATTCACCCATTCATACACACACTCACACACCAACGGCGACTGGCTGCCATGCAAGGCTCCAACCGGTCAGGAGCATGTAGGGATTAGATGTCTTGCTCGGGGAGACTTCGACACACCCAGGGCAGAATCAAACTGGCAACCCTTCGACTGCCAGAAGACTGCTCTTACCGCCTGAGCCAATGTCACCCCTTGTGTGGTGGATTTTGGCCAGGACATACCATGAAGCATAATGTGACAAACTCTAAACTAAATGTAATGACTGTGCAATGCTGCAGCAAATGATAAGCAAATAATTATTTTACAATATTGAATTTCCCTTGAAACTGTACACCTTAATGCAGATAGTGACAGCATTTCATACATACACATATTTTCTGTCAACCTAATAATCCATGTCTACATTTGCCAAGATTAACATACTGAAATGATTAGTTGTGACATGGAATGGAAAATTGCATGAAGACCAGGCGCTCTAAACTTTGGAAGAGAGCCCTCTTGAAATGGCCACAGAAGAAATAGAGCAAATGACACAATATGTAGGAAAATCCACAGTCCTGCCATTTATTTGCTCTAGAAATCTCCTGGGCCCAGAGCGGCGAATATGTGTTCAAATCTCAGTGGAGGCACACAAGCGAAAGCTTTGATTGACTGGTTCCTTGCCAAAAGCTACAGAACATAAATTGCTTTTGGAAAGTTGAACATTGAAGAGATTAGTGAGAATAAAAGAAGAAACTTTTGAACACAGCATACAGTAATTAAGCTATTTCAATGTCTTAAGGTGCTTCTCACATGGTTGCACTGAGACAATCAATGCATCCAAGACACCGACTGCCATTGTGTGCAAATTGCAATGCGTTAATATAGTGTAAATGAACATGTCAAATGAGCAACGACAATACATTGTGATGTCCTGTCAGTTTAAAAACAGCAAAATGTGAGCATTTGGTAACAAAGTCCTGACAGACTCGGGACAGAAGCACCATGAGCATACTTTATTAATACAGGGTAGATCCAATACATAATCCAGAGGCAGGCAATGGTCGTTATCCAGGCAGACAGGAACATATAGGCTAGATAGAGTGTAATTGGAAAACAGGCAGAGATCAAAAACCAGGAGAGAGTCCAAACAAGCAAAGATACAAAATTGAAATCCAAAAACACAGAGTCAAAACCAGGCAGATCCAAAAAAAATCATGGCACAGAGAAACAGAGAAAAACAGGGTCGCAGAATAAGACTAGAACTGGGGGGAAAGGAATACAAGGGCAGGCTCGAGAAATTAGACAAACTAACAACGAGAACTGAAAAGGACAGGTATAAATAGAACATAGATTAACAGACAAGGAGAAACAGGTGAGATGAATGACAAGAGACAGGAAGGAAGTACATATATGGAGTGGGAGGTGGAGACACTAAATGGAGCACAGGTGAAACTAATGAATGAAACAGAAAACAGACTATGGAGGCCACAGAGGGAAACAAGGCAAAAACGAGGGACTTAGACAGAAAACAGGAAACGGAGAAATACAGATGGCCAAAAGGGCACAGATGTGACAATATTCAGTGTTACTGCTATGACTTCACAATGATTGGTTATCTTTGATTTGTCATGTATTACAGTAGATTTACAGAGGTTTAAAATTAGAAATGGCATAAGCTCTGTTTGACATTGTCTGCAGACAATGGACAATCAAATGCCAAAATTCTGACTTGCATTAAAATAAAATGAATTACCATTATCTATACAGGGTAAGTTCACTGAGCACACGTGCTGTTTTGCCCTGTTAATGCCCCCCCCCCCCCAATGTGCCTAACATGCATGTCTTTGTACTTTGTATGATGGGAGGAAACCAAAGTCCCCTGAGGATCCCACACAGACACAGGAAGAACATACAAACTCCACACAGAAAGGCCCAGTGATATCCACTGTGCCACCGTGCACAGTACAGACTGTCACAATTAATTGGTATCAAAAAGTCAGGTGATTCGACAAATTATACATATTATTTAATACTTACCAAATAAAATGTATACTGTCATACTGAGTTCAGAAAAAAAGTAGAATTAACTGCTAGTTCATAATGTGTTACATGGCTGTCTAAACAAAAGATTATATCACATTCATCCTACTGGTTAACATGTGCTTCTTTTTTCTTTTGAACTTGCAAACATAATACAGGTTTGGCTCATAGCCATTTTTTTTTACATTACATGTCATTTGGCAGACACTTTTATCCAAAGCGACTTACAGTTGATTTTACACTAAGCAGGAGACAATACAAGGCATTGTGGATCTTATTGTGGCTACACTGGGGATCGAACCACTGACCTTGTGGGTCCCAGTAATGTACCATGTACCTTCACCACTACGCTACAGGCCGCCACATTACTTCGAAGTCTTCATTGTACACAAATGATTTTCAGCGGCCAGGTTGCACAATTTCATCATTAGGAACCAATATATTTACCATGCCAGGCTGTGGTATAACCACTTTAAAAAATGAATCGTGTGTCATATGACACATTATATGTGTGCATCAGTTCATTAAACAGGTGGAATGGTCCTGGGGTGTGAATATGGCACATTTATTCCTGGCATGATTAGTTATTTCTGAGATAATGTGAGATAAACCTTAAAAGAGACTAACAGTCTCTAATTAAGAACAATGAACAATTCAGAGGTTGCAACTTTGGCTGAAACGTATTATTACTATTATAAACTCACCAAGCACTTTATTAGGAACATTTTTTACTTTATTACACCTACTTATTAACTAACCAGCCAATTCTGTGGCAGCAGTGCAATGCATACAATCTTGTTGATATGGGTCAGGAGCTTCAGTTAATGTTCAGATCAACCATTAGAATGGGGAAAATGTTTTATCTAAGTGATTAAGATATTAGAATGATTGTTGGTGGCAAACAGGGTGGCTTGAGTATCTCAGAAACTGCTGATCTCCTGGGATTTTCATGCACACTAGTCTCTAGAGTTTGCAAAAAATTGTGAAAAAAAACTAAAACAAAAATCCAGTGAGCAGCAGTTCTGCAGACAGAAACGCTTTGTTAACGTCAGGACAATGTCCAGCCTGGTCAAAGATGACAGGAAGGAGATAACCAAGACAAATAACCACAAATTACAACAGTGGTATGCAGAAGAGAATCTCGGAACACATAAAGCAGGGGTCTCCAATCTTATCCAGAAAGGGCCGGTGTGTGTGCAGGTTGTTGTTTTAGCACAGGACTAAGACAGCTGATTCTACTCATCTAGGTCTTGATTAAAGACCACGATTAGTTCATTAGTATAATCAGGTGTGTTACTGCTGGGTTAAAACAAAAACCTGCACCCACGCCGGCCCTTTTAGGATAAGATTGGAGACCCCTGACATAAAGCATCAGAACTGTAATTGCATAGGCTATAGCAGTAGAGGTCACAAGAGAGCAGCTGTATCACCCCCCACCAACTCTACCAATGCTACCGTCAATTAAAGGAATACACTGCCATTTTGGGAAATATAAATATTTTTCACAAGATGTCGGTGTAGCCTACCTCCTTCAAAGTGAAGAAATACACCTTACAGCAAACAGCGAAGCTGTCTCATCTACACAAGGTAGTGTATTCGAAATACACGTGTGGGAAGAAAATGGTAAAAACGAGAGGCATTGTTTTCGGAGAAGTTTGATGGTTGGAACTCTAACCGCTGAACACATATATCCTTCCGTCTTCTACTGGTTGTTTTGTTTTCAAGTGAGTGAACGCACTGTGCCTGATCTAGCTCTAACCTTCAGAAGGTGCGCTGATCACTGCTCTCAACCAGCTATAGACAAGCCACCAGCCACAGTCTGCTGGCATGATGGAGATTCAATCCCAGACAATGGGGCCCATCCATGCACAAACAACTGCGCCTTAACTCATGGTTCATTTTCTTTCCAAGAATGCAACTGAATTTGTTCACCATTAGGAAATACAAGTACAGCACAGCATTTATCCATATCTGCTAAACATACTGTAAGCCAAATAGAACACGAAGTGATTCTGAACTAAAAATATTCCTGGTACGAGCGAATCCTTGCAATTTAAAATATGATTTATATGATCATTGTTATAGGACAAATAAGAATCCCATAGCCTAATATTGATGGTGGTGTCTCTCCTAAAAATGCATTAATTCAGGGCTTAATATACTGTATGAATTTATTTATTTATTACGTTGATATTATTATTTTTTAAATTCCTGTGTGTACTTTGATCTGATGACAATGCAGATTAAGTGCTGTCAATCAAAGCTCCAGTAAGCTGTCAGGCCCGCCAGTCAATTGTAATTGACGGAGCAGTGGCTGATCATTTTGTACTGATTGCTAATTGATCATTTGTCCATTTGTTTTCTGTTTTGACAGGAAGTAGTTTCATGCCAAGCCTTGGAAATACAAAAGAAAACTAATGCCAGACATAACTGGCCTCATCAGGTTTGGACAGACTAGGTTTAAGTCTTTTAAGGTTCCTTTTTTGACTGTTGGATTACTTCCTACTGATTTACCGACTGAGACAGTTGCTCATGGGTTACAGCTTGTTTTGACTGAGATGTACACCTATTCTTGGAACGGGGCTAGCTCTCCCACTGGCTGGCATGAGAGTTATACTGCTGCAGTTGTTATTGTGCAGATGCTGGTTGCAAATAGTGATTCAAGGAGTGACTGGCCATTCAAAACTGGGAAGGATAAAATCAAGTCAGCTGAGACTCACATTGAAAAAGGTGTACGTCTGATCGACACACAAGAATGCTGTCAAAATTTGCCAATCCTATGTTATAAGCCTTAAGCAAGCTTGCTTCTTGAGTTATTTATTATTTATTTTACATAATTATCATGCAATATAATCACTGGGACATGTCAGAGAACATGATATACAGTATATGCAAAAACACTTTGTCCATAACTTTTGGTGATAAATTTAAGCAAAGAGCTTTGGTGGATAGATTGACTAGAGACTTTAATCTAATCCTTGCACCCTTATACCATAGAGCAACAACTCTGGCCCTCAAATCCCGAGCCAGCCCTAGTAAAATTTTCCCAGGTAACTAGAACTACTGATTGGCCAGACTATCTTCACTCCTGACTCCCAGGTAAAGAGAGAATAGAAAACCAGCAGTTCTCGGCCCTCGAAGACTGAGTTGCTGTCGTAGAGGCTATATATCCACATTGGAAATTGCATTTTCACCTGCCGTTCCATTGTAATTCTGTCCTAAATGGCATTTCTTCTCAGGATTAAATTCCCCCTATTGTTAATAAATAAATAAATAAAATAGTGAGGACATTTGTGACCTACTTTCCACCATCCCACTTTACCTATCAGCTGAATGAAATCAAATGGAGCACATTAAAAGTCACATGGCACACAGCACTGCAGACAATGGCTTTCCTCTCTGATTGCCGAGCTCAGCCTGGTGCTACTGAAAGCTGTAAAGAACATTTGTGTCCCCTCATGAGGCCTGTGTGTGTATGTGTGTGTGCGTGCATTGGAGCGGGGGATACAAGCTGACATGACCACCACCATTCATACCTTTTCAAATAAAGGCCAGCTGTTAAAGATTGTCCAGGATATTTATGAAGATTTAGGAGATTACTGTCTGCATGATAGTTATTCCTCAGACTATAGTGGTGAGGGATTATACAAGACATGCTGCTAAAGCACACTGCACAGCTTAGATTGATACACACGTTGTGTTCTTTAGTCGCCTTATTAGGTACTGTTTTGATGGAGGAGGTGAGCACCACAATAGTTTGAGCTGGTCAAATTATGTTGATTATGGAGCTGGTCTAACTGGTCAACTAGCTACCAGCTCTTTCAAAACCAGCTTGAGATGTTATTTTCAGTGGGGTGCTCCACTAAACCACAAATCATGTGGCTTCAACTCAATATATAAAGCATGCAGACATGGTGAAGTTGGTTAGTTGCGGGCAAGACATGTATCTTAGTGACTTGGCATGAAATAGCAATTTTCAGAGGAAAAAAATACATCCAGTTAGGACCAGTTCTCTGGGGAAATGCCTTAATAAAGTTATAGGAGAACGGGTAGACTCCTTAAAACTTGTAGAAAGGCCACAGCCACTCTAATTATAGTTGTTTACAACAGTTTTGTGGAGGCATACACACAACACATAACATTGAAGCAGATGGGCTACGGCAGGATCGGAATTCCTGACCATGGAATGTTACTGACCATGTGCACTCCTTTGACCCTTCAAGTTATAAGATTACAAATACATGATTACAATGTTAACTGGACATTCTAATTCTGATGTGACAATCACTACTGGTAATTGGGAAAAAACCCATTCCAAAACACCTCCACTTCAAAGAGTTAAGGAGCAGTCTACCAATTATTCAAATGCAGGCACTACACACTCATAATCCACATGCCATGTGCAACAGTGATGCATTCAGCTAATGTAAAAGTGAAGCAGGCTTCATGATCAATAAATAAGATCAAAGTATTATTTATGTGAAATTTAATTCACTTATCCATGTTGAAATTAAAGTAAATTAAGAGCAATTTGTAGATGAATGCATCTTGATGTGATTCATTTTTCAGATAATTTACTTGAAAGCATTTAGAGAGTGATTTGAAAACACAAACACATACTGTATGTATGAGCCGCTTAACTGATAAATTCCATGGGAGTTTAATGACATTTAGAGGTCTCTGGGTAGATATGTTATCAACAAAAAAATAATTAGATGTTCATGTTTAAAATATGTAATAATTATAGTAAATAACATCATTAGCAAAATCAACAGCAAAACAAAACCCATCACTGCTCCACTCAATCTATTGATGTACTGGTGGAAAGAATATAGTATCTACTTGACCCATGGGTTTCAATTGAACCTACACACTCCAGACATCTTGCCAGCATAGTAGAGCTGGGTAAAGAAAGGCAAGAAATTTAAAAGAACCTTGAAACTGCTCATCTAAGTTGAGCATGCTCAGTTGGATCATACATTTGCCAGCTTCATGCTGTGCAGATGCACTGATAGGATAATATAAAAATAATATAATTCATTGTTTCAGTGCGGTGGAATTATCAAAAAAAGTAAAGTGAAGTATTCTTACGAATAAAATCATAATTCGTAATCAATTACTTGTGCACCATAATAGACAAATGGTTAAACTCCCAGGACATTCGGGAATGCTCTGAAAATATTTATTTGTTAGTGATTATCCACTGTATGTTGCATTTATTTATGTAACAAGTGGATGAATAAAGTTTTTTATTATATTTTTAGTATCACCAAGAGAATATAAACTTTGCCTTTGTGAGAGCTAATACAGTATCTGCAAGCTTCATTTTGCAATGTGCGCTTCTATTAATTGCTTAAATGATTCCCTCATGATTAAATCGGAGGTGCTCATAAACTATTTTGATTTCATCATAGCTACAGTAGTTTTGCATTTAATTTGGCTTTCATTTAAGTTTGCTTCTGTGGTAAGAATTATGGCAGCAAGGAAGAATGAATTGCGAAGTAGGCGCAGTCCGTTCCATTTCAGTCTGTAACAGGCAGAGAAGTCATTTGTAGCAAGATTGCCAATAATCCAGTGATTTAGGGTTTGCCTTTCGCACAACCACCACCAGGCGGCAAATATGAGGGTACTGGGTATATCTTCTACCACAGCACTTTACCTTGTTAGCACTGGCATCTCCTATATAACTTTTAAAATTTTAAATCAATCTAATACTGGGACTTTTTCTGTTTATGGATGGTGCGACAGAAACTTTCTGTGCTGTTTACCGTAATCATTTTTATCATTCTAAATTAACAAACTAGCTAAATGTTTAACAAACATTTGTTTACTGAACGTTACGTTAATGTTTGTAGTCATGAGCTAACTTTAAGAACAACCAGCTCCACCCTGCACCACACATTTACCATTTAATACGCCTTTCGGAAAGAGGGTCGGCTAACTACATAACCAGGGTCCTATTTCATATACGTCACTTGAATAATCTCGGATAATTTGATGTGTCTATTATCTGAATCTAGCCTCATTCCATTTCATAAACGGTGAACTACGATTTTATTAGTGAATCTAGCATTGAATCATTTCAGATAACACGCATACCCACACTGCTATAAAGGGCAGATGAATCACATGCTACAAGCAGGATCATTTAAAAAGCAATGCAGGGCTCTGCCCATGTTAAAATTGACAGCCGGCAAAGTTATCTTGGGAGAAATATAATTGTTCTATTTTTAAACTTTTGGGGCCCGATACAAAGCAATATATTTTGAACTCTCATAATGCAACCCAATTAATAGGGGTGAGTTAGTATCTGTCTCTGTGTCCATTCAACCAACTAAATTACCCATATCCGTATTTGTACTCAAAAGTGGGCGTGATGTAACCCCGACGTGGTGTTGTTTTAATAGTCTCCTGTACTACATTGCAATTTACAGTGAAGTACATTAAAAAAGCCAAGACTTTCACCTGAAGCACAACTACTACAGGTTGTCACTCTCTTATGCAGGTATAACTCTTTGTTATTGTCCAATGCTTTTTTATTGGTTTGTACTGAGAATTGCGCTGCCTCAAGCTTTTGGGGCGTAACGTAAGCACTGTGTACTTTCCACAAGATTTCTGCATAGAAGATAAAAATAAGACTTGTTTGATCTTTTTCAGCCAAATGAAAAATAATAAAATTTAAATATATATGTATATATATATATATATATATATATACAGCAGACAAATTCTCTGATCACACATAATGATCCAATTACTTGTACAACACAAAAAAAAGGCAATAATTGTTACGAGTACTCGTCTAAAATGAGTACTCGGCTCACCTCTAATGTATATCCTTCTCATACATACACGCACTCTCCCTCTCCCGTAACTCTGTAATTAGCCGTAGCATTTTGCATTGTTCCCTTTATAATGTTTTAATTGCTTAATTTTTTAATTTGTGTAGCAAACTGTACCTTCTTCAGTCAGTCCCCCCATAGTTTGTGGTATTCCACACACCACCTTCCATTTAAATGAACGTTTTGCTTCGTCATGTCCCTGAGACGTGGGGTCCCTGATGTACTGTATGTATAAAAATAATAATAATAATAATTGCATTATCAACTAATTACTTCCTTCAGATGTTTTTTCCTTTCTTCTTTCCTTTCATCTTCATCTACCCAGTAGATGAAGATGCACACATACACAAATCTTTGCCCTGTTTTCCATTCTGGTTCTTCAGTGGTGGAATGACTTGGTCTCTAACCCTAACCCTTAACATAAGAACAATTAAATATTTCCATATTTGATGTAATAACAATTATTTATGTTCATTTACATATTTCATCTCCTTTGTGAAATTTGCAGGCCCAGTTTGTGTCAAAAGGGTGGGCTAGGACTTCAATTATTTCGGTGAACTGAGTCAGAAAAAAGGAAGAACAAATCTGAAGGAAAAAAATGGTTGAGAATTTAGTTGGTATTATTATTATTATTATTATTATTATTATTATTATTAGTATTAGTATTAGTATTAGTATTATTATTAGTATTATTATTATTATTCTATCAACAAGATCAGAGTCTCTGGGACCCCAAACAATAAGGAAGTAAAGGCAATATCAACAAAACACAAGGGTTAAATCTATCTCAGTTTCATTGCTGCTTCCTCCTTTGAAGTCTTTTTCCAAAGCTAGCATAGGCATAGTAGGCAACATATTCTGGGACATACCTATGCATTAAAATACAGTAGACTGATACATGGGTGGTTACCATTAGTTCTCATATATAATATGTACACACAGTATACATTATGGTAGTTATTTCCATGTGCAGTTTATTTTAAAATGCAGTGATCACTAGAAGATAGTATGACATATTTTGCAGTTTAAGTACATATTGTAGAGACCAGATATGTACAGTACTCTACAATACCTCATTGTATTTTAGGAATGAATCAATCAAGTTCTGCTTTCTTCTCAAAATAATACATTTAGCTGTTGATACCTGTCTTTTTTTAGATCATCTCTCAGTAAAAAATTGTGCATTTTGGTCTTTTATGAATAAAGCTATGCAGTCAAGCAGCGGGAACAAGTATGAGCATGCTGGCTTTTTTCCAAATGAGTTCTTAATACATTAGATGTGATTGAGCTGTTAATTGAGTGGCAGTGAGGATTTTCACATGAGCGCTATCTCTCTTTTGGGATAATATAGCTAGTGCTAGCCAAATGGTTTGGACTAAAGTGTTTATGCCAACCTAACCATGTTCATATGTACAGAGGACCAGGTTTATGATTCATGTGACTGAACTATGCGGGACTATTGCTTGAACTCAGACCCTTTCATGGTACAGGCCCAGCTAATGGTAAGATACATTTCCTCTCCATTACTACACGTGATGGCTAAACCTATTTGTAGTAGACTGTTATCATGGGCCCAAGCAATCAGGGTGCTAGAATCATGCTTTTGTTAGTATATATTTATCTCTCTCTTTGATGTATAATAACTTGTAGCTATTATACTGCAGGCTTACCAAACATGTTTGACTTTTTGTATGGCTTTTGTCACACTTAAAACATAGTATAGATTGGCCAAGTGCTGGCACGACAGTGCATGTAAGAAAGTTTTGACATTCATTCAGTGTCTGCCCCTTGTTTGAGAATTAGTGTTTAGGCTTAGAGATGTGGTAAGTGTTTTGGTTTGGGCTATGGTTTTAGTAAGTGCCATGTTTCGGTTTAGGGCACATTCTTTGGTTAGGGTTACAGTTGTGGTAAGTGCTTTTGGCACGGGAGCGGAAACCAAGGACAGCTCCCAAGAAGAAACACACCTCACGCTTCCAGTCTAACCCCAGAATATGGGAACTGTCCGGTGCCTGAATCAGGGAACAGCTGTGCCTCATTTCCCCCCAGCCACAGCATAAATAAAGAGATGGGCTCACATGCAGGGAGACGCTGCCGGTGACGGTGGCTAGCCTTTATGCTCTGCTCCTTCCCACTATAGATTCTGATCAAACTGACCCCACCAGAAAGAGGCCTCACTGCCAGGCCGCTTAACACCTACCACCAGTCCCAACCCTAAACTTTACAAATGGACTTTTCTATTTCAATTTTTCGTTTTGGTTCCTGCTTGCTGGGGTTTTTGGCCCTATTTGGCTGTTATTTTTTCCTCTTGTATTGAAGAATGGAAATCAAAACTAGATTGCATATGTGGAGCTAAACTTCCCTTAATGGACGCCTTCTTGTGACCAGTAATTTGCCTCTCCTTAGTGTGACCTGTAGTTGAGGCCTGTCTGTCACACCTACCACCCCTAACTGTGTGACAGTGCTGCATTATGTTTAGTGTAAGTGCTTTGGTTAGGGCTGCAGTCAAAGGAAGGATGCAGCAAGTGTTATTGTAATAATAATACATTACTTCAAACACATAGCTTTGTTCTTGCTATTCCTTTAAGTGGAAGAATCTGGTCCTTAGGATGTTGTGGGCTCTTCATGTGGCAATTGCATGTGTTTAATCCTTCCAGGAACATGGTGTTGCCAATGTCCAATTTCTGTTGGTTTGGAGGCCTGATATGTCCAGTGCTTCCAAGCCATGGTTTAGGAAGCGAGCGACCAGATGTGTGTGGGTGTTTCAGGTTTTTAATGACATATATGTGTTGCACAATCTATTTCTGATTGTGTTGCCTGTTTCTCCCACATATCTTATGTCATAGTTTTTGCACTTTATTACATATATGCAGCTGTTCATGGTTATTGTTTGAGTCTATTTAATGAGATGTGCGCAGTTTTTTTCTTTAATGATGCTTCTTGTTTGCAGCATATTGAACCTTGTCTGGGTACAGTGTTCATTTCTGGGAGTTTGCTCTTAATGTTGGATTCAAGATTATTATTTAAAGTTGATTCCATCAATCATTTCATAATGGCTTACTAGCCCCCTGTGAGGATTTTGAATTAGCTTAACACCATTGAAAGTTACTCAGTTTTCCTTCACTGGCTAAATAGAAATGAGCTTAAGAAATGTTATCCTTATGTAAGTAGCATTCCATGTTGAGGGTTTTTAAAGTAAGAATAGCATTTACATCAGAGAAACACATCTCTCTCCATCCTGCCTGCTGACGCCTGTCATATTTGCTTTATTAACATGGAAATATGAGAAGTGCCTGATTCATATACGTACATTTGTATGACTTCTTCTTCAGAGCACTTCTTCAGAATTGAGATTTATTTATTTATTTATATCTTTTCAGCATAAGGATGATTATAAACATGATTATAGTAACTTTCTCTTCTCATAACTTTGCAAAGTCTCTTAGCAGTCTCAATGCAGCTGACAAGCATTTAACCAGATTACAGGACTTGCAATTAATTTCCATATTGAAAAAAATGGTAAATAATAAAATGTATGAATATGGAATATGTGGTTTCTGTTTGGACAGAAACGCTATGAAGATTTTGGGGTCTAGATAAAGCAGTCATTCCAAAGTGAACAGGTGCATGTTGTTGTTTTTTTCCTGCGATTAAGAAACCTAAAATACTTTCCTGCTTTTTGAAAGCAGTGTCTCTCTGAGGTGGCAAGTGAAATGTGCAAATATTACTGCAGCGGTTCTTCACAGAGACAAAGCTTGGGATCGGTAGCTTCTGATGAAGTGGTTCAAAGACTGAGTGCCACCTTTAATGTGCAAAAGAATATGATTCCGGTATTACGGAAACCCCAGGGCATCTTGTTCTGAATCCACTAAATATTAAGAAAGGAGGTAGGAGAAGAAAAAAAAGAACACCACAGATTTTCCATAAGTCTTCCTGATTACCTCCCCAATCCCCTGAACTCCCTGGAGGAAAGACTTTCCACTTCCATTCCGGTTCCACCCCCCCACCCCCTTATGTGGGAATATTCTGACATTTAAAGTAGCAGACTCTGTGCTGAAATGAGTCACATTGTCACCCTGAGTCTTTTCTTAATTCACAGGCCCTCTTATAACCAGTGCCTCTTAACCGCCTCTCTTATCGCAGCTACCCTTGTCCACACACAGGAGAAAGCAATTCACTGTTTCTCCATGCGTGACCGTGAACTGCTCTGGCTCTAACAGTATACAGGCAGGAAAAAAGGGTGCCTGGGTATATATTTTCTGCTATAGGTTTGATTGAATTTTTTCCCGTCATATTTTCTTTCCTCTCTTGTATACATTGTGACATTTTCATTCAGGGATCTGGGGGGCTCTGGTCAGCCATCAGGCATAACATTTGTTTGCTAGCAATGAAAGAAAGTGTATGCCTTTTAAGTGAAATTACTTCAAGCATAAAGAGGAAAATCATACAGCCATCCATACTTTTGACCTTTTATGTATTTATCTATTTATTTATTTATTTATTGTTGCTTTCAATAATTTGATGTTAGACTGCAATTACTGTTGCTTCTGTAAACATCTCCACAGAACCCTCTGTGGTTCTGAAAGGCTCTGTGGTTGGTCTATGTGTCACAACAGTGGGTGTTTATGAGAACAACACAGGAGAGGAAGACACTGTTAAGTACATTCAGTGTCAAACTAATGGAAAACATTGCCATCTAACCTTGGTACAGTCTCTTACAGAACACCCTTCCTGGTCTTAAGCTGCTCCTGTCACCTCTCCATCCTCCTTTCATTGTGATCAAAACTCATCACCATTCTGGCACACCACATTTGAGATTTTCAGACTATGAAAGCTGTCACAATTGTCAAAATTAGGTATGAAATGCAAGGCATGGTGGCAGTGATGCAAGTCAGGTGGTGAATGTTTCGGTTAAGCATGGTGTGTGCTTCAGAAAAAACGCCTGCTACGAAGGAAATTGTTTGGCTGCTCACGAGATAAGACAGAAACGTTGGTGATTTCCTCTTTTCTTTCTGGAAAATGTTCATTCCAAAGGGGAAGTGCACCCTGCTCTCAATAATCTGAATAAAACCTACCTCATTTAACAGATGCTGTTGTTTGGACCTTTTGGAAACAGTTTAGTTAGGCTACAGGATATCATTATGAATACAGATTTCAAATGTGGTTAATGTTATATGTTCCAATTTCTCAGTGACACAATCCTGATATATATACTGTCAGTGGTTGAAGCTCAATAATGGCCTTGGCTTAACTCGTGTACATTAACTTCAGGAGGAAAAACTTCCACAGGACTCCGATGCAAAAAGGATAAACAAGTATTTATTCCTCACTTTGTATATCTTCTTACAGGAGCATTCAAAGCTAAGTCATCCTAATCCGAAACTGTACTATGGTAAGAAAACCATGTGGCTCGGTTCTTGCTTGAGCCTCAACTAAAAACAAATCCACAGGTTCCCCCCTATCAAATACAAGAGCCTATATCTCTTAAAGAGACGGTAACCTACATTGCTATTCAAAAGGCTATGTTAAACCAAATACAGACTGTGCTCATTTATTGAACATATATGAATGCATATTTAACATAGAACATATATAAATGCAACTTGGCTCCCACATATACATCCAGTGTGCACTTTATTAGGTATTTATTATTTTTTACACTTATTCAGTTATTAAGTCAACAAATTCTGCTGCTGTAGCCTATCCACTAAGAGGTTTGACACGTTGCGTGTTTGGAGATGCACTTCTGCATTGTTGTGTAATGCGTGGTTATTTGCGTTACTGTGACCTTCCTGTCAACTTCGACCAGTCTGGCCCTCCTCTGAGTGCAAAATTTCCTCACCTAATAAATTGCTCACTGAGTGAGTCAGTGATCACTTTATTAGTTAGCCCTGTTCGCCAACTTTTCAATGCAAGTATTTAATCATGTGGCAGCAACTAAATGCATAAAAGCATGCAGACGTGGTCAAGAGGTTCAGCCGTTTCTCAGACCAAATGTCAGAATGGGGGGGCGACATTGGCGCAGGCAGTAAGAGCAGTCGTCTGGCAGTCAGAGGGTTGCCGGTTCGATTACCATCCTGGGTGTGTAGAAGTGTCCCTGAGCAAGACACCTAACCCACAAATGCTTCTGATGAGCTGGTTGGTGCCTTGCATGGCAGCCAAAGGCCGTTGGTGTCTGAGTGTATGTATGAACAGGTGAATGAGAAGCATCAATTGTACTGCTTTTGATAAAGGCGCTATATGAATGTCAACCGTTTACCAATGAGGGAGAAATATGATCTAAATGACAGGGTGGCTTGAGTATCGCAGAAACTCCTGATCTTCTGGGGCTGGTTGCACCAACTGGACGTATGCCTGGTCTTGATGTTATAGCCGATGTAGAATGTTGATTTCTCACATGACAGTATTGTCAGTTCCTCTCAGTAAACTGACAGGTGTGAATAAGTTTTGTGAGACTCAAAGGTTTTTGATTAGAATTCCAATTGGGCCTCTGCTGTAAAGGTGTAAAAATGTCCATCTGTATTGCACGCATTGTGGTTATTGAAATGTAATCAGTGCTATTTGTTCTGCAAAAGACTGTCTGCTAAATGCCGAGTGACTTCTATGCACTTGAAATGGCTTCACTGGGGAGGCATAAATAGTAAAACATTGAGATAAAATCAAATGAAAAAGGGAATGGAAAATAAATAGATGAGCATAAATAAACAATAAAGATGCATAAACATTGATTTCTGGCAGTTGGGCTGTGTCACAAAGACACTTTCAAACGAAGAGTTAGAGCACTATTAATTCCCACGAGGAAAACATTTGTGCAGCAAATGGTTCCTTAATGGATAAAACCTCTTACCTGAGACATGCTCCAGCTACTATTCACACTGATGTCAGTGTGAATAGTAATAAGCTACTGACTTCCCAAGGCTGAGCGTTTAAGAATCAAGAAAAAGCGAACATTTAGAAATGGATCGATCTGTACTTGATGTTGTACATAGTACTGCATCTGACAAAGAAACACTTTTAATGTATTTTTTTAATTCTGTCACTCCATGTTCTTTTGTGTTTGTCATTTTCTGTTTCTTGTCCTGTGTTCGTGGTTTTTGTCCACTCTCTCTTTCCGCACTCCTTTCATTGATTAATTTGTTTCACCTGTGTCTCATTACCTGTGCTCTGCACTCACAACGGTTTGTCATTTCAATCACCATTTCAATCACCATCAAACCACAACACTGTTTATCCCTTGCCCTTCTCTGTGAACATGCTGACATTGAATCCCCCACTCACTCCAGGTTCTCTTACACTGTTGCTAACAGTGACAAACAGCAACAGAGCCTGCCATCCTTTTCGTAGTGTTCTAGTAAGAAAATGACTTTATTGTGCTACACAACACTATTTATATTTTTGTCTTTTTTAAGTTTTAACTTTAGCTAAGTAACTATATTATGAGCAAGCAAGTTATTTGGCTATGTAACTAAGATATGATAGTCTGCTGTAAACTTACAGTTTGAGACAAATATAGGTTTAGCTAAACACTCGCTACACACATGCCACATAGGTCTCATTGTCTTTGGTCAAACCACCGGAGATGTAGAATCTAAGGATCACTTGCTGGTAGACTCCACCATTGTTGATGGGCAAGGTTTATGGTCGTGCATGTTTCATAATAAGCCCCCCCACACCATTGGCTGTGGCAATTAGAACCAATTTGCAACCAATGAGCTTGAATTATTGTACGGCTGTACAATCTTTTGGTACAGAGTGTCAGTCTGTCAACTGTATATTTTGAAACATTTAAAGACTATAGACACAGGCAGAGGGTGAGTCAGATATACAATGGTCTTGTAACAATGTTTTAACACAAAAATCTTACCTATTGTACCTTAACCTGAAAGGCAACAAATGGACCAAAAAAAGCAACATTTTGGAAAGTAAAATGGAATGTAAAATTGAAAAATGCTTTGATTACTACTTTTTCATCTGCACATAAAACATGCACTAGCCTGTATATGGAGGTGGCAAGAACAAGGCTGAATCTACTGGGGAATGAAATTTGATTGCACTTGCACCCTTACAATCAAGATACAGATATCTATTTGTCAGCTATATACGTATCTATGTACTGTACAGAAAAAAAAACATTCAGGGGTCATAATTGTCAAGCAGTCCAAATGCTCAGCAATTCTAAATCACACAATTTATATAATGTTTTGAGTTATCAGCTATGCACTGCATAAAAGTGAACGTTGCAACATTTGAAAATGAAGGCCGATGATATAGATTTCCATCAGCATAAATTTGATTACAACTGACAGCTTCGCATGTAAACCACTTTGTAAAAAGTGATGGAAATGGATGTAAAGTATAAATCTCATCTATTTGGGCAGCAGAACAAAGCAGGCAGATATTGTGGCCTGAAACTATCTGATGTTACCTGACTGATCAGACATGACAGCAGCATGTCGCAATAAAACAAGACAGCTACAGCATGAATTATATGTCAAAATAAAAACCAAATCATAGAATTCCAGGCTGAAAAATAGAAGCTTTGCTCTTTTTCCACTTTTTTACCCAGGGTGACTTGCAAACTGGTGTAGATCAGTTAAAAAAGGCCAGTAATTCCCTTGGGTCAACATATAGTACATCAACTAACTAAGTTAAATAAACAAGAACAAAACTACCCTAGTAAATATTAAACTACATGAAATAAACAAAAGAAAAGAACCACAAAAAGTTACAACTATGTAGGTATTACTGTATGGCCAGGTAAAAGAGAGGGTCGGGATGGAGCAGAGGTGTGGTCTGAAGAGATCTCTTTGGTCTGTTTCAGAAGATGGCCTGCTGTTCAAATTGCTGCATGAAGCTCATTCCACCACCCGGAGCCTGAACAGCCAGCAGACATGATGAGAAAGTGCTGAGTCACCGAGGGGAGGAGCTTGACGTCCCAAAGTTGAGGAACGGAGGGGGTCTGGCTCGTACATCCCCTCCAGTGATTTTCTGAAGGGGCTTTCAAAATGAAGTATACTAAAACATGAATCACGATGGCTTGGGGCTGGTGAGTGACTCATCATGTCCCGGACATTGTGCATGGTTGTGCCCCATGGTCTGGGGTTGAATCCAGACCGCATCAGTGCAAACTGTGGTGAGACGGGTGCGTGGGGGTTGGACCCAAAATGCACGACTCAGAAACAATAGTTAGATAAAGTCCCGTTAGGGCTTTATTCGGGACGAATCCCAGGAGCGTAGTCAAAACAAGCAAAGTCCATACACGTAGATCCAGCCAAACAAACGATAAACAAACAAAAAGCACGGTGCTGAGGGAAGAGGCGAACTCCTAGTCGGTAGACGTGCAGGGAGGTCCGGTAGGAGGAGAGCTGTCAGCGGGGCAGAAGTACAGGCGGACGGCAGGCAGGGTCGTAGTCGAGGGCGATGCAGAAGTCGAAACCATAAAACAATCAGCGAGGCAAAGGTACAATAACGGTAGGCGAGGACGTGGTCAAAAAGCAAACGATGGTCAACGAAACAGAAATCAATAAACAGTGGTCGGTAAACAGGCTTGGATCTTAACATGTAATCTATCAGTAAATAATGCTCAAGTTGCGTTGAAAAACAAGAGGCAGACAATTTCACAACGAACAGTAGCGCGTCTGGGATATAAATGCAGGTGTAGCAAGGAAATAGAAAACAGGTGCGATGGATGACAAGTTTAACAAGGTAATTAGTAATCGTTAGTAATAAACCTATCCTGCCCTAGCATTAGTAAATTAGTAAATGACATGCACGAGAAACGTAAGGTAACATGAACACATGATTAGTTTGTTAATTCTACCCAATCCTGATCTAGCGTTAGTAGTTTTAGTAAATCGACAAATAGAAACAATTAGGGTGTGAATGACAGAAAGAGAGAGAGAGAGAGAAAGGCGGAACGCAAGGTTTGCGGAAAGACACGTAAAAGTGTATGTTGAAACCGTGACCAGTCTACGTAACAATAAACATAAATCAAAACATAACACTAAACGAACTACGACGATAACCACTCAACATAACAAGGTAAAATAAATCGTAACGAAACATAACTAGACATGACAAGAAAATAAATCGTAACAAGAAACAAACTAAACAACATGACGAACCTAGACTAACATAATACATGATAAGACAATTAGTGACTAAGACAAAATGAAATAAACATAAAACATGGCAAGACAGACCTGAAACGTGACATGTGGCCAGTAGCCCCAGAAGGTAAATCGTAATTGGTGAGGGGGTCAGCCAGGACCCTGTTTAGAAACACCTACTGTGTGTTCCTCCTTGATCTGGCAGAAGCATACCCAGCCAGTATTTCACCTTTTAAGGTGTAAGAGCACAAATATGTGATTTCCTATCCAATAAGCATGCATTGTGACTCCAGCTAAGCACATCTGTAATGCATGTGCATGCTGCGATAATAATAACATCAGGAACAAATGTAAGAAATATTACTTTCTTCTCAAGAATGCACACACAAAAAACACACCTTCACAAGTAACACATGTAGGCTATGTGCTAACGCCAGCTGTGCCAAACGTGAAATCTGTGAAAATGGCATTGATAAAACTTTACTCATGTTCACTCATTCCCAACACACTCATGCACATGCACACTACAAACACAGCTCAGATGACTGGCTACCAGTGACGGACTTTTCAACACCGGTGCTGAGGTCCATAAAATCAGACTGCTTGGGCGTACGGACACTGAGTACCAGGAAGCAGGAAGCTCTGATTCGGTCTGCTGCAGTTCTGAAAGGGCCGTGTCCCTCCTTCACAGCACAGTCAGACACCCCGAGCGGCAGGAGAGGTCATAGCTCCCGAGCCTCACGTCAGCAGGCTGTCCTCCTGCCTTTGACTGATGGAGGCGCATTCCACCGCTAACAGCTCTGTGGTCATCGGGGACTGGGGACACGGATATCCCACCAACCAGAGCCGCGACTTAAAGTCTCCTGCTTCATCATTGCCACTTTCCATCATGCTGAAAAATGGAGGTCATGCTCGGCGACAAAATGTCTTCTAACACAATGAGAGGGTTTTATTTACAGAAAAATAGATATTTACTTATTAAATGCTGTTCCACAGCTTGTACAATATGGTAAATAGCATTTATTGTTTTTCATAGTTTTTCTTCTGTTGCATAATCACTTCAACAAGTATGATATCTTTGCCTAGATCTTGAATTTATTGCATCCATAAAATGCATTCTATTGTGTAAGCAATAAATACAATTCAGTAGAACTGTGGGAAATAACCGTTATTACTAAACGTCAAATGAGCCCTATATGACACAGATCAAACTTCCTCAGCCTTGTACTGGGGAAATGAAGACATATGAAAGAGTTGTCATATTATTTATTGACATATTATTTATTTGCTTTTATTTATTTTCTTATTGTGTACATATGACGTGAACCTAGGCGCCAAGGAAATATGAAGACTGCAAGAGAGAAGCTTTCGGCATTGAGTTCACAGTTTTCTGCCAGCATTTGGTGACTGAACACAGTCTAACAGACACTGCTAGACATGAGAGGGAAACGGGTAATGAGTCTGTGTCATGGGACAAGCAAATGTCCCAGTTTCTGCCTTTTATGCTGTTTTTGTGTATGTGATGAAAGCCAGAAGTCACTGTGGGTATTTACTCTCAACAATGCTGTGTGATCTGCTGCCAAAAGGAGCCTGAAGATTAATTTATTAATTTATAGGTATGGGGGAAAAGGTAATGCGCAAAGAATGCAGCATCTTTCTGTATTCAGTTTTGCTTTGAACCAAGAAAAACGAAGATGGAAATATTATTAAAGGTCAGTCTTTTATTTCTGCTGTTTCCATTCCAAAACAATCAAAAACTTGGAAAGATCCCAGCAGAGATCTTGCATTAATGTTGAGCCAGACTTCACGGGGTAGAGATGGGGGAAAAAAAGTATGCACAGTACAGAAGAGAATAATTTTTGCCATGGAACATTAGTAATTAGCAAGAACTGGATGAGCATGAAATCTCCTGAAAAATTGTTTTCTCTCTCATGTGAATTATTGTGCTTGCTCATGTCCTCATTGAACATTTTGCATTGTATTCCAATTTCACCACTAACTTTAATGAACAAATTTGTTTCTTGGATACAAATGTATGTAATTGTATTTTACATAAAATTCTGACAACTGGTGTGCTAAGATTTGCCATTGGAAGGACTGACAGTATCACCTTTGAAGACTGTGAATGCTGTTACAATTTATAAGATGAGGTTATCAGGAAAATCAATGTTGTCGAGCATATTTATCATTAATATTGGTGTGCCTGGCATGTGCATCAAACAGGACTGTTGCTGTCAGTTTTATTATATCAATTTATCTGAGCCAATGTGTAGAGTGAACCACAGAGCACAGTGTGTAATAATACTGTTGTTATGCTTGCATATCTCATTAATTAATTGAATTCAGTCAATAGTTTAATCTGTGACAATTGGTACATAGTAAATTTAAATTAATTCATATGAACCAATTATCTAACGAGAACTTTTTTTGTGGCTGGCAACACAAATTATTAGCAGTAATGACTAAACCTCAGGTCTCATCCCCATATCCTCTAGCCAGAACAAGTATCATTGAAATAAGATATTTGGTCAAATAGGAAAACATATAAAAGGGAAAAATAAGAAATAAAAGCTTTGAAATAGAATATTGTTGTCTTTCAATATGTTGAAAGAAACAACATGTTTTTGCCACTGGTTACGGGAACTAAAATGCATGTGTTCTCTTGCGTCCACCACAATATAAACGCACATGCATTAGAGTCCCAGAAAATGAGGCATTGAGCCATGGTGGCGCAACAGGCTAAGACGCAGCAGACTTGCGGTTGCAGTTTGCTGCAGTTGCACACCGGGGACCGGGGTTCGATTCTCGGTCCTGCCAAAAGCCAAGTTTGGCCGGCTCATTTGGGGCAGCAATAATTGGCTCGCTGCTCCAGAGGGAGGGACTTGGCAGGGTTATTAGATCGCCGCACCTCGGGCGCCTCGGAATCATGGCAACGGGCACGAGACGAGACGGCTTGAAGAAGGCGTGTCGTTCTCCTTCGGGCCGCCGAGGGACGGGGTACGGGCGGTACATCTAATACGACTACCTCCAATTGAATCAGACGAGGTACAATTGGCTACCAAATTGGGAGAAAAAGGGAAAAATCTGGAAAAAAAAGAAAATGAGGCATTGATAGAATTGACATTCTATCTTGTGCCAAATTTAAAACAACCTGCAATACACATGCCAAAAGATGCAAAGAAGGTCAGAGTACAGCACCTATTCCAATCCATTCTCTTTGAGGAGAGGATGCATTTTTTTCAGTAAATATAAAACTTGCTGATGTGGTATAGAAAAAGTTATATGATCTATGTAATACATTTTCACACACACACACACACACACACAAACACACAGTGTGAAAGAGAGATTATTTTTGGTGAAGCTGTATTTTGCAAACTGAATAAGATACAACTTTTCAGGTTGCCTTTTGAAAATACATTCACTATGTGTCATACCAATTGTATTTATTTGGTAGCATTTTCTACCTTTTTATATTCGGTAGCATTTTCGGAAAACCAAGTTAAACTGCAGGTGAATAAAAGTGTGAGTTATTTGCTGAGCTTTTTTGCTCACCGCAGACTGTAACTAAGCTTGCATGTGAAGTGAAGTCTGAGGAAGACCTTCCATTTGTAGCTTAAACATGCAGTCCACAGACACGCGATGACCAGTGGGGGTCACTAAAGAGCAATGAAATGCACAACTCAAACAGACTGAAGTCTCCCGTACCCTGAGCAATGAAACCACAAATTCCGTGTCACTATCTGGAGCTACCAACCACACTCAGTACTGGAACTGTCCCTATTGGGGCTCATCCATGGACCACAGTGTGGAGCCTGAGCCAAATGAGACACTCTGCAGCCATGGTGGTGAGTTCATTTTGATGATTGTTAAACCGTGTGAACTTGTACATTCATTTCCAGGTTAAGCATGAATGTTGATTGGGTCCAGTCAACAGTGGCAGGCTATTAAATTCTTAGCTCCCTTTTCCCTGAGGTCCAAATTGTGAACATTTCTTTATTGTGCATTGGGATAATTATAGAAAATAATGGTGTATGCAAACTGCAGTGCAAAATAATAAAACAGATACAAGTAAAGCAATTAAACCAGACTGTGTTCATTGTTGTGTGCCCCTTAAACAAATCAGTGCTACAAATTGGTATCCAACTTGACTAAGATTGATTAGTGGTTAAATATATTAAATTGTCATAGGGGTTTGAACATTCAATTGAGAACTGATTTGGTTTAATCATCTGAGACAGCCACCCCAAGGGGCAGAGATTAAGGAAAAATTAGTTGAAGAATAATCTTTAAATTGTGTTTTCTTGCTGGAAAAGCCCTCCAAAAGCTCTTTAAGGGCAATTTAAGTATTTACAGTAGAAAACCGTCAAGGGATGCCACAATAGCAATGGTATTCAATTAAAAGCTCAATGCTGATTTATTAAGATCACATTGAATAGAAAAGGAGCATACACACTGGGTTTCCTGCATGGAAGGAAAAATTACTTCCCTCCAGTACGAAGTCAGCTCTCAGTTATTGGTTAATACAGATAAATATGTTTACATTCAAACTCTGTGTGGTGGAAAGCCTGACACAGTGGGGTGTTGTCAGGGTTACGGAATGTCAAAGCACAGTTTTTGGCATTCGTGCAATATATCATAGATCCTCTATGCGCTGTTTTTATTCCTTCACCATGTAAGGAGCTTCAGTGTCATTGAAGTGGGGAGCACTTTTGAATGAAACAGCACATTTTGTGAAACAGTGAAATTACAGATTATTCAGTTTAAATACTTGAGTATGAATTGATTTCATATGACTTGATTTTATAAGTCTTGGTTTTATGCACCATATTCAGTGTTAAAACTAAGTACTGAATAAATATTTCAGGAGTAAGACAATTTTGCAAACTATTGGACCTAATCCTGTGAGGGAGGTTTCCAAGGAACAAAACATTTTACATCATTGGACCAAAAACATTTTTCATGGTCATACATTTTTTAAATGGACGTGGGCATCCTGTGTTGCTCCAAATTGTACAAACAAAGCATTTTCAATGTTTAATTTTTCATTTGTTTCAGATTTTTTCCTGTTTTCTCCCAATTTAGTAGCCATCTATTCCAATTGCCCATGTGTTAGCCTGGATGGATCAGGTGATCCTGAGAATGACAAGCCTTCTCTAAGTGGCATCGTCCTGCCCACGACTGTGATTCCGAGGCGCCGAGCGTGCTATTGCATGCAGCGATCTCACTGACCCCCCTTCTGAGTCCTCCCCCTGCCTTTGGAGCATCGAGCCAATAATGTCACTCCATGTGAGTCAGCAAAACACAGCTTTGGCAGGACCAGGAATTGAACCCCAGTCCTTGGTGTGCAACTGCAGCAAACTGATGCCCGGATCAAGGTCCGTTACTGTAACCGTGCGCTACCCGGGCTCCTGAATGTTCCATTTTTAAACTTACGTATTGACTCTACAATATACGCCATATCCGTCATCTCCTAACGGAGAAAGCCACCCAGCTCCTAGTCCAGGCGCTCGTCATTTCCCACCTGGATTACTGCAACTCCCTCCTAGCCGGTCTCCCAGCGTGTGCCATCAAGCCCCTCCAGCTGGTCCAGAATGCTGCAGCCCGCCTGATCACCAGTCAGCCCAGGTCGGCTCATGTCACCCCACTCCTCATTGGCCTCCACTGGCTTCCTATTGCCGCACGCGTCCGATTCAAGGCCCTAGTGTTGGCATTTCAGGCTGCTAAGGGGACTGCCCCACCTTACATCCAATCCTTAATCACTCCTTACTCCCCAGCTAGACCACTCCGGTCTGCCAGCTCTGGTCGCCTTATGGTTCCCTCTCTATGAGCACCTGGCGGTCGAGCTGCACGTTCACGCCTGTTTACCGTTCTGGTTCCTCAGTGGTGGAATGACTTGCCTACCACTGTCAGGACAGCAGAATCCCTCCCCCTATTTCGACGCAGACTAAAAACACACCTTTTCAAACTGTACCTTAGTCCTCCCTCCTGATTTCCCCCGCCCACCTTTCTGATATCCCTATCCCTCGTCTAAAAAAAAAATTGCACTTATGATGACTATATGTTTAGAACAACACTTCATGTGTATTTTACTAGTTATGGATGTGATGCTTTAAGAACCTATGCACTTGTAAGTCGCTTTGGCTTAAAAGCATCTGCCAAATGACAAAAATGTAAATGTAAAAATAAACTCCAAACACCTGAGATTTAAAGCCAAAGGCATTTGATACCCAGGTGTGTCAAGGAAAGCACCTTTTCAACCACTTTAATCACATTACAATATGGCTGCCTTGGCAACACTCCTGAAGGTTTTCAGCAAATGGAACCACTGGCAATTTTAAAAAAAAGTGGATGTGTATTTGTTGCCTTGTGTGGAAAAGGATAGTTTAGTAATTTAGTAATGCTTCAGGGTTGTATTATGGTGCAAGCCATCACTAAATCAAGACTGACTGCAACTACTTTGATTTGTGCTTGTTAAAAGACTATTAAAAATGAATGGAACTCATGAAACTCTTTGAGTATATTATATATAATACAGGTTCATGAAACAAAATATTGCTTCACACTTCATAACATTGAATGATCAGAACCAAATCAACTGCCATCCAGTAAAAGCATATTGAATTATGTGCTTGTTGATTGATGTTGTTTTGACTACATATTTTAAGCATAATATCATATTTTAATATAATATCATAATTTTCTATGTATTCTCTTTTTAGACAACTTGAGAAAAATTTCTCACTATTTGGCCAATTCTATATAAATATATTTATTTATTTATTTTTCGATTGCCTCATAAGAACCATGGATAAAGGATTCAGTCTTTGGGGATTCAGATCAAAACCCTGCACAAACATTATCAACTTCATATGACACACAAACACACACACACATACACACACACACACACACACACACACACACGCACGCACACACACACACACAAGCTGTTTAAAGTGCATTCTTGGATTTTGGAAGAGGATGAAACCATAAGATCATTTGAATAACTAGCAGCTTAACAGCTCAGAACCCAGGTGGTGCTCAACCACTGTGCCCTTTAAAAGTTTGAGTGAATATCTGGTTATATAATACACAATGTGGGAACTGTGTGAGAGTGCTCCAAAATGCACATCTCCAAGCATAACACCCACAAGAATGGCATGTGTGAATCATTTACTGCAGGTCCATGTTGAACAAAAGCTCAATTCACAGAACAAGCAAGCTGCATGTTTCAGCATGTGTGCTGCATTCCAATTAACACAAATAAATAAGTTAATAGATACATAAATAAACAAATAATGTGTTCTCTATTTTGGGGGACATAATTTATGGCATTTAGTGCTTCCATTCTCACACAACAGCAGGTACTGTACTGTCAGCAGCTTCCAAACTAGTGGTGAGTCAGTCTCAATAAAACAGTGTGGCCAGTCCAAGGGCATGGCTTTAACTTTAACCCCATCCTGTGGGATACACCTGTAATTAAGCAGTTGGCTCTTCGAGTATGTAGGCCCTGAGGGATATTAGCCAGGGGGACTGCATTGACATTTCGGGTACAAATCCTCTTGGTTCTCAAAATGCTCTTCTGCAACAAGGAAGTTAGTCATGCAACCCTCTTGACATCAGACTTGCCCCCGGACTAATAATCAGCCTGGGTGACTGCTCACTGGCCTTAGATGCTAAGGTAGGTACCGCCGTCTGCAGCAATCAATACTCTCTCCGTGAGCTGCCACTAATTGCGAACTTTGGCAGGCCTGAGGACTCCACTAATTAATAGAGACGGCAAGTGTAGATGCCAACAACACTCACAGGCCTGTTAACAAGGCCCATTTGCTGAACAATTCTCTCAGCTTTAGGGTATAATAAGCAATAGAGGTCTCTTGGGCCACACATTGAATGTTTTTCTATGATTGCATTACCTGCTAAATGCATCACCTTTTTTTGATTAGCAGTAATCCATTTAATGAAATATCAGAGCGTGGCCCTTCATCACAACACCACACATCCTGTTTTAATTGGGCTTCGTTTGAAAAAAGACCCAACAATGGGTCTTAACCAGAATTAATCACCTAAGTGGAAAAGCAAGGGGGAGAAATACTTATTTGTGCAAAATAAGTTGCAGAAATATTGCTACGCAACACAAAATGAAAAACGGTCAGTTTAGTAAAAGTGCACAATTAATTGCATTTAGTAAATTTCCATCCATCCATCCATTTTCTTAACCCACTTATCCTGAACAGGGTCGCAGGGGGGCTGGAGCCTATCCCAGCATACATTGGGCGAAAGACAGGAATACACCCTGGACAGGTCGCCAGTCCATCGCAGGGCACACACACCATTCACTCACACACTCATACCTACGGGCAATTTAGACTCTCCAATCAGCCTAACCTGCATGTCTTTGGACTGTGAGAGGAAACCGGAGTACCCGGAGGAAACCCACGCAGACACGGGGAGAACATGCAAACTCGCACACCCAGGACCTCCTTGCTGTGCAGTGGCAGTGCTACCCACTGCACCATATTTAGTAAATTTTTGAAACATAATTAACTGAAGACTGGCTAAGGACACAAGCACCCTAGTTATGTACAAGCTATGTCTGAAGGACATGATGTGTGATAAAATTTCTGGCAAATGATTTGCATTCATTCTGAGCTTTCTAAACACGTCTAATTGGTAAACAAATGGAAACTTTTAAAATGGCACAAAGGTTAGCTAATCATTTAGCCAATTATTATTAATGTATTAAGCAAAAATGCTAAAGAAGAGTACAGCAGCAGGTCAGTCTCCTTAATGTTTAACCTTTTGAGGAGAAGGTTTTTTTAAATATTTCTTCAAAATTCTAGATCAGTGTTCTTGAATTAATTTTCTTTCAATGAACAGTAGTGATTGTTATATCAATATGATAATGTTCAGTGTGAAGTTCACTTACTGGCTACGTCCCAAATGGAAGACAGTTGCCTTGATGCCTCTTTTCTTGCTGCCTGATTAGACCACTGTCCTTCAAAGATATAGACGTAGGCCCTTAGGCAACACGTAATGAGACGCACTTTGAAGGCAGGGAGACGTCAGATTCAAAATAATGTGTTTATGTGATGCGTGATTACAAACAATTTAGCTGCCTAGTTCATGGAAAGTTCATGGAGGCTTAGAAAGATTAAATATGTTATTTCAGTGTATTAAGTAATTAAAATGCATTTAAAAAATACATAACTACAACAGAATATAGAGCACGTTAGAGACGCAGCACTGTTTCAGCCTAGCTCTGCCTTCTTCTGTGTTCATCTCATTTGAAAAAACTATTCTCCATATATTTATGGTTATTTTTAGTAAGATAATAATTCAATACTATTGTAACATAGCCTCATCCTTTTGCTTGTTGAAAGTGATTAGCATTATATTAGCTACCAAAATTACTGAGTGGACCTTTCCATGGGTTTTGTAGACTGGTCCATTTCTGGCTGCCTTTCCATAAGATTTACAACATTAGATATACACTCATTTGGAAGGACATCTGGAACATGGAGGGGCATTGGATAAAGTTCCTCCTTATCTCCATGTACGATGTATTGCCAACACCGACAAACCTCCAAAGATGGAGACTGACAGAGGATCCCTTCTGTGCGCAGTGCAAGAGACCAGCAAACCTGGAACACATTCTGTCGTCCTGTCGGGCAAGCCTGACTGAGGGGAGGTTCAGGTGGTGCCATGATCAGGTGCTGGTGCAACTGGCTGATGGACTGGAGAAGGAGAGGAAGCGGAAAAGAACTAAGGCCCAAGACAAAGGCCCCCACTTTCTCAGGCCTGGGGAGAAGGCAGGCAAGGAGGACAGATGTTCAGGGATCCTTGGTACGGCAGAGGACTGGGAGATGAGAGTTGACCTCGGAAGGCAACTCAACTGGTCCCAAGCAACAAAGCAGGTGGCCCTAATAGAGCTGACGGTACCCTGGGAGGAAAGGATCGAGGAGGCACATGAGCACAAGCTGGGGAAGTATCAGTCCCTCATCTCTGAGAGCCAGCAGAGGGGTTGGAGAGCCTGGAATCTATCAGTGAAGGTGGGTTGCAGCGGTTTCCCGGGACAGTCACTTTGGAGAGCACTGGGGATGCTTGGGGTTAGAGGGGCAACCCGCAACAACCTGGTGAACAACATCTCAAAGCAGGCAGAGACAGCATCCAGATGGCTGTGGATAAAGAGGAGCGAGCGGTGGCTAAACCAGGCTGGCAGAGGGGAAGGGGGTCAGAGCTGTGTGGTGAAGTCCTGAACGGCCGAGGGGGCAGTTCCAGGACGCTGGTTCTGCTGTCGAGCCCCACTGAGGTGTCGTGGGCTAGTTGACGAAACACCGGTGAAGTGGGGTGCCCACTTGAAAACCCAGTGAAGTCAGCAGTTCTGAAACATGCAGCTCTGCCCTCAGTTGAAGATGTCTGAGGGGAGCGACTCCTATGCTAACCACCCCACATAAGAAGCAGGACGTAACTCCTGCCAAGTGGGGTGGTTGTGATATACCCTATCGTTTAAAGACAGTCAGTTCAGAGATGCTCTTATTCATTGTTGTAATGTGTGGTTATTTGCTGGTCAGCTTTGATCAGTCTGGCCATTCTCCTCCAGCATATCTCATTAACAAGGCGTTTATGTCTGCAGAACTGCTGCTCACTGGATTTTATTTTGTATTTTCACCATTCTTTGCAAACTCTAGAGACTAGTGTGTGCGTGAAAATCCCAGGAGATCAGCAGTTTCTGAGATACTCATACCACCCTGTCTGTCACCAACAATCATTCCACAGTCAAAGTCACTAAGATCAAATTATTTCCCTATTCTGATGGTTGATGTGAACATTAACCCTCTGGGACACTGACAAGATCAGATCAACTTTCTTTTCTATTTGGATGATTCACTTTGTGAGATTTTACCATACAGATACAAGAAACACATTGACAGAAACCTTAGAATCTTGATTTCGCAATGCACATATTGACACATAACATTAATAGTTTTAAAACACTTAAAATTAGATGAATACGACTACTGTGATTTCTTAATCTTTATTCATTAATATGTGAGTTTCGCCCTGCACAAATTCCTGCCCATCTCATTCAAATTGAAACAAGGTGATACTTATTCTCTGGCAGGGGAGGGGCGATGCCATGTGCGGGAACGCCAACAGTAAAGCACGATACAATGACATACAGAAACAAGGGCTATTCAATTCTTTTGAGGTAAACATTTTTCATCACGGAACATGTTTCATTACGGAAAATGGCACGAATGACTGGACATCTTCAGTAGGTGAATTTCTTCCCCACACCCTAACAATTGCATCTCAAAATAATACACGTGATGTGTAGTGGTATAGCCAGGATTCTAAAACTTGGTGTCCTTGCACAATTGATATTGGCATATTGTATCTACGTTTGAGGAAAAAGCTGAAATAAGTTAGCTAAACAGACCAACTCCAAAGGAAAGTGTATTTCTTACGATCATATTGGCAAATACGTGTGCTGTATTGCAACTTCTATCTGTGTTCGTCTGAATATTCAGTAATGTGCATTTGTAAGTTACCACTCTGTTCTGAATTTATGAACGATTCTAGCCATTACATTTCAAAATAATACCTCTGAATCTTTGTAAGACGTGCATGCTCGACAGAATGGACATTGGGAAAAAAACTGAACACTCTGTGGAAGTGCAAAGAGGGTGATGTCCCCCTGTGCTTGCAGCTAAACAGGAACTGTTTTTAAAAATGGCACGCTAAACTTTTATATTTCTAATTGGATTTGCTACAATATTTTCTCATCGCTTGATAGCCAAGACCTAGATGAACAAATTTCAGTGATCCAAAAATGTTGTTACAATAGATTAGTATGTGTTTTTACAGCATTCCTGTTCAAAACTACTGTTTACAATTTGTGTGATTCTAGAGCAATTTACAACCAACATATGATTCTGACCTACTTAATGTTGCCAGGATATTGTAGCTGGGCTTGTGCTGAAAATAAAGATAGGAAACACTTTGGAATCACTGTATAGAAAGTTGATTAAAATGACACAAATGTCAGAGCATGGCACAGTCACCAGTTTTCCTCATTTTGCTCCCAGACCCCAGAGAGTTAACTGAAGCTCCTGACACGTATCTACATGATTGTATGCATTCGACTGCTGCCACACAATTGGCTGATTATATAATCGCATGAATAAGTAGGTATAACAAGGTAAAGTAAAGTGCTCGGTGAGTGTACATTATTTTCACAGGAACATTTTAAACATGTAATATAATTAATTATGTGTTTTGTCTGTTTTTCATCAATAGAACATGGATAATTTAAGCATGACATTCAGTCACGTCCTTTGATTTTATGCAATGCTGTTAATGTCTCAACCATACAAACGTGCATGGATAATCGTTCATGGTATTTGCAATTTAAAATTAATATGTCAATGTACATAATGTATGGCTGTGTAATTGTGTTCCAAAATTCCTGAAAAAAACTACTAACATACCACACTTTTACATAGTTACACACAATTTTTCTGCAGTAATTGGCACTGCCTCACACAGGGCTTAATTTCACAGGAAATGTGCTTGCCTCTTGTCATTTCAGTTGGATAGGCTGCAAAAGGTTTAGGATTAAACAGGCAGTCATGTGGGAAAGCAGAAAAATAAACACAGGCCATTTATCTCGCAAAGCATGTTCAAGCCCTTGTCCCCGTTTATTATTTTCCATGTGCTAATTATGAATATGCAGGTCATTGTGGTTTTATGTCTTTCCCAGGAACTGTGCATTCATGGATGGTCACAGACCTCCTGTGGTATCATGGTCCAGATGGCAGCCTGTTACAGTGGCACTAAATACAACAACAATAACAACCACCATTCAAATTTACTGTTCCTGTTAGGGGATCAAACCAATATCATTAGATCCCAATAAGCACAAATAAAAGGGGGAAAAAAGAAACAAATGTAATAGAAGAAAGGTAAATTATCATTCAGAAATATTCCAAAATGAACAGAAAGGCAAAGACAGAAAATAACTCTCTAAGGTTAATTAGGGATATATAAACCTGGTTTTAAACTTTAAGTGATCAAAAGCAAACCTGAACTCTAAATGGTGTAGACTTAAACAAGAAACCTTTATCATTTCTTCTTATTTTCATTTTTTACTGTTTTGAAATTATTTAAAAAATGGAAATGGTTAAAGATTACTAAGACCCAGGCCCAGGTGATTTACTCGTTAGGGCTTCAGTCAGGTGAGGATTATCCCAGTGATGAACTTTTTATTGTGAAGTAACTCCAGGCCTTCTAAACTATCCAACTGCAGTCGCTGCTCTGTCTGGTGTTAACAGCCATGGGTTTCTCTAAACAGTTGTCCAAGGATTTCAGGATGAAGATGCTTAATTTCGACCAAGAAGGAGAACGCAATAAAAGCTCAATGCTTCAGACTGCCTATTTGCATTATCAGAAGGATTATTAGAAAATATGAGAATAAAAGTACAGTTGAAGTCACGGCAAGGTCTGTAAGACCAAGAAAATGTTCAGAATGACCCGAGATCTGGTGAGAGTTTTTGGCCACCACCAAAGAAGGTATGTTTGGATAAAAAAGGGCGAAGCCTTTGTAGAGAAGAACATCTTGCCTGTTAAGCATGGAGGTGGATCCATTATGCTTTGGGGTTGTGTGGCAGCTGGGTGCACAAGAAATATTGTACGAGTGGAAGGAAGAATTGATCCCACCAAATATTAAGAAATTCTAGAGGCTAATGTTCAAAGGTCAGTCAAGACATTGAAGTTGAAGTGAGGTTGGGTATTCCAGCCAGACAGTGACAAACCATACCAGGAAAGAAGGATAAAGGTTTTGGAATGGCCAACACAGTCCCAGACTTGAATATTATTGAAAATCAGTGGAGAGATCTCAAACATGCCGTACATGCAAGGAGGCCGAAGAATACATCTTAGCTAGAGGTGTTCTAGCAGAAAGAATGGGGAAAAATGCTAAACTGTTCAATAGAACCTTTTTCCCCACACTCTCCCATGTCATGTGCTGAAATAGCAAATGTATAACTTTACCGTCAATATTAATAACTTAAACATTTTAAATACAACCTGTAATATAACATATAAATGAAACACATACAATAATTTTAATTTGGAACATAAGTTTACCTGCCAAAGAAATCTGTGGGTATGTATTACTTTGCATTTTGTTCCCACAGAAATATCGATTCTTATTCAATTCAAATCAATTCAATTTTATTTGTATAGCGCTTTTTTAAGGGCCTTTGTCACAAAGCAGCTTTACAGACAAACCGGGCCCCAAGAGTACGCCGAGGGAAATCTTATAAAGATTCATTTTTATCAAGTTGCATTGGCGGAATGTGTTGCTTTTGACTGGGGTCATATATGATCCCAAAGGATATGTCATCACATAACCATCACATCTATTGGTAAATAGTCTGCATTTATGTAGCACCTTTATCCAAAGCACCATACAATTGATGCTTCTCATTCCTGCACAAACACACACACACACACACACACACACACACACCAACAGTGATTAGTTGCCATGCAGCTAGGCACCAACCAACTCGTCAGGAGCAATTGGGGGTTAGGTGTCTTGTGCAGGGACACTTTGACACACCCAGGGTGGGATCGAACCTGCAAACCTCTGACAGCCAGACGACTGCTCTCACCTCCTGAACCAATGTTGTGCCAAAAATAGCGTTTTGTTGCTTCACGCAGTCAAGAAATTTTGGACGGATCAAATATATTACCATTAAGATATCAGTAAAAGCATATGTCTGGGGTCAGACATGACCCCAGTTGGTCGGTTGAGGGTTAAAAGACATGGAAAATCTGTTATTGTTCCTGCTTGGTAGCACAACTTGCAAATGGAGCTCAGCCACCTGGAGGAATTTTGAGCTTTTCTGTCGTTACTTCCCATAAGCTCTGACACCCTCTACGAAGGCCTGCTTCAGAAGCTGTTTCTGTGCTGGACACCCCGTAAAAGCAGGAAGGACATTTCGGATGATAACTGGACATTGCATTACTCCCACCGCAGGGATATGGCCGGAGTTAATCAGAGCAGAGGAGCCAGCAGCGTGTGATAACAGGCCGGCCATGGAGGGGGCAGGCAGAGCAGCTGTCACTGTAATGAGCGGAGAGGCACTCGGAGACTGATTCAGGGTACAGGTCAGCAGACCGTCATCAGCGCATTACCGGAGCGCGATCGGAAGAGGAAAGCACTGCCACAGACACATGGCTTTCACATTTAAGGGGCTTGCACAGTGAAAGGCTGGATGGAGGGTGTATCAGCAAATCCAATCAGATGCATAATACATATACAAAGTTTAGGTGGTTGCAATGCAAAATTATGACATTAAAGGAATCAATAAATAAGTAAATAAATAAATATCGTTGAGGCCAAAGCAGCTATATTTCTTGCAACTGACTTCAGGTTTCCAGGTACAATTGTATGTGACCTAGGGTAGATGTCACATGTTGATATACAGTATAGGGTACCTCCCACTCCACCTCCATAATATTAATAAATAAATTAATGTCATATGTTATACAATAAAAGTATCACCCACATTAGTTGCATGAAGTGTTAAGTTCTAGAGTGGCATGTAAGGGTGTTTAATTTATTGCCTCAAGTTTATTCAATAGAAGTAAAACCATTCACAGGAAGCCTATAAAACCCCAGTGTTCTGAGACGTCCCCACTCTGATATTAAACCCTGTTTTACAGCCTGGTCCATAGACTGGCTCAGACATGCACTTTGGATGTACTGCCTGAATTCTGACCTGGATTTAAAATAAAATCCTTGCGCTGGCTGTGTTGGATTTCTGTTCCCAACGGTAATGCAGATGGCAAGAGTTTGCTGGCTGACATAAAGGTCTTTTCAGGTTAATGTGACCTAATTATGGCGAGAACTTGTCAGACGGGAGGTTTGGATAGCACTTAATTATATAACATAGAGGTCTCCTGAGGGCTGTTTTCAAGGCATGGACATATTGTGCATGGTTTGCCATACGCTGTCCAAGCAAAGACAAGCTAATAAAGATCAAAGCAGAACTGACAAATAAAACAGAGCTGTAAAAGAATATAAATGGAGGAGCACATGCAAGAAATAGCTAAAGTACCATGAGAAACTTATAGAAAAAAATTAAGAATTTTTTTATTTGAATTGTGAATTAAAAATAAAATGTACTTATTTACTTTATTTACTTATTCATAATGGTATGATGACAAATACAACTCACTAATTTGTCAAAAATTAGCACAAGGTTATCGAGCATTTGACAATTAATAAATTATTTGCAGTAGATTAAATGATTAAAAAATGCATTCTTTTGACTACAGTGGCTCAATTCTCTATTAGACTAAACACTTACACTAAAACTTCTGAAAACCTACAACAGGTGTGTTGGAAGGTACAAATCATCACAAGTGGAGTCCTACACGATGTCACTTCGATACAAAAATTAAATTGAATTGCTACATTGCTGTCATCTTGTCCGAAACATTGTAATTAAATAAATTAATTCAGAAATTGTGCAGGAATCCTCTTTTATGTGAGCCAAATGCAGGTGACTGCATAGATTCTCCAACAAAAAAGAAAAAAACGATGTTACAGTGGCTAAATAAATCTGCTCAGTATATGCTATTTCATAAAGCTATCTGACATTGTTTCTATCCCACATATTGATTACCCCTCCAATGGACATACTTTCCCTACAGACGATGGCCACCCATTAGTATCTACAAGTGAAGATCTGTCATTGGTGGATTGCTCTGCCCTTTAGAGTATTCATTTGTCTGAGAAAATTCATAAACCTTTTTTCTGTCTACTGACAGGGAACTTGGGTCATGTCATTTGTTGCAATTATACATGACAAAGTTCCCTTCGATTCTGCAGCCATGCTTTATTTTCAGTATTAGCACACTGCTACAGCAGTGCATTTATTTGATGATGCAGTTCTTAGGGAGGAGGACACGCACAACTGCACGTGTAGATGAGAATAATCTTCCGTCACTGTCCGCCAGTTCGGTGAAATCTCAGTCGCAGTCACTCAATATCAAGATTGGTAGGTCCTGAAATGGAGGCTCTATAATAAACCACTGCTATACTGTGCCACATCTAAAACAGATTCATAATCCTGTCACGACTATGAGATTGATGAGTAATGATAAAAATGGCTCTGGGAGTGAGTATGTGTCTGCAGATCTCTACATGCAGTCATGAATGAATGCTGCTTTGTGTTTATCTGGTGCTGAAAACTAAACCAAATGTGTTGATGTAGTCATCATAAGTACAGGTTTCTTCAAAAAAGTACAATTCTACCTATTTAGGACAATCTTGAAAATGGGACGTTGCATCTCAAGTTATATAAATATAACAGAAACAGTTCAAATGTGTAAATTTGGACAAGCTATCTATGTATAAAGATGTATATGTTCCTGAAATGATTCAGGTACTTTGCTTGAAGATACAACAGCACTGACCCACCAGTGAATGAAACCTGCAACCTCTGTGTTACCAGCCGAGTTATTGAAACATTTATTAGAAAGAAAAAAGGAATGAAAGACAGAGGGGAAGAAACATAAGACATGTTGAGAGAAGAGTTCATGGTTTTATTATAAGGACATTTATCTGTGGGTTAAAGTGACTGGATTCAAATGTGACAGTGAAAATGAAAGGCTATGTCACAGTTTCAGTAACTGTAGCTGTGGAGAAAAATATATATTTGCTGTATGACATTTTTTCAGCAAGACTCTGGTATCTGGCCTAAAATTCGTATTAGAAAAGAGAACATCACAGTAAGTCTCTGGCATTGTGTGTTCCACACTCTGTTGGCACACTTCACAAACAGGGGACTCTTGTTTAATACATGAGATACATATTTCAAAATGAACTCCTTCAGCTTTCCCATTGCCAGAAGGTAGAATGGACTCTCAAGTGAGTTGCATGCATTTTAAATCCAAAGGTAAGCTTTTCTGTAAGCAGAAGGGCCTATAATTAAATCCAGTGTTAGCCATCTAGTTTAATTTGTATCAAGTTTATATGCTCACACAATGTCTGTCCAGACAATGTTCTAGACAGACTTAATCTTTTCAATCACTTTGATGCCGAATGTATTTTTTTGCTCATTTATTCCTTTTTGAATGCCTTCTGAATTGCATCGTTGCAGATAAACAGTTTAACAGGGACCTGTTCCACAAAGCTGGATTACTGACTGCAAAACCCCGGTCCTGCCCAAATCTGAAACATTGACTAAAGTAAAGTTTAGTTTTCCTTTGTGCAGTCATCCTGCTTTGTGGAAGAGGCCCCTTGGCTTGCGTATAAGTGGTGATGTGTACAAACAGTTGGTTGTGTTCGCTAAATGACTGCTGTCAGAATCCTTTATGACAAATTCTGATCAAGGCATAGCAACCCCATGTGTGTGAAATGATAGCATGCCATAAATATTCATGGGTTATGGCGGAATGATGGATTCATATTTTGAAAAATGCAGAACAGGATACAAGCCATGGTACAGAATGCAGCAGCAAGTGTTTTACTCTTGTTTTCATATATACTGTACTTTTTCTTGTTTTGGCTCTGTACTCCAGCACAGATTTGAAATAAAACAATAAGTATCACTTTAAAGCTGAGACTGTGAGGTGAGCTTTCATTTTAAGGTATTTACATCAATAATGGATTCCAAAAGCTGGGTATCATCCCTGGAGATGCACCGCCAGGCTTGTACTGCCGCCATCTTTTTAGGCAGCATCTGTTGATGTCTATGGGTCACAGACTTCAGGCAGTCATTGAATGTGGGTTGCAGACTTCAGGATACAATGCAATGCAATCATTGAATACAAATCAAGTATGATTACTTTATTTAAGATTAGGTTAATTTATCCAATTTATATTTGTGTTCCCCAAAAAGGACTGTAAGGACTATAAAATTGTTTCTCACCATTTAAAAAAAAATAATTTTGAAAACAAAACAAAAAAAAAGAACACTAGAATCATATTTTGTGTAACGATGCCTTGTAAATCTACTACTTTTTATTTGTATTTCCAACAGTAAGCATGCTACAGTAGAAATGAAGAGACAAAAAAAGTGAAACCCACATGAAATTCAGTTTCTTATATTTCAGTGAGAGGAATATATTATAAGAGGGAAGCCATTTTTGGAAGGTGGTGAGGGTGCCCCGTGCTGTTAATTCATGGTTTTCTGCAGCCAACTCTCGTCAGACTCAACCACGAAAACCTTCCTCTCTGCCAGCTTCTCATTGGAGTGCACATGACCCAAACCGACAGAAATTCTGCATAGTAGGGCCAGCGGGAAATTGCAGCTGACAGTATCAAATGTTTCCTGGGGGGCACTAAATATTGCTCAAGTAATTTGACCTCTGCCTTGATTTAACCTGAGATGGAATTTTATTCTTGAATGAATATAAAGTGGAGAGAAGAGGGGGGAACGCGTCTGTTATTGATTAATGCGTGAGAATGGTAATGCAAGGCCGCATAAAATGCCCTGGTGCATATCCCTGCATGTCTGGCTGACTGGACGTCCACCCACCGCCTGACGCTCTGCACAGGGAAGGGCTCCACGTTAGCAGCTGCTACAATCGCTGTCGATGGCTCTGCAGTGTCTAAACCTCCATCTATTTCTGTGGCCCTGAGAAACCAGCTGAGCTTCTCAGCACACATTGTAGCAACTCCACATTACTGCAGGCCAGGAGTCTACCTTTTTCTCACCCCACTCAGCTGCAGGCGCTCCATATTTGTTGTCTGTACTATTTCAACACCTGCCTGCCTCCAGTAACGGTAAATTCACAGATGCAAGCCCAAGTCTAGTCGCCATTCAACAGGTTACTTTGGCCACTCGCAATTAAGCCACTTGAAACCAGCATGCCAAGCGATTTCCCCTGCTACCTTTGGACAATGGGCTCACTCCAACAGCTTATTTTATCCATCCTCCTTTCCGCAGTCCTTGCGTGACCTGGAAATCAATCGATATCTGCCATATTTAACACATTCCAATCCATTAAATGCTACTTGGGGGAGTGAGAAGTGCAGCCTTTGCAGAAGTCTGCTGTCAGAGAGTGTGGCATATAAATAATTCACCTGTGGATCCAACTCTCCACATGTGGCACGTCTGGAATTGATGTGAGGCGCGAAGGAAGAGACGTGTCAAAATAAGCAATTAGAATGAACCCAGTGATTACAGTATACGCTACACCCTCATATCAGACCTATCCCCTGGACCCAGTGATTACACTATACACTACGACCTCATATCAGAGTTATCCCCTGGACCCAGAGATTACACTATACACTACGACCTCATATCAGACCTATCCCCTGGACCCAGTGATTACACTATACACTACGACCTCATATCAGACCTATCCCCTGGACCCAGTGATTACACTATACGCTACGATCTCATATCAGACCTATCCCCTGGACCCAGTGATCACACTATACACGATGACCTCATATCAGACCTATCCCCTGGACCCAGTGATTACACTATACGCTACAACCTCCTATCAGACCTATCCCCTGGAAGTTGTGCTTTCTCTCAGGGCACTCAGCAGCCACTCTTAACCACCCTCATTCCCTGACAACGATAACACTTTACAGTAATGTTATATGAATTGGCGTGAACTAATGTAGTCGTCAACTAACTGCCCGGCTTCATTCATGTATTTGTTGATCATTAATTCCCATTAACAATTATATTAGTTAATGTCAATTCATACTGGAAAAGTAATGATGAAAAAAAGTAAAACGTGAATGTTGTAAGGAGAAATGTTGAGTGTCCTGAACCCCAAGAATCGTCTTTTCTCCCTTATCTGTCCTTTTCTTACGATTACACACCGGGTGCAGTCTCATTTCAAACTACAACTGGACTGCAACCCTCAAGCCATGACGACGGACAGTTTTGCAACTCTTTTCCCTTACCAGCCTGGGAGGAACAAGTGGGTCGGACAAGACTGGACACCTGGTAAAATAATCACAAGGCAGTAGCAAACAGGCTCCCTTGGATCAGAGTAAACCCAGCATGCACAATATGGACTAAAAGAAACATTGTATGTATGTATGTTCATGTATTTACTGGGGATGATATGATAATGTGATATGACTGTAAGTAATATCAACAGAAATGCAGGAAATATTCTATGCACACTGAACAGTTATGAGATGGTATAAGGGGAGTTATGGTATGGAAATGTACATAAGTGTTTGGAATGACGGGCCACACCTTGGACTCCTATAGCAACATATCCGATTAATTGATAAGGGACTATCATGAGATCTCGAGCAATCGCAAGAGAAATCCAAACGGCCATTTGGGGAGATACTGCTGAACAGGTCTCCTGGTACTATAGTCTAAGGTGTATGGAATCATGTACTGTGTTAGTAAACTTGTTCATGTTTGTTAGCCTTAGCTATCTGATGTTTAGCTATTGTTATTAGATGTGTTCGTATTAGCTTCACAATTTTTTACCTAATCTTTGTCTTCTTATTACAGCTTTGTAGTAGTACCTTTCCTTTCTTCTTTCTTTACTAACACAATATCCTAAGATAGTTAGGATAATGGAGTCTAATAGGTATCCTAGTAATTAGGATACATTTGGGTTTCCTTCCTGTAATAAGGTCTAAATCCTTACAGGTTGGGGGTCCTCACAGTTTAGTGACGCAGACATAAAAATACTCATTAAGAGTTGGTCACCTAGAAAAAATTCCTTACAGTATTTGTACATCATTAATTAATTAACTACATTCATTAATGTCAATGTATATTGAAATTAAAATAACAGGTAAGGCATTTTTTTGTGGTTAACTAATTATAACTGTAGAATGTGGTTTGATAACTGTTTCCCACAATTATCTGAAAACCAGTCTTTTCAGACTTCACCGTAATTATGCTAATATCACTTTATTCTGCAGGTCGTGTGGCACACATTTAGTATCTGATTTAATGTTTGGCAACCTGCAAATACTATGATATCAGTTATTACTGTTCTTTTTGCATTATAATAAGTTGCCAATACTGCTGATATTATTATCAAAGAGCAACATTGTAATATATCTGAATCCACTTGACCTACATAAAAACATAACATATTTGTGTCATATTTCTATGGTTTTTCATTTTTGCCCTGCCAATATTTCTTGGCATTTTATTTTGTCTCGTCTCTCCTTTATCAATCATTCATTGACCACATTGTGAAAAAAAAAAACCAAAGTGCGTTGTCTGTTTTTTGTCATGGGTTTTTTTTTTAAATGATCAAAAAAAAAGGAGGAAAAAAAACATACACTCTGGGACTGGTGTGATTTGTTCCTGGGCAGGAGGAAGAGGACACGTGTATGTCCAGCTACTGGGGACTGAAGCGGGAAGGCCGCCAGTGGTAAGCAGGCTCATAAATATGGAGGAGATGAAGGGGAGCAGATCAGGAGAGACTGTTTGAAGAGCGGAGAGCTTGGCAGCACTTTGTGAGACAGCAGAAGCTGAGGCAGGCCAGACCCTGTGAGGGGAATAACTGTAGCGCAGGTGAGGGCAGTGGTGCATCATGGGGGTTTGCAGGCTGAGCAGATGAGGACCATACAGAGCCAGTGGATGAGCACATGAACAATGAATGTTCCCCTTGGAATGCAACGAGAGCCGTTGTATGTATTGCGCTTAAATAGTTTCCACAAAACATGTTTTAGACTCTTGAATGTACTCTGGCTGCACTCTAACAGACAGATTGCAGCCAGTGTGTTATGTCACTCACATAAATGTATTTCACTCAGCCACATCACAACAAAAAAATAAAGAAAGATTTGCTTGCATATTCAAACACTGTAGTCAACAAACTGCATTATTATTTTGTGTACAATAATACATAATGCCATGCAATGCAAACAGAGATTACATTTATGCTTGTGTGTATGTATGTCTGTACAGTATAGAGGAGGTGCCCTTTGACTAGTTGTACCTGTAGCAATATTCTGCGACTTGTTCCATCCCATGTTTATGGTGATTGATAGTGGATGTATGCTACAGGATCAAGGGACTCTTCTGCTTGACAAAGTGCATTAGTCAGCTGTGTCCTCATGAGAACTCTGCCTGGCTACGTGATCAGAGATTATTAGGGGAATTCAATTACTGCAAAGATATAAGGTCCATTGGTCACAACCAAATCAAAAGTGTAACACAATTCCAGCTCAGGCCTCGATGCTGCTTCATCAGGCATAAGAAACCATTCTCGAAAAGAAAGATGAAGTATGGATTTTTAATTTGTGATTGACACGTCAATCAAAATTGAGGTTGGTCTTGACCTTGAAAATATTCTCGTAACTTGTATACAGAGATCTTCAAACTGCATATTTAGCATTTCAGTTTTGGGTTGTCTGCTGAAACATATTTCCTTAACCCTTTAAGGTGTAAGATCACAAATATGTCATTAGAATGTTCTTAATTGAACATTCTAATGCGGATATGACTATCACTACTGTTAACTGATGTTTCTAGAACACTGACATAGAATTTCTAAAAGAATTTACCTTCAAATGGTAAAATACTAATAAACATAGGAGGAAAGAAAAAGCAAAACGAGTCGGCAGGACTTGTTAGATTCGAGTGGCTCTAGATACCAAACTGCACCTAAATAAATCCAGGTTACATTTTGAGCCAATGCTTTTAGAGCTGTAACACATTGTACACTAGGCCATTAATGGATGTCCCTCAAATTGACCAGCCCTGGAGAGTCTCTATCTAGAGTGCTGTTTAAGAACTAAAAATTCAGTCCCATCCAGTGCCATTAACTGTCTTCAGGTGACCCCATTATAATATTTTTTTCCCCTAAAAATAAAGCAGGTACTTTTCTTTTTCTTTCCTTTTTTTCCATGAGTTATTCACTTATTAAAGCCGTTCACGTAACATTTAAAGAATATTACAGAAGGCTATTTTACGTCATATGAAACCTACTTTGGACAAATTAATTATGTAAAATGTCAATTTGTTGTCCTTGTGGGATTAGATCAGTGTTTTAATTAAGTAGTGTCATTGTTATTGTTTAGTGGCTCAAGAGAATCGGGCTATTAAAATATAGTTGGTTGTTATGGCAGAAGTTTTCATAATAAAATATAATTACCCAATCATAATTCTTTAGGTCAGAAGAATCCAATTTTGTTCAATTAATTTAGACAAGGCACACATTCAAAGACTTTAATTACAGAGAGGAAATAAATTTAATATGATATTAATATTGTATTTGCACTGTGATTTACCCTTACTACATATATATATATATATATATAGATAACCAACATCATGACCAAACAGCAAAAATACTGAGAAATAGTGGTATTTCTCGATCTGCCAAAGACAATGGCCACATCCGAGTATACAGTATACAGCTTACATACTCAATAATGGGCAAGTACGCTCTTTGGACATGGGCAAAGGTGCTACAATTCACCATACCACCCTTACAAATCATACACCCATTATACATAACTTTATGTTGAAAAATATGTTTTCAATTAGTGGCAGTTGGAGGGTTAGACATGCATTATATGAGTCCTAAAATTCCCCGGCAGAAACCATTGGATAAAGATGATAGAGCCTTTGTTTGACTGGAGTCGTAACCATAGTTACCAATCTGTTAGAATAGCAAACACAATCTCAATAACCCCTTCTATACATGGCATGAGCAGAATACTTTTGAAAGGTCTATAAAAACTCTGGAGAGTTTTGAGGTGCATTTGTACATAATTGTTAAGAATTACAAATGGATTTTTAATTTTTTGGTTTTGTCTGAACCAAATATATCTTGTAACAGGGAACAGGATGAAACCTGCAACTGCAAGGGTTCTTCATGTCTACTGTCAAAGTCCTACTCATAAATACTGATTTGTTGTCCCTTTTGTATATTATGAAGAAATATGTCAGTTGTATTCTGTTAGATCTGATTAGACACACTTAGTGTTTTTTTTTTTGTTTTTTAACTTATTTAGACTTTGTGTCTGCTGATGTTACCCATCCACTGCAAGCTTTGGGTGTTCAGAGATGTTTTTCTAAATGCATGGTTATTTGAGTTACTGCCATCCTGTCAAATGTGATGGTGTAACCATCAGCTCCGCGAGAATCTTTGCTTTTATTTGAATTTGTAAAGAAATATGCAAAAATACGTTAAGAAAGGAAGGTTTTATTAATGTTTGATTAGGGGAGAATTATGGGTGTGTTATTGCCCAGCGCTGTCCCTGTATGTCTCAGGGCGATACATGTCTGCTAGTCCCTTTAAATTTAAGATACACAAACAAGGCTTATGACTACAGAATTTTTATATTCAGTAGGATGAAGGAATAATCCATGCTTGACGGATTGAGGGTTAAAACAGCAATTCCTGAATCCAGCAGTTTTAACCATCAACACCCTCATTTAAATCTCCAGCACTCTGAATACTGAACAGCTACAAACCTCTCTTAACTAACATGTGAAATATGTTTATTTGATTTAATTTGGTCATTATTATCACTGATATTAATTATCAATTAAATTGCCATATTCAGTAATAGGCAGAGCAACCTGTTGGATCAACCTTGAAAAGGTATACTTAATAAAGTGGCCACTGAGTGTATTTCACTCCACAAATGCAAGGAAGTACATAGTGCTCGAGCACGCATGCATGTGTGTGTGTACGTGTATGTGTGGGTGTGCATGCTAAATAAATCCAAATAATTCTAGATTTTTTTTTTGCATTTCATTATAATGAGTAAAAAGGGAAACACAAACAATGTCATGATTTTGTCATTTTTATCAAAATAAAAAGAATGCCAGTCTTTTGAGTGAGTAATTGTGCGTTTATGATAAAGCACAATAGGCTGTTGAATAACAAATGTGCAATCAACTTTGTGCTAACTGATCTTGACAAATATGTTGATCAAATATTATTATATAATGCCTGTGTTCATTCTAAAAGAGGCATTCATTTTTCTAATAAATTCAAGAGTGAACATGTCTTTATTAAAGTGCTACAAAAACAAACTATTTTATTATAAACTGTTTTTCAAGTTGGTACTTACAGTACAGTACCAATTAGTTGGAATCCAACTGAGGGCCTCCAACCTTTCTAACATTATATTGCCCAAATGAATTAGATTAATTTTCATTAGAATTAGTTAGTTTATGAATTAGTTTCCGATATTTATTTTCCATTACATTACAATCATTTAGCAGATGTACTTATCCAGAGCGACTAACAGTTTACTGGCTTTACATGTGCATTATATTCATTACATTCGTTTCACCAATGCACTTGCCCACAGTGACATTAACAGTAGCTTCCTGAGCAATCATAGACCTGGACCAGACCTGGCAAAGAATATTCTTATATCAGCTAGTAATGATGCCTGTCAGTGAAGCACTACATTATTACTGACCATAGTAGACTCTGCATCGAACAGTCCCATGGCTGGAGTCAAGGAAAAGAGCCACAGGGATTTCATCCAGAGCCAAACAGCCAGGTGCTGGATCCACTGCTGTAGATACTGTATGGATAGGCTTCCTAATAGGAAATTGCTTTGATGGTACACCTGGTATTAGTAAGTAACATTATTTATTTTTAATGCACTTTTTCAACTGCTGTGCCAGCTATATTTAATGTGGCCAACAAGACTGGAAATTGTGTATTTTATACAGCACAGTGAATTATGAATATGGATTTATTCTCAAATGTTCCCTTATTTGTTGCAAGTCACATATTTATATGTACTCACTGAGCACTTTATTAGGTATTTATTAGACTTATTTTTAGACTTATTGGTCTTCTGCTGCTGTAACAAATCCACTTAGAAGTTTGATACATTTGTGTGTTCAGAGATGCTCTTCTGCATACCAATGTTGTAATGCGTTGTTATTTGCAATCTAAGTGACTTTGACTGTGGAATGATTGTTGGTGGCAAACAGGGTGGTTTGAGTATCTCAGAAACTGCTGATCTCCTGGGATTTTCACACAGACTAGTCTCTAGAGTTTGCAAATAATGGTGCAAACAAAAAAAAAGCCTTGTTCATGAGAGATGTCAGAGGAGAATGGCCTGACTGGTCAAAGCTGACAGGAAAGTGACAGTAACGCAAATAACCCCACATTACAACAGTGGTGTGCAGAAGAGCATCTCTGATCACACAATGCATCATAACTCTAAGTTGATAGGCTCCAGCAATAGAAAAAATAAAAATAAGTAAAAAAAAGACCTAAAGAAGTGCTTGGTGAGTGTACGTATATGTATACGTATATGTATATACATAGGGCCAGATGTACTAAGCCTTTTGCAACGATTTTCAGACATACATATGATGCATTCTGCCCAGGAAACATGCATTGTATGTATGAAACTGGTGCACGGGGCGGGAATTGCAGTATGCATGTGATCAGGGTAAGTCATCACAAGATGCGCTTCTGTCCTTATGCAAATGCATTTAAGGGTGGATCGCGCAAATAAAGGGTGGCTGATTATATATTCCCTTAAATTTACTAAAGTTCACGCAATTAAGCAAGGTCAAATTGTGTGTGAAATTTCTCTGCCTCTATAGAGCAGGCGTAAACCGAGGTGCAAGACAGAGATGCACATCTAGGCTTCAAAGATGCACTGAAATAATCTTTGCAACAAGAATCACACTATTTCAACCCCCAGAGCAAGAAATACTCAAACAGATTTTTAATATGAAATATTAATTAATGATTGCAAGCCAAGCAATAATTAAGGCTGGGTGTTTGTCACAGAAAATATTTATTAAATAATTTATTAAATGAACCAATATTTCATGTGAAGCAGCAGCAAGTGACGGACATGCTCAAACGTAGTGACTATCTGAACTTTAAAAAAGTCAGTGTTGTCGCTAGTAAAACAATTTGAGTAGACTAAATGCAATGATATTTAATTGCTTTTAATGGCTTTTTTTGGCCATCTTGGAATAAGCGTGAGTTTGTTTTTATTAGTTATCCTCCGAAACAATCATGGAAAAGAAACAGGGAATTAAAGGGACTGTCAAAAAAGTGAAAATCACCTGCGACTTCTGTGACAAACACTCAGCCATAAAAATAAGTATTGTTCTGGGAGAAATAAAAGATGTACTGGTACCTCCCACACAACATCCCCATTCTACTTCAGCAATAGTGAAGCTCATTGCAACATCTCGCATTTAATTTAAACAAAAATAGCTGCCACAACTGGAATATGTCCACATTTAGTCTTGTGCAGGATACCCTTTTACATGGCAGCCTACACATGGATATCGCCACACGCAGTGATGATAGTCAATGCACTAAACACCCAGTTTTAACTGCGCTGTTCAAGATCTGTCTCTTTCACAAAATGAGGCTTGTAGGCAGTCCCATTCGCTGGTTGCATAATGAGCTGTAGCCTTTGTAAATAAGACATTAATTTCAGGCACACTGCGACCGCACCAACATACCCGCGTCAGGCCGCATTTTGTGCGAGCTTCGTGTTAAAAAATCTGGCCCATTCAGAATATGCTGTCAAAAGAGAGTGTGGCCAATGTGCTAACCCAGAAATGTCCACAAAGGTCACACTTGTTTTCTTCACAATCTAAATTCTTGAAACTTAATTTGCATCTGCAGAATGGCAACATTGAGCAAAAAAGTTTCTCATGCCAGACCCTCAATTATCAAATAAGAACAAAGGTTAAATTCAACACTGGATACAATAATTACCCAGAGCCATCTTCTTCTGAAGCAGCCTGTTGGATGGATTATCACCATGGAAAAGGAAATTCTGTCAAGAAACAAACTTGCATCTAGACATTTTGTTCCTTTATAAACATAGCTTAGCAAGGGAAAAGAATTACGTTGCAGTCCATTGTCTCTAAGATCTCAAACCGAGTCCAAATGGGACCGTATGTTCTTGATTAGAGTTGATTTAACAATAAAACAGAAGACATAATAATATTTCATTTAACTGAAGGATAGTAATGGCAGACCAGGCTCTGGGACCCATACATTATTTCACTGCACTGCAGGAGGGATCTGTGCCAGCCATGCAGAGTATTGTGGACAAAGCCAAGTGCCAAGAAATGAGTGCAAACAGGACCTGTTAATGAGGGAGGGGGAAGGAGCAACTGAAATGCATCAGCTGAACCATTCCTTATCACATTACTGCAATCCCACATTCTTCACAGAGGTTAATGACGGCCATTATAAGAAACTGAAGGACCAACTGCCTTCCATGTCACACTGAATAAATAAATGAAATAAAAGAAGATGTCCAAGAACAACTATTTATTGCAGGATGTGGCGTTGGCCCAAAGCGAAATGTATTAGCATCTGTCCGGCACATCCCGTCTGCTGGAAAACCCTGCCAACACAATTAGAAATCCAGAGCTGGCACCTGGCAGCTGCCATTCTACCGAATGTGTAAGCCATATTTAGATGTTTGTTCATTTATCTATCGATCTATCTATCTATTGTGGCATCTGACACTTGTTTAGATCAGCCTTAAGGTTCCACTGAGTTTGACTGACACAGTGCTCGAGGCCATTGTTTAAATACCAGCGTTCCCTGCAAATACCACCATGCCTGAACCAAAACCAAACAAGGTAGACCACACTGGGGCAACAGAGTAGCATGGTGGTTAAAGAAGGGGGCTTGTGCCTCTGTGGCTATGGGTTTTTACAATATTCTCTGATGAGGCACTGAGGCACTTAACTGAACATAACTGAATATAACTGAAGTACATATTAAAGGTACAATAGATAATTTTGGACTTCTAATGGTCAACAGAGGAATAGCAGCAACAAACGTCGGGTGTCGGGCCGTCAACTGTATATTTTGAACCCTGAATTTAAGGACTATAAACACAGGCAGAGGGTGAGCCTTTTTCAATGATAGGAAGGGATATACACTTGTAACAATGTTTTAACACAAAAATCTTACCTATTGTACCATAAGCTGTGTAAGTAAAGATGAATATGAGCCTAAACAAACAAAAAAATGATACCAAATCCATCCATCCATCCATCCATCCATTATCTTAACCCGCTTATCCTGAACAGGGTCACAGGGGGGCTGGAGCCTATCCCAGCATTCATTTGGCGAAAGGCAGGAATACACCCTGGACAGGTCGTCAGTCCATCGCAGGGCACACACACCATTCACTCACACACTCATACCTATGGGCAATTTAGACTCTCCAATCAGCCTAACCTGCATGTCTTTGGACTGTGGGAGGAAACCAGAGTACCCGGAGGAAACCCACGCAAACACGGGGAGAACATGCCCCCGGCCGACCGGGATTCAAACCCAGGACCTCCTTGCTGTGAGGCGGCAGTGGTACCTACTGCACCATCCGTGCCACCCTGATACCAAATCAGAAAAGAAAAAGAACAATATTTGCGTACACATTGATACAGTGTCAAATTAGTCAAATTGAATGCAAATGAGTGCAGAATTGAAACATTATTTCTTTATTTGTGCAATTTACATGCAATTTACCAACAAGATAATCTGAAATTAAGACTGTAGCTACTGTCCGTGCTTAGTAGTGTTACCCATGAGCCACAGCCAGAGTTTTAAAAAACGTTTCAAAATGAGGGCTCAAGTTTTACAGTAACAGTGAAACTGTTACAAATCCAGCCTCATTTACGTATATATGTGATTTATTTTTTCTGCAATTGTAGATTACAAAGCTTTGCGTCTTCACTGCATAAGCAACCAATGGTGCTCTGTTAGGGGTGGGTTTCCTGAAAGCCTAAGAAACTCTCTAAATGCATCTTACGATCGCTCTTAAAATAATGTTGGTTGCCCGCACACATTCGTAAAGAAAGAGTCTCTTTAGTTCCCTTGAAAGCCATGTAATGAGAGAACGTCATCTGATTAAGAACCTTGTTAAGACACTTAATCCAAAGATTCAACAGTATCGAGAAACCCACCCCAGACCTGCGGGGCTGCATGTCTTCTGGAAAGCCAGTGAATTACAAATGTCATACAACACAGTTTCAGGAATGGAAAAAAAAAAGTAAAAAAACTGATATCTAAAAAAGAACACAGATCAATAATATATAAAAAATACATTTTACAATTATGCACTTTATTATATTATTAATACATAAATATGGAGCAACTTAGAAATACATTTGAAAATAATGTAAATAACTAGGCTCCACAATATATACATTTTCTTTTGACTTTTCATTTGTCATCTTTTATCACAGGCATTATTATTACAATGCAGTTTGCCAACCCTTTTATGTGTGTGTGGTGTCACAGGTCTTGACTAAGAATGTACATATGATACCTGTTCATATGACGAGTGTCAGGACGGTAACGTGATGTTCCTCTGTGCGGGCCTCTGTGCTGTGAATGCAGCTGTTCGGTTTGCCTTCGGTAAGTGCTAAGAGGAGGCTGTGCCATTAGATCACCAAAACTGAAGGCATGCATCTGTGTGTGGGGTGTGTGCGTGGTTGGTGTGTGCGTGAGTGGGTGGTCAGTATACAGTATGTGTGTGGGTTCATTTATATTTATCGAGACATGTTTGCAGGTATTTGGATGATATCTTTCATTGCACCTGATTGTTTAACCTCTTATGTCTTTAGAGGGTTTTTTATGCATTTATTGCTTTCTTTGGGATGCAATATTCAATCACTATGGTAACAGGACATACCGTTTGAAACCATTAAAACTCACGGTTCTGTCTGTATAACCTATTTTAAGATGCCATTGCTTTAGGAGAGTTTCGGACAGAGAGGTAGGGAAGGGTGACAGGTGGGGGGAAGTGCAAACACTTTTTTTCAGGATGTAGAATGCAAATTTTTGGTGATACCGTCCTCAAATTTGAAAGGAGATCTGTCCAGTGTTGTGACTTGGCTCTATTGTGTCACTACGAATAACCGACAAACGTTATGTGACTTTACAAGACTCCACAAGCTATGTCGAAATAATACGAGGTGGCTGCCATTTTTCGATCACCAGTGAATCAATACCGGTAAGCCAAGGTCGATATTTAAATTCAAATTTGTATATAAGCTTTCTCATTTCGGAATTGCATTTTAATACATTATGATGACTCATTCTCTCGCTTCATGGCATTTATTATGAAAAAGTATTGATTCACTGGTGATCGAAAAATGGCAGCCGTCTCGTATTACTTCGACACAGCTTGTGGAGTCTTGTAAAGTTACGTGATGTTTGTTGGTCATTTGTAGTGACATTATGAATTTTGAGGGCATGCAAATTCGTACCATAGTTACGAATGGGTTGTGAGACCAAGTTGTGGGTTTCTATGCGCACCAGCCACAGCTACAATAATTTACTGTGAGATATTCATTTGAATTGTTCAAAAGCCTATAAAAACTGATATGTCTCTGTACAATGTTTGGGAAGAGTCTACATTCTGGGAAGAGCAAAACCCACCGTATAATGATCACCAATCATGTATTTTATGAATATTTTCAGCTAGTGTCCAAATTTTTTTGTACAATTTCGCAAATGTCCGGTAAAATCCTGATTGAGTGTGTGCCTGCATTGTTAAGCTGTAGAGATGTCCTTTCTCCTGTCATTTTACATAAGCTTATTTCAAATTTACCTCAGACCACAGGGATAATGGTCAGTAATAACCTGCACTATTCACCTTGCTGGCCTGACACTTAGCAGTCCATCACTTAGACAATTTCCCAGTCCTATTACTGTGTCAGTACTCCATTTCAAATTGAGCAGTTATTTGTGGGCTCTCTCTTTCCAGACAGAAAATGCACACCCTAAACAAGTCTCTCAGTGAATTGTGTGCTTTCAAAGTGCAGTGATATTTTAAACTTCTAAATACAATCATCAGTCGTTTGCTATTAAATATATTCTTAAATGTATCTATTGGTGAAAGCTATGTTTAATGTCAAATATAGGGACATAAATAATCTATAGAAAATCCATGATCATTTTCCATCTACTAGTCACCATGAGCAATGCATCCATATTCCAGTAGCTGGCTTCCTGGATGGATGGTTCTGTCAAACCACTTATGCCTGCAGGCAAATCCAGGCCAGCCAAGATTTAAACAACAAGGGAATTCAGATATTTGGCTCAACTGGCTTTAAAATGGGGGGATTTAAAATGACATTACATTACAGCACTGAATGATCAATAGATCACACTTTTTATTTTATTCTTATCTTTTTAGAAGATTTGAGGTAACCTTTATTGTCTGATTTGTTCAAAAATTTACACCCATTGACAATGAACATTTTATGTATTATTATGTGGGTTGATCCTACTGGCATATATTATTGATTTACAGCAATACTACAAATACAAATCTTTGACTTTAAGTAATTTAGACTACTAGATTACAAATGTGTGGCAATCAAACATAAAATGGTTATTCTTGATGTATCATGCAATCATCAAGTTTGTTCTAAGATTAATAAAAAAAATAAGCTGAAAAAGCAATATCCACAGGACATTTTTACAGGAGAGTTTGGGACTAAAAGTTGATCAAAGTTCACAAAAAAACAAGTTAAATAAGCTGCTCAACATGTAATAGACAAGGGGCATTAAAGACTAAGATTAAGGATATTAGCAATAATAATAATAATAATAATAATAATAATAATAATAATAATAATAATAATAATAAAGGCTACATTTAGGCGTACAAGTACAACCAATACACAACCTATTCAGAGAATATGTAGATAATATATGTCTTAAGTACATAAGACAAATAAGGGTGCAAGACTGAGGGCATAAATCCAACATTACTCACAGACCATGCACAGACAAGTATTTGTATGCTGTCTCTAAAAAACTGGAAAAACTCCAAGCGCCTGGAAGCAATGTAGTATAATTTAAAATAGTATACTAAATAAGAATGAGCATCATAATCCAACACCAATCTTTATTGGTTTAATTTCTATAGATCAGGGTTATTCACTGATCTTATGTCTGCTGGTTTTGCTTCAAATCAGGAACCAGTTCAGAACCAAGGAACTAAGTGAATTGAGGTGTGATAATTGTGTAATTAGATGCTTTGCTACTGTATATACAGTGCTGAGAAACAACAAAAAACTGCACATACAGTGGCCCTCTAGGATCTGGGTTGAGGACCCCTGCACTAGATGTACAGAAAGACTTTGCAATTACATTTTTATGTGGTTGGCTGAATTAATATAGTTGAACTAATGCTCTTCCTTAATTTATTTTCTATTTCCACCCTGTACCAATATACATAGCAAAGTTAAACTCAGTGACCACTTTATTAGGTATTTGATTGGTATTTATCAGCCAATTATGTGGAAGCAACTCAATGCATAAAAATTGGTCAAGAGGTTCAGTTGTTGTTCAGACCAAACATCAGAATAGGGAGGAAATGTGATTGTGTGTAACTAAGTCAGTGGTTCCCAACATTACAAATGGAGACCCCCTGTGTATGATGGTGTATGTTCGAGCCACAGCTAGCACAAAGTCCAAAAAACGAATTAAAAAAACATACAGTGAGCGGCAGTTCTGTGGTTGAGAATGTCTTGTTAATGAGACCAGTCAGAGGAGGATGGCCAGACTGGTTCAAGCTGATAGGAAGGCGACAGTAGCTGAAATAACCACGTGTTACAACAGTGGTGTGCAGAAGAGCATCCCTGAACACACAGTATGTCAAACCTTGAAGTAGACCAAATTAATAAGTCTAATAAATACTTCATGAAGTGGTCACTGAGTTTATACCTGTTATGCTTGACTCTGCATGCAATGTCCATATGCTTTCCCTCAAACACCTACTGTAGGTGTCCGCCTAACTTCGAACATTATTATCAGGCAGCCAATGTTCAATGAATTTCTTATTGGAAAACTTTTCTTTCAAAAGTACCTGGTATGAAATTATACTTTTATTCTACTATTTCTCCCCGTCCATGTATGAAACCATTTATTAAATGATACGAAGCCTGTGGAGCTTATTTCGGGCAGACAAGTCGAGAAGCACTGCTCACCTCACATGATCCTTACTTCTAATGGAAAGGGGCTATATAAACCACCAACCTTACCTGTTCAGGCTCTTGCTCATTTTGCACTCTTCTGGAAATCATGCAAAAGCTGCACTGCTGCCTGGCTCATTCTGCATGCTAAAGCCATAGCGCTGCCTGGCTCATTCTGCATGCTAAAGCCATAGCGCTGCCTGGCTCATTCTGCATGCTAAAGCCATAGCGCTGCCTGGCTCATTCTGCATGCTAAAGCCATAGCGCTGCCTGGCTCATTCTGCATGCTAAAGCCATAGCGCTGCCTGGCTCTTTCTGCTGCATTGCTTGTCCTATGCTGCTATTGCTCATAATTATAGTTGCATTTTCTAGCTGCAATTGGTGGGGGGGAGGAGAGGCAGAGCCTTGACACCAAAGTTTGCATTTATATTACACCTCATCAATAAACTGCTTAATTTATTGTGAGTTGTCTGACTGAACTGCAGTGTTTCACTGTTCATCTACCTTCAATACAGCTACACTTCTAAGCAAAAAAATACAAACTTAAAAATGTTTTTAACAGAATAATATCAAAATGATAGCTGGCCCTTCACTTTGACAAGTGATCATTAAAGCCCAATCATGTCTTCGAGGTCTAGTAACCTCAAAGACATGATTGTCAGTTCACTTTGCTTTAAACCTAGACCAGTCTCTTTGTTTCCAAATGTCCCTGATGGTAAGCACTAGAAGTATTGGTACATTGTTGAAATACCACAAACACACAATTATTTTCCCACCACTAGTCAACAAAATAGGAATATGGGGCTTTATTAATACAATAATACTGGAGTCATTTATACACCGATATCTTCCAGTGGAACATCCCTTTGTCTGCCAGACATACAAAACGAGCAGTTAATATTTGTGTAGCAGACCATAAAGCACAAATTAGGAATACAAATATAGACCAGTCAACCAAACAGAGCATGGGTCCTGTTTAGGTTATGAGAGTAAAGAGGAGGGGGTTGGGGAGAGGAAGTGATCTTGTGAGATGGCTGCCTAGAAGGGAGTTGTATTCTTGTCATCAAACACTATGGGCTTAAATGATGCATTACATCTTGGCCCATTAAATAGAATAATAAATGTCTGTGATGACCTGTGACTGTAGCTCAGTATTAGGTATTCTGTCTTTGTATGCCTTGTGTGTATGTTCCGAATTAAGTCATCATTCTTTGTCATTGCTGTTGTTTTCCCCAAATGTGCTTTTGATCGCCCTTTTACTGTCCTGCACCTGTTAGGTCCTCTACTGTATGTGTCTGCTCCTCACACTTGGGAAATGCCTAAAGAAAAGCTTTCTTCTTCAGTTAACTGTTATGTACCCAAGGGACCAAAAATATGTTTACCTTCCTATTTTTCATGTATTTCTTTATGACATATAAATGTGAAAATCAGAGCATTTGATTAGGTAGAGATTCACTGTAGAATTTAAAAATGGAGGAATTACAGGTGATATTTCAGAGCAGGTTCAAAATGGGCTGTGAAGTAGAATGCAAGCAGTGTCACTGTAGGAGTTTCTGTGGGAATCCCACCAAGAATCATTGACAGAGCCTGCATTCCTTATTTATAAATCCTGATACAGATAATAGGATCCAATTAGATGAATTTGCAAATGATACAACCTTTGGCAAACCGTTTGGAATCGAATAGAGCAGGTTTGTACAGTATCCAAAAGTAGGTGGTAACCAAATACAAATGGTATTCAGTATTGGTAATGTAATGTTCTGCTTTGTTTCATCTGGCAATACTATTTTAAATAAGTAGCTAAATTAAAATGAAAAGCTACATTTTAAATCAGAAAAAAGGCTTGCAAATATAAGTCTATCAATGTCTATGAATTATTATTGTGTATATATGAAAAACAATACTGTCTTTGATTTAAAACAGACTGACCGCAAACAGTTTTTGTTTATGTAATAGTTGCTAATGATTTGAAAAGATTTTTTAAGTCATGTAGTAGAGGGAGAGACCTTTTCATGCCTTTCTATAAGTACAGGCTTGAGGCATAGATACTGTAGCCTTTTGGGACATGGCAAGCCAAGATAAAGCTTATGTATTTCCATATTTACATTTACATGAAAATCCAGCTTGTTTAATAAGGGGATATTCAGTCAAACCTGCATATGACTCCATATATTGTCAAGAATCCTTTACATAAGATCACTGCAGTTCATTCCTAAATGAATATAATGCCTGAACCTTCCACACTGACACATAGAGAACCATTGACTTGTAAAGCCTTCTGCTTCAAGCTTTAAAATCAGAAATAAACTAAATCAAATATTGAGGATAGAACATAATCATTTTTGTCCTGTAAAAAGATTTGAGTCACTGACTGCAATTTATGCGTGATTCATTCACTGACCAACTGCATGAATTTGTTATCTGTGCGTACAATGCCGTCAATACTTCTCAGAGATACTAATATCTCCCATCTCAAACCAAGGTGGAAATAGAAGCATATTATGAACAGTTTTACTTGGCTATGCATTATACCTACGGCTTTATTGCCCAAGACCAGGTTTCTCATATGACCCAATATTTTATCCTAATTAGGGGATATTATTTCTTGATATTATGAGCTGCTTTTTCAAAAAAGAAAAGATCATGTAATTACAGAATAGCAAGCAAAAACTAAAATGAAATTCAGAATGACAGCAATGTGCTTTCATGAGAAAATATAATTAATCTGCCAAATGGAATGTTTGCTTTATTTGATTTATACAATTGATCATTTCTAAAGCATACAGCAGTGCAGTATTTATTTACTCCATCAGCAGTGTTTTGGAGTATTTTTAGTAGTATGTTTTGTTTTAATAATAACAAATAGTGGGAAGTTGGATGAATAATCCATATATATATAATGCTTGATTTTGTAGTATTCAGCCTGAGACATATAATGCTTTATCATTTTTTTATAACTTTTTTTTCAAGCCTGGATTGGTTTTGTTCTGCTCATACTGTCAGACATCTGAGAGACAAAAAGGGGAACAAACCCACTGCCATGGCAGGAAGATATTATCTCTGGGCAATGTATCATGTAAATTGTGTTTTCTCTATATTATGAAAATCTGGAAGCATATTTCTGCTTGACTGAAGCTGTTATTAACTTGGCTGTCTGCAATTTCTGAAAAGATGCCTCATACTTGCTCATGTCAGGAGAAACTCATTTGCCTCCCTATCTAAAGATAAATCATTAGCGCTGCTGTAGGGATGACCCTAGTGGAGTTTCATAAGAAAAAGGTCTTCTAAACACAGTGTGTGGGCCTAACCATGCCCTTCCAGGAAGTATGTTAAATAAATGCTCAGATATGAGGTAGAGCAGTCCTCCAATCACTGCACAGCTGAGGCCAATGCAACACCTTCTAAATGTCCATGGCCCCTTTCTGCCAATAGAGAACGTTAATGTTGGGATCACAACCTAAGGGGAAAGATTAGAACAAACAAATGGTTACTGTGACAACGTGAGGCCTAAGGCAACTGTGATACAAGCATTTCCCGACACAGAATCAACCTTTGGTACCCAAAGGCCATTTTTGTTCAAGAATTATATAATTTATCCATGTTTTCCAAGCTTGCAGGGTTTTCAAATAAAAAAGTAAATTATCAAGTAGATTGCAAGTAGAAATCCAATGGGGAGTTCAACACACAACAAAGTTCCCCTGACATAGCATGTGCAATACTCCTGACAGGCCAGAGTTCCTGACATTTCTCAGGTGATGTGCGTGAGGAGCGGCCCCTTTTGGGGCCCAGAAAGGCTGACACAGGGGTAGTTGCAGGTGCTCCTCCCGAAACACAAATTAAATTTGACAATCTGCCCCACCGTTGCCAGAACATCAGGCACGGAGTTCATCTGAAGTGTTGCACAGAAAATAATCAGAGGTGAATATATATTTTGCTGAGTCTTTAACACATTTTTAGCATTATATCTATCTATTTCTGTGTCACAGCCTATCCTGAAATCTTATTGCCTGTTTCCTAAAATGTATTTCGGGCGGTGTGACTTGGGCTGTGCTCAGCTAAAAGCAAAAACGTTCTGTATCAGCTATGTCTGAATGAGTGATGTTTTGTGATGATGTTTAAGTCAGGACATGGTCAAGAAACTGGGAGTCTGCAAGCAATGCATTTATTTGGCAATTCCTCATCAAATATCCAAGGAGGGCCAAGGAACTGGTACTGTAGGTTGTGCTGGCTCTACCCAGAGTTTCCAGATTTCATTACAATAAGCACCCCCCCTTTCGTTACTCAAATAATAGTTGAGTGATCTTATTGTGCTTGACCATGCTGGTTAATATTCTTACACAATCAGTTTTCAGTTATATGTAAGCTGTGCATGTTTTCATAGGCAGGGGTGTCCACTGAGAAAATAAGGAATATGGAAATAAATAAGGCTTTTTGTACTTTGGATACGTAAACAACCAGTGATATAAATAGTTTTAATTATCATTCTTCTTGGACTAAATCATTGTTGTGTACATGCTAACATAGAAAACTTCCATTCCAGCCACAACTAGAGAGCAGTTACAGTATGAATTATAAGAGTTTTATGTATTTATTTTCATTGATTAACACGCCCCAAAAAATCTATCAAGACAAAAGCCAAAGAACATGTCTACACACATGCCCTGAATTGGCAAAAGTAGCTGTCCACAAGAGAAATGCATGTTTGCAGCAGCACCTATGACATGTAATCCCTGTCAGCCACATGCCAGACATGGTGTGAAACAGCAGCAAAGAGTAATAGATTACTTCACTAATGAATGGTGACTTATCCCTGATTAACAAAAATGGGAGACGCTGTGTGTGCAGATGGAAGTATTTCACTCTCTCTGCTATGTATTCTATTGAATTGACTGATAGGCCTGTGTGATTTGCAACTGTAAATCAAACTAAGCATTTCGGTCTCAGGTCTTTACCCAGCTATTTGTGTTTCATATTGACCTATATAGTATACAAACAGAAATGTGTTTGGTTGGACATCTGGATGTCATGTGCCACATAGGCTGACATGGTTAATGCATGAATTGTTGTATCCAGCTCAACTGTCCATATTCTCTGTGCTTAATTAAAGGGATTCAGGGACAAAGCATGCCAGGTTAGAAATGGCTGAGGCTCATGCAGTACATTCACAAGGCATTGGGACAGAATAGCATTGTGCTTACTCTTTTTCCAGGATATTTATTTACAGCATAGGGGCTGTTTAAGGTCCTTTAAAAGCACACCTTGATGGGGGAATTGTAAAGCCTCAAAGCAAAAGCCTACAGTATACCCATCCTTCCACATGGTTACTTTCCATTTATCAGAACAATGCAGAAATCCTGCAGACAGACTGCATCTCATCTTCAAGAGTGCTGTGGATTGAACATGGAGCCAACATTTCTACAGAAAGGTGTGTGTGTGTGTGTGTGTGTGTGTGTGTGTGTGTGTGTGAAAGAGAGAGAGAGAGAGAGAGAGAGAGAGAGAGAGAGAGAGAGAAAATTGAAATAGAACTAAATCAAAATTGTATGTTGGTTTCTTAAGTAATTGTTTGTTGTGATTATATTACTCTAATTACTTATTCATGAGCATCTTATAAGGGTTTGACCTGAAGTAAGTGAATCATTACAACAACTGAAAGTATTGTAACCTTCAGGTATATTGCTGTTTAATTAATTTAGTCCAACATTGTGTAATATGCATATCATTGTTTTTTGTCAATGCATAATCTCAGTTATATGCTGTGCCATAATTTGAGGAGAGATATTGCTTTTACAGTGAAAAACAGACGAAAATGCCACTGAATAATTGCATACAAATATATCCTCAATCACATTGAATTTATTTCATATCAAGAGAGGAGTGTAAGAATGAAAGCCAAGACTTACACTAAAAGCATTCATAAAACATGTAACAGAAAACTAGAAGTTTCAGCAGTTCCAATCTGACAAGATTTTTAGATAATGCATTGTAATGTTCCAAATGAGCATGTATTCAACTTTGCAAATACAAACTATTTTCTGCTTTTTTGTTAATCTCTAACACATTAGACATTGCCACTTATAAATAAAGAAATCAATAGGTCTAAAAGACATTTGAGTGGGATATATAGTGGGGTCTCCTTAATTTATTGTGCAATCAATACAATCACAAAGCTAATTAAAATTCTGCAGTTACAGGACATGCTTGACTTTGTCCAGCCAGGAGTAGGTAGGTTGTACAGTATTAATTTTAGGAGATCCTAAGAGCCATGAGCCGTCAAACCAGAAACCAGGGGTACTCTGTTCCTCTGTGCCAACAGCACTGCTGGTTTTCATTCTTCTCCTTGAATCAGCAGCTGATTAGACCTGGGACAGCAGATGCCTGAAGTGATCTAACCAATCAGTGACATTACTCAATCAACCAATCACCTATTTGGTTAAAAAATACACCAGCAATGCTGATGATCCTGAAGGCCATATTTGAGTATCCCTGCCCTTAACCTGACCTCCTAAAAAGTATAGTCTAAAGCTCTCACAATCACAGTCGCTTTCTCAATGGTGAGATTTCTAAGGCTGAATGATGATACTCATGAATGTCTGGAGAGGGACATTCATGAGTCAGCCATGGATGGAACTGGCTTCTTTAAAATTCACGTCAGGCACCCATCGGCTGCCTTACCTGTTGTAGTCTGTAACCTGCAGAGTGGAAGCTATTAGGTGGCTTGCAAATGAGTTAATTGGAGAAGTGCTGCCATTTTGCTGCCAGTCCTGCCATTTTCAATTTTTGTACACTATTTGAACATTTTAGTCTCATTTAGCAGGGTACTATATATAAGTTATGATTATAGTTTACACTTCATTAGAATAATGTATTGGTTTTCAGCTGTTGCTTCCCACTGTTGTTTTCTGTAAAAAGTAACAGTGAGAAGATGGTGGAATAACAACAATGCAATGTGTCTGCAACATTGTGGTGAACAGGAGTAACACCAGTAATAACCTTCTTAACCAAAGTGCTTGATTTCAAAGCTTCTGTAGAGCTTTAGTGTAGACACTAGTGATTTTACAAAACCTACAAACAAACAAACAAATGAACAAATTAATGAATTAATTAAATAAATCATACCACAGCTAATGAAGTAAAGCGCTACCCTCCATTTGAATTGTACGTACTCTGTCCTGTACATTTTTACATATTACATACCAAAGAGGTGAGGGTTTGTATTTTTGTGACTTTATAATTTTCTGCAAGAACATTGAGTAGTTTTGATTTACGTAATTCAATTATTGGATATACCCCCACAAAGGACCAAATTGGCTGTGCCCTATCTATGTATGTGTGTAAATGTATGTGTGAATGTGTCCATATGGTGTGTGTGTGTGTGTGTGTGTGTGCACATCTCCATACTACTTTCACAGTTATTGATGGTCGAGTAATAAAAACAGAGTAGTGGCTGCTTCGTTTTCAAACACTCAGCAGTTGTTGAAGGTCACAGTGATTGTAGGCATCATAAAATAATAATATAAAGTGCTTCTTCAGACTTAATTTCTTAGTAGATAATTCCCGATATGTTTTATAGAACATATTACAGAGTTATATAATGTATTAATCTCAAAAAGTACATTTCAAGTGAAATATTAGCATTTGCCAAAAGCTTCAAAAGCAAATTAAATTGATCATCCCTAATGCTAACATCAGCCAGCTCTCCATCAAGGTGTATCAGCACAGATCTTATTCTGCAGCCCTGTATATAGTTTATATTCAGTGTGTGCAGAACAATACTTTTTTTGCATTTATACCTCATTCTTAGCATAACATTAACACAGCAGCATATTATTATTATGTAAAATTGAGCTGATACAAGATGAATTGCACCAGTGCAATTAAACATAAACAACATTATAACGCAGTGTGAATGAAAGTGATTTGTGGATGATTCTATCATTTACTTCTGGACAAATAATGTGGTCAAGAGGTTCAGCTGTTGTGCAGATCAAATGTCAGAATGGGAAATAATTGTGATCTGTGACAGACCGTGGAATAATTGTTAGTGCCAGGTGGTTTGCGTAACTCAGAAGTATCTGAAAAACAAAAAACATCCAGTGAGCAGCAGTTCTGCGGGCAAAAACACATTGTTAATGAGGTTGACAGGAAGCTGACAGGAAGGTGACAGTAACACAAATAACCACGCATTACAACAGTGGTATGCGGAAAAGCATCTCTGAACACACGGCGTGTCAAACCTTTAAGCAGATAGGCAGCAGGAGGCTAAAAAATAAGTCGAATAAATACCTAATAAAGTGCTCACTGAGTGTAAATAGGCCCATATACTGTACATGCATACTGTATATATCCAGAGCAACATGCAATGGCCTCTATAAATGAGATCATAGCAGTTCACAATCTACACTCTATAATATACACTCTAATGCATTTAACTTAAAACATAGTTTTTGTGATTCATTTTCTTAGTTTTTATGCTGGAATTTCAAATACTACTTAGTACAATCTTATTATGCATGTAACCTTCAATGGAAATTATATGCTCAGTGTAATAATTCAACTAATGTCACATCCAACTTAGCAAAGACAATGCAGTAGCTCACAATGACAGAAATAGCTAGCTTCTTAGTTTGAGATATCAACTGTAACATTAACATTGAGATGTGTAATTTCAAGGGAAGGCATGTTATACGAGGCAGGGAGTTCCACTTAATGTAATTTCCTTCAACTGAAGGACATTTATTTTATGTTCAACGGAAACTGCATAGACATCACATAATTCCTGCACTTTTTAGTCATGGCACATCTTTAAAGATTTCATTAATATGTCTTCAGTTGTGTTTAAAGAACTTTCCCATGACACTGAAGGAACAGTAGTAAAATTCTTATGAAAATCAGAAGATATAAATTTCCAGACATATACACAGGCTTCACAACATCAGGGATGCTGAAACACTTGATGTCATTAACATTTAGCATAGCAATTGAGCTGACATTTAGTTAAGAACTATAAGACATTTAATAACCACATATAATTGGTAAATGGTTCAACAGTCAAACAACAGTCAAGCAGACAGACTTTGAATGTTTACAGTTCACCTTTGCGTAGCCGGTGTTGGTTTTACAAGCAACACCCCATAAAAGACGAAGCATAGCCCTCCCCTCAACAAGAAAATAACACCTGAGGTCTTTTTTTATTTTTTTCTATTATTGAAATGCTCTGCAGTCCCTACCCAGGGTGACTTACATATACAGCGGAATACATTTTCACCCATTAGCCATCTATTCAGCCGTGTATTTACTCAAGGAGTTCAGGTTAAATACACTGCTTGAGGGTACAATGTCAGTTTTACCCCATCTAGGGAAATGTGAAACTATATTGAAACCATTTACTGATCTTCAGGGGAATGCAATTCTAAATATTTACACATTTCAATTGTGTATATAATGTGGAGGATATGAACTTCTTATGTACACAAGTTCACTATGGGCAGTGGTGCTGATCTTAAAACGCACTTGATACCCTTGTGAGAGGTTTTGGTTTTTGTTGCCTCCTTTATTCCAGTGGAAAATGTCATTTGGAAATCATTGGGATATATTAGCAGTGCCAGACCATAATATCAGAGTCATGTGTTCTCATCCTCTCTAGACAGGAACTTGCATACATCCAGATCGAGCTATGCTGAGAAGACCCAGAGATTATCATATGCGATGCCAGAGCTGGCAAACAGCTTTAAGCCTGAGATGGACTTCATCCTGAGCCAGTCAGTACCGATTGATCAGATGGATACTGAATCCAGCACACACACACACACACACACACACAATAACGGGGTGTGTTCTCTGCTTTTATTATTCTAATTCTATTCTGATCGAGACAGACACAAATCAAAGGTGTTGGTAGTTTCCTCATGCATTTCTACATGTCTTTAATTTAGCTGGTTGCCTGTAATTAGAGGAAAGCATTGTAAATGGTCCTCTCTGTATAACTCAGAAGAATGGTCATCTATTAATTCCCTAATGGCCAACACCACTACACTGTTTTGCATTGCAAGGAGAATCTAACCATCATTTCAGGTTGTTTTATTTACTTTTATTTTTCTGCCTTCTTCTGAGTGGTTATTTCACACACGACTGCCCTGACAGCATTCATGTGTGCTGTTAACGGCCACTGCAGGAAAGAGTTGAGATTTTTTTTTCAGACGGCAAACATAAAAAGGTAGGGATGAGTGATTCTCTCTTGTCTCCAGTCAGTGACCATGTTAACCGATAATCACATCTCATAATTGATATCGCTTTGGGTGTGCTCATGGATGTGGGGAGCTCGGCTGCACCGTTCTGAAATGAAATGAGTTATAATAATGGGATGACATTTATGAAATCTTAATCGGCTGGATCAGCCCAGTTACTTCATTATTGGAAATGAAATAGATGTGATTAAGCATCATGATTATCTGCTAAACGCTTCAACGAAAGAAGACAAGACTGAGTTGGGGTTGACTGTGGTAGCTGAGAGGTACAGGTGCACATACATGGAAATGGAGACATGCTTAGACGTCCATTCAAGCTTGTCTTTGCTTTGCTTTGTGTAAAATAGCATCTACATTGCGCTAGAATATATCCGTTCGATATTGTTATCTGCCAGCTTGTAATGACAACTCTTGAAATAAGCTTCCTTTGAAGCAAACGGTGAGTTACATGTTACTTCATAAAAGTGAGGGGTTGCTGACATAAGTGCTTGACTCCCGTCTCTGATCTCTCCTATGGTCATTCATACTGAGCAATATATCAACTGTCCCTCTTTGTTGTGACCTTGTGACCTTGCAGAGGCAGTATATCTACAGCTCTACATGTTTTTTTTAATTTTTTTTATTGGCTTCATTCACCATTGCACCAGAGCTAATCATTGCATATAAAAATTATAATAATAATAAAAAACAAGATTATTAATCTGGTCCTTTTGCTCAGTGTGGTCATTAAGGAAGTTCTCAGAATTGTGCTTGCTGCTCAAGCCTCCAGGCCAATGGAACCCTAACATGAAAACTGTGGCTGTAAGTCGTCCTGGTGCCTAATTGGATGTCCTGCCACATGGGGTGGGTTTCACTAAACATTACATTACATTACATTATTGGCATTTGGCAGACGCTCTTATCCAGGGCGACGTACAACAGTGCATACCCATAACCAGGGATAAGTGCGCTGAAAGACCCTAGAGGGAAGTACAATTTCAATTGCTACCCGTACAACAAAGATAAGGACCAGGATCTTTTTTTATATTTTTTATTTTTTAAACAAACAAACAAACAAACAACAAAGCACAAATGACCAAACTTAACTATCCAAATACTGCTTACCTAGCCAACTAAAAATACCGAAACACAAAGTAAATCACAGAGACAACAATTAAGGTTCACAGGGAGGTAGGGAGGGATGGGGAGAAGTGGTGCGTCTTCAGTTTGTGCTTGAAGGTGGGGAGAGATTCTACAGTTCTGACCTCAATGGGGAGTTCGTTCCACCACCGTGGAGCCAGAACAGACAGTAGTCGTGAGCGTGAGGAGGTTCGGAGAGAGGGAGGTGCCAAGCGGCCTGTGGAGGCTGAACGAAGAGGTCCGGCAGGGGTGTAGGGTCTGATGATTTTTTGTAGGTAAGCTGGGGAAGACCCCTTAACTGCTTGGAAGGCTAGCACCAATGTTTTGAATTTGATGCGAGCCATAACAGGTAGCCAGTAGAGGGAAGTAAGCAGGTGGGTGACGTGTGATTATTTGGTTGAAGGTTGAAGACCAGACGAGCTGCTGCATTCTGGATAAGTTGGAGGGGTCTGATGGCGGACGCTGGGAGGCTAGCCAAGAGGGAATTGCAGTAGTCCAGGCGGGACAGAACCATCGCTTGGACCAGGAGCTGGGTCGAGTAGGGGGTGAGAAAGGAGCGGATTCCCCGTATGTTGTATAGGAAGAACCTGCATGACCGGGTCACCGCCGCAATGTTCTCGGAAAGGGACAGTTTGATGTCCATCACCACGCCGAGGTTCCTTGCACTGGGTGATGGCGTGAGTGTGGCATCCCCGAGGGAAATGGAGAGATCCAGATGGGGAGAGGTTTTAGCAGGGATGAATATCATTTCAGTCTTACCTGGGTTGAGCTTTAGATGGTGGTTGTCCATCCAGCTCTGGATGTCACTCAGGCAAGCAGAGATACGGGCAGAACCTTGTGTATCAGATGGTGGGAATGAGATGAAGAGTTGGGTCTGGTCCGCATAGCAGTGGTAGGATAGCCCATGTGCAGTGATCACAGGGCCAAGGGAACAAGTGTAAAGAGAAAAAAGAAGCGGGTCTAGGACTGAGCCCTGGGGAACTCCTGTGGCAAGGGGCCGAGGTGTCGATACCGTACCAGCCCAGGCAACCTGGAAGGAGCGACCAGAGAGGTAGGACTCAATCCAGTCCAGGGCTGTACCACAGATGCCCGTTGCTGACAGGGCGAACAGGAGGATGGAGTGATCCACAGTGTCGAAGGCAGCAGAGAGATCTAGAAGAATGAGGACAGAGGAGAGGGAGGCTGCTCGTGCGGCATGGAGCAACTCACTGACGGAGAGGAGCCTGCGCTGTCGAGTGGCCCGATCTGAAGCCAAACTGATGGGGGTCTAGCAGGTTGTTGTTAGAAAAGAAAGAAGAAGGTTGAGTAGAAGCAGCTCGTTCTATGGTTTTAGAAAGAAAAGGAAGAAGAGATACCGGGTGGTAGTTCTGGATGATGGAGGGATCCAGAGTAGGCTTTTTTAGCAGTGGAGTGACCTCTTGGAGGATGCTGGAAAACAGCCAAAAGACAGGGAGGAGTTGACAAGGGAGGTGACAAATGGGAGAATGTCAGGTGTGATAGTTTGGAGAAGAGAAGAGGGGATAGGGTCAAGGGCACAGGTTGTAGGGCGGTGGGAGAGCAGGAGTTAAGAAACATCAGAGTCTGTAAGGGGGGAGAAAGTGGAAAAGGAAGGGATGGGCCTAGAGGGGGGGAAGGGCACAGTAAAGGGGGCGGTGGTTGTAAAGGATCTGCAAATGACTGTGACCTTCTCATCAAAAAAATCTGCAAAGTCATCAGCAGCGAAGGAGGACTGAGGTGGAGGAGGCGGTGCGTTGAGGAGAGAGGAGAAAATGGAAAACAGTTTCTGGGGGTTAGAAGCGGAGTTCTGAATTTGTGTCTGATAGTATTTTGCTTTGGCGGCAGTGACAGCGGAAGAGAATGCCGCCAGGAGAGACTGGTAAATTGTGAGGTCTGTAGGGTCTCTGGATTTTCCCCACTTCCTCTTCACTGCGCGGAGGCTGGTCCTGGAGGTACGGAGGGTGTCAGATAACCAAGGACTGGGGGGGATGTGCGAGGCAGCTTTGAGACAGGGGGACAGAGAGAGTCAAAGGCGGAGGAGAGAGATGAAAGGAGGGTGGCAGATGCAGAGTCAGTGGAGAGTTTGGAGAAGGATTCGAGAGGGGGGAGTGAGGCGGTGCCAGTGGTGGCAAAGGAAGAGGGTGAGAGGGAGTGGAGGTTACGGCGAGCTGAGGAAGTGTGGGTGGGAGGAGGGGGAGGAGGATGGGGAGGAAGAGGGAGGGAGAATGAGATGAAGTGGTGATCAGATGTATGCAGAGGGGTAACCGTGAAATCGGAGCATGAGCAGTTCCTCACAAAGACAAGGTCTAGGACATTGCCCGCCTTGTGGGTTGGAGGAGAGTGTTGCAGGGAGAGGCCGAAGGAGTGGATTTGCGGTAGGAAGGCAGCAGACTGGGAGGCTTCTAGGTGGATGTTGAAGTCTCCAAGGAGAATCAGTGGGGTGCCATCCTCAGGGAACGAGCTGAGAAGGGTGTCTAGCTCATCAAGGAAGTTTCCCAGGGGCCCTGGAGGACAATAGATAACTGCAATGAAAAGGTTAGTAGGGTAGGATACTGCAACAGAATGGAATTCAAAAGTGGATATGGACAGGTCAGAGAGGGGGAGAACAGAGAATTTCCATGAGGGGGAAATTAAAAGACCAGTACCACTGCCACGGCCGGAAGGCCGGGGAGTGTGCGAGAAGGAGAAGGAGGATGAGAGGGCAGCGGGAGTGGCGGTGTTGTCAGGTGTGATCCAGGTCTCCGTTAGGGCAAGGAATTGTAGGGACTGGAGGGAGGCATATGCAGGGATGAAGTCAGTCTTCCGAGTGGCAGACTAGCAGTTCCATAGTCCCCCTGTGCCAGCAAAGTCCTCACAGGGGCTCAGCGCGGGGTAGCTGAGGTTCGAGGGGTTCCGACGCCGTGGAGACCCACGTCGCAGGGGGGGTCTTCGAGGGAGAGAGCAGACTGGGATGGGGTGAAACATAACATCACAAACTGGTTACAGTTTGGGTTAACCACTGTATCCACTGTATCCAACAATGCAACACACCATCGTCCTATACAGTACATACAGTACATTCCCCTTTGCAGAATAACTGTCTGTTCAGGTGGGAAAGTGCAGAGAGAAGACAGTTTCTAATAATATAATAATATAGAATTGTGAAAATATCAATTATGCTGATACAGTATGGAGACATTTGTGTACGAAGTGGATTTAAGGTATCAAATGAGCCTGCAACCATTGTGCTGTGGTCAGATATGCAGTAGATACTTTTTTTAGTAGATACTAATTTTCCTGTTGAGCTCAATGGAAAAATGATTAAGGAGAAACAACACTTGTAGTATGTACATGAAATATCTACTGGCAGCACAGTGGTTTGAGGCTAGTTCGACACCTCAGACCCTTGATGACTTAAAACAATTAAGTACACAAATGTGTTCCATACTGTATCAGCATAATTTACAGCTGAATCGACGCCCACCCCCAATTCCCATAGAGATCCATTCAAATGCAAAGAGGTTTAACATTGCTTGTAAGACAATCTGAAAGTAAAATATCCTGACTCTGGTAATGTTGATAGGTCACAGACTTCAGGAAGTCATGGTATACAAAGAATATGCAACCAAATAAAAAACATTACTATTTTATTTTACAATATGCTAATTTGTCTCAAACATCAAAATGGGGGACTACGTATAAGAAGACCTGTATTTACTACATGGTGAAACCAAAATGTATAAAAATAAATGTTTGACAACATGTGAATTGTTTGATGACAAAACATTAATCAGACAAAGCAGAAAAGGGCTAGGTGTATTCAAATCTCTGTCTGGTACATATACACTCAGTGAGCACTAGGTATTTATTAGACTTTAGACGTATTGGTCTTCTGCTACTATAGTCTATCCACTTAGAGGTTTGACATGTTGATGCTCTTCTGCACACCACTGTTGTAATGTGGGGTTATTTGCGTTACTGTCATCTTCCTGTCAGCTTCGACCCGTCTGTCCTTTCTCCTCTCTCATTAATAACACGTTTTTCACACCATTCTCTGCAAACTCTAGAGACTGTTGTGCGTGACAATCACATATCTCAAACCACCCTGTCTGTCACCAACAATCATTCCATGGTCAAAGTCACTTAGATCACACTTCTTCTCCATTCTGACATTTGGTCTGAACAATAGCTGAACCTCTTCAGCACATCTGCAAGCTTTTATACACTTAGTTGCTTCCACATGATTGGACTGATTAAATATTTGCATTAACATGCTGGTGTACAGGTCTACTTAATGAATTGCTTACTGAATGTATATAGTTGCCAAGTCAGCCTTTTAAAGATATAAATGTTCTCTAGATATGAATCATTAGTTCACATCAAAAGTGGCCATATCCACAGGCAGCATCTTGTGTGTGATGAATAGATTAATGAGTAAACGGCTTTGAAGCTCTTGGTGCGGACAGGGATTTCAGTACTCAGCACTCAATAAGCTACTATTGTTTTGTAACTTTTTTGCACTTGACATGCTGTTGACAGATTCTTGAAACAAGGCACACAAATGCAGTCCCTGCCTCCAATGCAGGATATTTTTATGAATGCATGAATAGGTCTTATTGGTGGATGTTAGAAGATAGGCACAATAGGTTTTAACACTGAACATTTTACTGTATGCGTTTATTAATTCAGTCATTGAAGAGATGTGCATAGTTTAAGGTCAAGACATGGAAAATGAATTAGTGGACATGTCTTTTCTTGTTGCCAAGCTGTTTACTCAATAATACGTTTTAATATTGTAATCAGAAATGTAAGCATATATTATTGACTTAAGTTTAATGAGATTTTGGCATGGGAAAAGTTTTATGCAGGCACTAGCCTATATGCTGTGTGCTTTGATTATATAATCCAAATCATTATCATCACCATCACCATCACCATCACCATCACCATCACCATCACCATCACCATCAGAGTATAGTAAGTGTTGGAGGCATCATTATCTTCTCAATCTGTGAATCGGGACCTGTTCCAATTTCTACACGGATCTGGGGAGCACAAAGGCAAAAGGCCAGCATGGTAAGAGGAGCTCATACATATAAGCTCCTAGAAAATGTTAGTCCTTGGCAAACTCTTCAGAATTCCAAACCCAATTTACAATAGGGGGTGCGAAGATGACACGGCACAGCTGAGCTCATTTCTTTTTATTTCAGGTGCAGTAATTGGATGCGGCTCCTTTCTTATCACTTTGATTTCCTTTTGCTCAAAGGCAGCGTTTCATTCGCCCAGCAGTTTTGCATGGCAGCATCACCTTATTTGGAATGAAATTACACCTTGAAGTACAGAGCCTTACTCTGGTGTGTGCGCGCCTCGGGAGCTTGAGAGTTTTTATAAGAACAGATTCCATCTGAGGTGATAAGACGCTCAGCATTCCAGCAGTGTCTTAAAATGGCCTCCTAATCTTGCCGTAATAAGGAATGGGAGGAGGTGAGGATGGGCCGCTGCATTTCTTCCCTTTTAAAACTCCTCTTGGCCATACTGAATTGGCTCCTCTCAAAGCATGGACATACTGTATTTTCATGATCAAAAACAAGCCCACGAAATACTAGCCATTCATAATTATTTGACAGCAGACAATTCTTTTTTTATTATCGCTGTGTGCTTCTTAAGTTGCCAGAACTTACTTGCCAAATGCAGCAGAATGAGAGAGCCATATTCTGACCAACCACACCATTTTAAAGCTTTAAAACATTCTGTAAAACCTTTTTTTCCTCTTAATTCTGAACAGTGTTTTATTTGTTTGTTCATTAATTTTGTCCCTTACCAATTATCATAAATGTGAAATTACAGTCAGATAATTGTAGGTGCTTTGTGAGTTTGCTATTGTAGTAGACCAGACCCTATTCAGAACCATAACCATACAGTAAATCAACATCGCTCACAAAGAAGTATGATTGATCAAAACTTTTGAATAATGAGCTGAAGTAATCATCATCATTTCCTTAATGGAATTTCCGTAGTGTGTAAAAATGCAATCATTCATTGGGTTCATAGTTTTAAATGACCCAATCAGTAAGTCCAAACCCTTTCAAAGCAATATACTTCACTATAATAAATTATTTATCACACACTGTGGTACGAAAGACAGACATTTATTTAACCTTGCCAGCATTTTGTTTGTTGTAAAAAGGTGCAAACAGACAAATTAACATGAATAAATATGTGAAAACACAAATCACATTTCAATCCCAGACTATTCTTGACACTGAATCTAAAACTTACATTTTGCATATGTACTATATATGCTTCAGTAAAAGGTATTGTATTAGGGGTTTATCAATCAATAAATCAATCAATCTAAGTCAGTCAGTCCATCAATCAATCAAATAATCAAATATACAGATTCTGAGGCCTACTCACCTTAGGTCATAACATCACCTAGTTACTAGGCGATGGAGCCAATGGCAAGCCAAGAAATAGCAGTGATTAGAAAAAAAAACCTTTGTCAGATTTTGTTTCTAACCGTTTAAATGAGAAATTTTAATAAAGTCCTACTACAGTTAACGTAGTACGAGACTCACTAGTAATGCAAATACGTATTTCTAAAGCTAAGTTCTGATGCTAACTTGTTTCAGCTGGTTTCAGAAATATGAGTCCATATCATTCATTAGTTAGTTATTCATTCATTTATTTTCCAAAACACATTCTCACAGATTCATATTAGCTGTTAATTATTTTTTCCATAAATTGATTTTGTCATTATTTTGATCCATGGCATGTACAGTAAACAATCAAACCACTCTACATCTACTTTCCATAAACCAATATGAAATGGAGATGAAATGAATGTAAATAGATAGCTTTGCATGCAGTGTGATTCTGTATGCTCCAGTCACATTAAGTGAATCCCCATGACAGCTGGATGTGAACTCCAGCTGCAGACCCTGTTATCTGTGCTGATGGGAGAGAAACGCTGCAAGGCTGTGTTGTTTAAAATGAGCACGTTTTCAATCCTACTTCACTCATTATGCTTACCTGTAAAAAGTATTTTTTTTTTTTCAAAATCATAAATATTGCTTTGTGTGTATTTTGGTTTAAAGGGACAACAAATTATATGATTGGAGGCATGCTAAAACGACCTTTTTTGTGATGTTTGGAAACTATGCAAGTGCATATTTGAAATGTATCTTTCATCTATCATATTCTCGGAGGGATGGGAGAAACCTGAAATGTTTCACGCTTCACTCATATATTTGTGTAAAACCCCACGCTAACCCAATGACGGAATTTAGCGAGGGCCGAAGGGGTTTGCATGCTTGTCCTTCTGGTGTTGCTGGAAGAATATTAGTTGGGTTAAATAATAATGACCGCTATGCGGAGAGTCTAGATCAGCTAATGAATAAACCATGTTGGGTTTGAAACATACGCGAACCTCGGGAGTGATTACACTCGTACCTGCGCCACCATTACTCAATATATGCTCCCGGGATTAGCAGTATTGCAATAATACAAGGATCACATGGACAATGTTGTCTGTCAATAGCAGTTTTGAATATTTAATCCAGGAGAGAAGTCACCGGTGTAATGACATCAGTGCCCAAATGAGGGCACTGTGGGAGTGTCCGGAGCCTTTCCCTAAGGTGATGGGTTACAGGCGCCTTCTCTTCCCATGACCCCTGTGACCTCTGAACTAAAACACAGCCACAGTCCATCTTCCCCTTATCTCCTTTGGCACCGATGGCCCGAACCTCCCCAAATGTAGTCCAAACAGTCCAGTCCAAAAGGTTACAAGACATTCTATTCCATTACATTATTGGCATTTTAGCCGATGCTCTTATCCAGAGTGATGTACAGTTGATTAGACTATGCAGGAGACAATCCTCCCCTGGAGCAATGCAGGGTTAAGGGCCTTTCTCAAGGGCCCAACGGCTGTGCGGATCTTATTGTGGCTATACCGGGATTAGACTTTGCATGTCCCAGTCATTTACCTTAACCACTATGCTACAGGCCGCCCCATCATATCTATGAATGATGTAGTTGGGAGTTTTCATGATAACTGCATTATGCTGTAAATATGTATTTGTGCCTCTCATGGTAATATACCTTTTGGATAAACCTGATTTGGGTGAATGAAAGGAAAGGAGACAAAACCCCAGATTGCTTGGTTTCTTCTCCATATGTCCAAAATCTAGGCCTTAGTTCTTGACCCTAAAAACGGGCTACCCATTTGTAATTTACCGCCAAACTCCCACCAGTGAGACCTTGGTCAGAGAGCTTCTACAGAGGCAGCTTTTGCCCAGTTTCCCCTCAGCTCCTGGATGGTTATGATATCAAAGGTAGACTGTTACAAAAACTAGACCATTACCAATCAGAATAACACCAAACATTACTATATTCTGACCTGGGATTATCATGAAACATCTTTATGCCATCTCCAGTATTCCTGTGCTCAAACCCTGGAAGGAATGTGAGGGAAGGGGGGCTCCCCAGGGGGCCCAGGAAGGCTCCTCCAGGAATCCTTCTCTAGCTCTCCCCCACAGGCATGTGTGCCAAAAGGTGGGGGCTAACAATGCATGCTCCAGGAGGGGGAAGCAAGCTGACCAGCGCATGACACCAAATGTTACTTATTACTGGCTTACATTTGCCAATGCAGATGCCTATTTTTGTTACAAATTGGCCACATGAGGTGTCACCCCTATTCCCCCCTCTTTACTGAGTATGAACAAAAACCTTGTAACTCTCCTTTCTCTGTGCATTCAGTGAATTCCTGTGATAAAAGGAGCCTCAAATGTATGCTTCCGGACTGACTGTCTGAAAGATAATATATGCCATAAAAATATTTCCAAGAAATATATGCTGAGTAATTCTGTACTGCCAAAACAGCATAAAGAACAGGGGAAATGAATGTGTTTATTGCAAGACAGCAGATTTTATCAATATTGGTTTTAAATTACATTACCCTTTACAATGGTATGTGACTGGAGACTCTAGCCATTACTGAAATGCAAGTCAGGTGAACAAAGTCCCTGTGAAAGGACTACAGCGATCAACAACCAAAAAAGGAGTTTCCAATGTGCAGACTGAGAATAAATAAATAAGTAAATAAATAAATAAATATAGCCATCGTGAGAAACAACGTAGGGTTTGCTTTTGTCATGTCTGACAAAATACTCGCAGGGTCAAATGAATGGCATTTTAGCTGGTGATGAATTGTGGCGGTAAGGGAATCAAACTTGGGTCAGGACTCAATCGGCATTTGTGCTTAACTTTGACTTACCTGATTGGTGAGTTCAGTGACGGACAACGTTAACTCACCAACCTGTGTGTGAAGAGAAATAGCACCACTAGTCTTGAACTTGAAGTCAAAGTGAAATGGAAGTTGCACTAGCACTAGCTTCCACGAAGTGAAACAAATTACTCTCTGGGAATTTTAAAAGGGCGGGGAGTTGATTTGACTGACATCAAAAGAGGAGGGGGAAGAATGCACACCACCGCATGACAGGACATGGATTGGAGGGGAACAGAAAGTTGACGGACATTTGATCTAAATACATGCCCTCTGGTATTCGATGACGTAAAATCAAAATTAAAATAATTTACCAGGAGGTGGATGGAAAAAAAGCTTTGGTGTGAAAATACAAAGGCGTTACAAATGTATTAATTTTATGGAAGATGTACTTTAAGACGTATGTATGTGTATAAAGAATTGACAAAATTGAGGAAAAAGTACATTTAGATTTAAGCTTGTTTGTAAAGACAAAAGCTGATTTAACGCCGGCCTTGGATCCGAAAGGCTGTAGTTGTGAACCTGGAATGAAGCCCTGTTATTGTACCTTTATACAAAGACAATAGTCAGGATTACACTTTGATAATATCCAGATTAGCGGCAACCAACCCACTTCCTAATGATCTACTATCCAATAGGTTTTCATTTCAACTATAATTTGGCAAACCTGACTACGAATTAGCACCTCAAAAAATCTCTTGAAAGAGGTGTACTTTGTTAGGGTTGGAGTGACCACCTACAGGATGATATATCTCCAGGGACAGGTTGGTTACTACTGGTCCAGATGAATGAATGGTCAGTAAAATGTAAACTGGACTATGCCCATGTAGAGTAAAAGCATGAATAAATGAAGTGAAAATTCACTCACAATAAAGCAGTTGGTGGTTCTGCTTTGAAATGAAAGTGTGCTGTAGCGACTATTCACAGCACTTGTGCCATGCTTCATTTATTTATTCACCTTTATTTTAAATGCAATCGATTAAAAAAAAGAAAACAGGCCAAAAATAGCCTCTGGCTCCATCTCTGTTTATTCTCTTTTCCAAAAGCTATTGTTACTATTTCTCTGAGCAATACTGCTCAGTAAAGCTGTTCTCCGCATCGGCCTGCACATCCCACCCGCATTAGCCAGGGGTGCACTGGCAGGCCTGGCACACTCATGCTGCTTGGTACCCAAAACTTTAAGGGGACCCACCATTAAGATTATGGCTACAAGCTTGCAGTTGAAAAAAAGTATAATGCATTGCATGAGCATCAATTTACTACTAGGCAACACAGGAGACCAGTATACTGTATAAACAAAAAAAGATTAATAACAGAGGGAATGCTACAGTAGCTGTAAGCTAGGGCACTAAGTTATTCAATTCAATTTATTGATTCCATCTGAAAATGATTTTATGAGAAAGACAAATGCATTGTTTAGTTCCCTGATGCTCACCTGCTGCTTGTTTTCTTTATGATGTGACTTTTCAAGGTTGGTGACAATTGGAGATTGACAGATTTTAAAAATCTTTGATTTAGCTAGATTGTCCATTTTAGACATAGAAGAAGCAGGAATGAGCTTCATTCAAGCTCATTCATTGTGAAACAATACAGTGCTTGAAGTGGGTTGGAATGGACTATTATGCCCTACTGAGAAGTTTTGTTCATATTGCTGGTATTTTTGTATGCAATCTCCACCAACATCCCTGATTATACTCCCTTCCCCCAGCTCACCTCAGGTTCTGTGTACTTATTGTTTCAAACTGCAAGTGCTGCACATGAACCTTAACCATAACCCAGAATTGGTTTATATGTTTATTGTTTGGCATAGTTAGTAACAGTAGCCTCACTTTACTAACCCCAAAAAGTAGGCTGCACTCAACCAGTAGAAACAGTGATCTCTTTCGAACTACTTTTTAGTTTTTTTCTTTTTTCTTTTCATCTTCTCGAATGGTGCACTCACCTATTTTAAATTTTGAAAGCGAGTGTCTGTGATTATGAAGCCTTGAACCCTCTACAAAGACCTAGTTAAAATTCCACTTAAGAAAACTCTCTTTCCTCTTCGGGTCTATGTTAAATGATGGTTTTCTTACACATCCCTAATAGAGAATGTATTGGTACTAGTCCTGAACTCACTATCAATCAATTCTGAAGTCCACAAGCTGCATTGGTATGTGGACCTAATAAATCTGGCCTTTGTTTTTTTTGGTTGTTTGGTTGGTTTTTCGTTCGTTAAACTTGAGATTGAGGCAGTTATTGATAACGCAAATCCATAACCTATACTTAAATAAGAGTTATATAAAAGCCATTAATGACAGATACACAAAGGAGGCCAACTATCTGAAATGTACAGGCCCGTTTCCTTTATGGCATGTTGAATAACGCTGGACCTTTAAGGATAAAAAAAATTAAATACAATAAATATTCTTCATTGAATGTATTTAATTGAATTGATTATATGGTAATTTCTTGAAATGTAGTATGTCTAATTCTCCTGCACACTGGTCATGAACACAAAGCCTCTTACCGGGTGTTCCGTAGCAGCATTCACAAAGAAAATACTGAATGGAAATTTGAATTGATTATAAAATTGATTATGACTTTGGTTATTTGTTCCTTCTTATCACAATAATAAACCATAATGAGGTACTGAGTTTATATCACTTATGTACAACAAAATATTTGACTTTATCAGAAAAACCATAATTAAAATGGATAATCTAATTAAAATCATCATGTTTAAAAATTGATTCAAGTTTTCTGAAATACAAATGTCCCATCCAGTAAGTATGCACGTAACCATGACAACATTGTATATCAGGCAGGAATTGAGGATGATGGCTGCCCGACTGCTCCTATGCACATAACCATTTCATCCTTCTCAGGCAGGTGGAGATGGAGGATTACTTGCAGGCATTTTAAAATCAAAATGTAGAGAAAACATTTATGAAAAACAAATTTCCTAGATGTCTTCACACATTTCTGTCAGCTGGAATGGGAGGAGACAATATGCAGAAGACATTTAGGAATGAGGAGAAACAGCTGAAATGCACTTTTACTGTTTACAACTAAGCCTGACAAACAGAGTGTCAGACTGATTCTGACACTCTGGAATCTCTCCAGTTACGGCATGAAATATATCCTTTACAATATCTCGGCCTCCCTGTCCAGCGAAGAGCCAGCCCTTGCATTCTTATGAACATCCTGTCAAGAGTCCAGCAGCATGGCTCTGACATGAGACATTGATGACATGACAGCCTTTGCTAAGTAAATAAATAAATAAATAAATAAATATGATAGGTCAGGTCACAGCGAGATGGCACCGATGGATGAGTCGATGGATGAGTGGTCAGGATCAGTATGGATATTACCATTGCGCAAAAAAACCATCAAACAAAAAAATAAATATATAAAAAATGGGATCAAACCATATCTTGGCACCAAACAAGGATAGTTAATGGGGATGGGGGAAAAGAGCTCTGACAATCAAGCACATCGCGTGGATCTGCCTTCCAGCCAAGCCTGCGGGGACTGGATAATGACACTGGTGTCTCCTAGATCAATCCTGGTAGGTTGCCTTTGCGTGATTGCCTTCGAAAGTATGTCTGAGAGAAACTGTGCTGAACCAGCCCCCCCCAGTCGGAAAAAAAAAAGTGCACTCTTGACACATTGCTTATACTGCTTGGAAGACGCATCAAACGGAAGATTTCTTGCATGTGTGGATTATAGGACTCGTATGTAACCAGAAATATATAGACATGTGCATACAGTGCATACTATGTGGTTCTTGAGATTTTTTGTTATGTTTTTTGTTACTGGTTGAGGGTCAAGGTTTATTTTGCAGGGTTAGATACTATGTGAAGGCTGCTTCTTGCCCTCCGTTAAATAACTGCCTTTTTCCCACAGATGAAGTGAAATGTCTGGAGGATTTTGTAGAGGCCTTGCATTAAATCCCCGTTCAAGAGTTGAGCTTTCTGTAGTAATGGAGAGCAGAGATAGTCTCATGAGTGTAAAGTACTTACAGCCGTGCACCACCTTAAAACTAAAGGACTGTCATCTAAAAGATGCCTCACAGTCACACATGGCTGCTGTTTCAACAAAGAGTAATGCTGAAATATTATTCATTTAATATTGTTTTTGAGTGTAATGGCGACCAATCAAGACATTTAGAATACACCAAAGCCATTTCTGATTAAGCATGTTGAGTACCAATGTAAGACATAGCAATGAGATTTTTTAAATCCATAATGTAAAACAAGCAATGATAATTAATGGTAGTATCTGTAAATTTTTTATTTTTTTTATTTTTTGAAAAATATTTTTTAGGCCTTTTTCAGCTTTATTGTACAGTATAGTATAGAGAGACAGGAAGAATGGGAGCGAGAGAGAGGGAAAGACAAATGTCAGATGGTCGGATTCGAGGCTCGCAATGAGCATGCGGTCAGTGTTCTACAGGCTGCGCCACCGAGACACCCATGTAAATTAATCTTAATTCATAAATGCATACCTTCTAATAACTGTAGAAGGTATTCTCCAAGGAAGATGGTATAAGAACTGCTCTAGGGAATATAAGTAGCATGAAAATGTTGGGCTGGGGTGTATAATTTAATTTGAAGAAATTAATGAAATATGTACACTGCTTTTTCGCATGATGCAAATTAACCGTAATGGCATTTATCAAAACTCTGCTCCTCCCTATGAACAATCAACTAAAAATTATAATGGAATCAGTCACCTTTTCTCAAGGTATGCTTTAATTCCCACATTTCTCATCCCCTGAAACACCTCACTGTCTTCATATTTGGAAGATCTGACAACCTGTGAGCTTCCAGGTTTTGACCCAAACTCTCGCTATTATCTTGAGATATTATACTGGAGTCTGGCAGCCTGGCTCTCCAGTCTTGATCTGGCACAATATAATATTATACACTCACAAAGCACTTTATTAGGAACATTTTAACTTTATTAGACCTACTTATTCATGCGATTATCTAAGCAGCCAACAGCGCAATGCATACAAACATGTAGATACGGCTCAGGAGCTAAATGTGGAAACAATAGGGTGACATACAGATAGGGTGGTTTGAGTATCTCAGAATCTGCTGATCTCCTGGGATTTTCACGCACACTAGTCTCTAGAGTTTGAAAAGAATTCTGCAAAAAACAAAATAAAAATCCAGTGAGCAGCAGTTCTGCAGACAGAAATTCCTTGTTAATGAGAGACGTCAGAGGAGAATGGCCAGACTGGTCAAAGGTGACAGGAAGGTGACAGTAATGCAAATAACCACACATTACAACAGTGGTGTGCAGATGAGCATCTCTTAACACACAATGCATCATAACTCTAAATGGATAGGCTACAGCAGTAGAAGTCTAAAAAATAAGTCTGAAACATACTCAATGGGTGACATTGGCTCAAGCAGTAAGAGCAGTCGTCTGGCAGTCGGCGGGTTGCCGGTTTGTTTCCGCCCTGGGTGTGTAGAAGTATCCCTGTGCAAGACAACTAACCCCCAAATGCTCCTGGCAAGCTGGTTGGTGCCTTGCATAGCAACCAATTGCTGCTGGTGTATGAGTGCATATTTGAATGGGTGAATGAGAAGCATCAATTGTTTGGTAAAAGGTGCTATACTGAGTGTATATATTGGCACAGTATATTGCTGTTACCTAAAGTTACATATTTAGAGACTTAATTTCATATGTATTTTGTGAATATGCTAAATGGTTACAAAGAACCTTTGGTACTTCCTGTTTTCATTGCATTTCATGCAGAACAAAAGTAACCACTTTATTTAGCTAACTAGCTTAATTTGGGCCAAGGATCAATCTAACTGCAGTATGTCTCTGTTTTCTATACATTTGAATTGCATGTAGTCTTCATATTTTATATACATTATTTTAGAGAATATAATCAATTTTTTCAGTTGTGCTTCTCCCAGAGCAAATGTTCAGCATGAAAGAAAAAGAAAGCATAAAACATTAGCTGGTGCTTTGAAAAAGTGAAGCCAATTTGCGGTGGCAGCCAATCATAGGATACAGACGAGCTTTGGATCAGTTGCGTGGGCCTTTGACAATGGAGATATGGCATGGAGACGCACAGGAGGCTGCGGACACGGTCTGACAGTGTCAGAATGTAATAGGAACCCAAGACACAGGAGAGCGTACCTTGTGCACTAGGCTGTGACAGATGGGGCACCGGCAACACCAGGAGTTCTGTCCCCAGCCTGAGAAAATGTCATAAGACAAAGATTTCAAAGAGAGGGATAGGAGAGAAAAAAAAACCTGGACAATTCATACATATATTTTTTATGTGTTTAATCACATGCAGAATCTGTATTTTCACAGCTATATTCACAGTATGTGGATAATGACATGGAAGTCATTGTGTTTTATGCACTGGTAAGCACTATTAATGTATGTTTGTATTGCAGCAAATTATCATTGACAGTGCTGATTTAAAGGATACCAAAGTCTCCTTCATAGCTATCATAAGCACCCTTTTTTCCCATCATAAAATTCAGTTAAATATTTGTTGAGTTAATTTGTTCAGTTTTTACAGGTATTATGGTATAACACACACACACACACACACACACACACACACATGACAATGGTTGTGAATTGCATGGGGGAGGGGTTCTGCTTATATAGGTGCTGAGAGTATTACTGACAAGAGGGGAGTGGATTTGATTCTAAAAACTCTTTAAGAAACACAGATAAACCCTTAGTACTGATACACAAAAAAGGTAACCTAATATGGGGGAGGTTTTTCATTATTCTGCCAAAGAATTCTCAGTGTACTTGTCCTTCAGGCTTATTTTAATGTACTGCTATGGAGCGAGGACTGTGAATATTGGGTGCAATACATGGGGAAAAAAAAACATTGCATGAGCTTGCTGAAGCAGCACCAGAAACCGCATTCCTAGCCAGAATTCAGTACAGTTCCCTTGGGGATACTACCTGAAATTCTGGTCAGGTCCTGAAAATAACTGAACCTGGGGATTGTGGAAGGACACTCTGGAGACTCTGGAGAATGCGAAATCTCTGGACAGAATTGAGATGTGAACTAAATTAATTGTGGTACCATTCATTATTCAGGGAAGTTGAAAGAGACACAATATACAGTATGTCACATTAATGCTTTCTATGATCCTTCATAATGTTGTGTTAATGCTTTCTATGATCCTTCATAATGTCACGCTAATGCTTTCTATGATCCTTCATAAGAGCTACAGTATATATGTAGTTTAATTCATCCAGGCAAATGCCTTTTTATTTACTTTTTTAACAATATAAAGTCTTACACATTGAAAGTGATTATAGTATTTCAATGTTATTTTCCACTACTGAATCCAACTCACTTTCAGTAGTGATTCCTGCTGTTGATTCAATGGTATATAACATGAATATGATTTCCATTGTGATAGTGAATAATAATCAATTAAAATCAGCAATCTCACATACTCACATTTGCAGATCCACAAAGCACCAATCTTTCAATATTGTGCTATGACATTTATATAACTCCTACACATTCCCTCTCAAAGTCACTCACCATAGAAGAAGGGAGCCACTGTCACATGAGCACCCTTCCCTCTAGTGTGGTCAGTCTGAGTGGCCAGGGAAAGGGGATGAGATGTGAAAAATGTTGAAGCCGACGGTACCATTCTGAACTCTTCAAGTTCCCCCACTAATCAAGACTAGACGTTTGAGCTTGTAGCCCTGGGGAAGCCTGGAGCTATTTTCCAATTACTGTCACTTGAGGAGCCAAAAAAGGAGCCTCTCATACAGCGAGCAGAAGGGGGAAAGAAGGATTTTTAAAAGTGGAGATTAAGCAGTTGCGACAACCACTTTGACAAACAAATGCCCAGTGAGACAAAGGGAAGGCCTAATTCTGCTCTCTGATTGTATATTTATTTGTTCTTTCTTCTTTGAGACATGAACAGGTTTTATGCTGTAATGCCAGTCAGCTGTAGGTCATAGACAGGACATGAATACTAACAACGTCATGAGATGCAGTCAGAACCATTTGTATAAGCAACACCTGCACAATACAATATGCATAATATAAGTCAGAATACTTACACTTCTACCCCTGTAGCCTATCCACTTAGAGTTATGATGCATTGTGTGTTCAGAGATGCTCTTCTGCATACCACTGTTGTCATGTGTGGTTACATTCCTGTCAGCTTTGACCAGTCTGGCCATTCTTCACTGATGTCTCTCATTAACAAGTCATTTCTGTCTGCAGAACTGCTGCTCACTGGATTTGTTTTGTTTTTTGCACCATATAATTTGCAAACTCTAGAGACTAGTGTGTGTGAAAATCCCAGGAGATCAGCAATTTCTGAGATACTCAAGCCACCCTCTCTGCCAGGAATCAAATTTTTGGATCAAATTTTTTCCCCCATTCAGATGGTTGATATGAACATTAACTGAAACTCCTGACCCATATCTACCTGATTGTATGCATCACACTGCTGGCACACAATTGGCTGATTAGATAATCGCATGAATAAGTAGGTGTAATAAAGTAAAAATGTTCCTAATAATAGACCTTCTAAAATGAAACACCGTTGAGCCACACAAGGGAGGTTGTTGCTTTAAAGGGTATTCTTTCTTGCCAGGCTCATAAACGTTTGGTACTGAGATCTGGCCAGTGCAGACTGGCACTCTAATGTGCCTGTCCAACATCCATGGCTTCACTTTCTTGGTATACCACTTGTCTGTTACTTCTAATAAATCTTGGTTGGGTGGGCTTTCATTTAGAAGTAGCAGTTCAACCCTGAAAACTCTCTGTAAATCAGTAAATAGCTCAATACTGGCTAAGATATGCTACTATCAATATGATTACAGTAATTTCAGTGAAAACCAATCTCAAAATGTAAATTTCCTTTCCAGGAAAGAAATACAGAACACTTACGTTTCAATAAGAAAATAATTTTGCTGCCTGCCTTGACCAGGTAAATTTAAGTCAGTTTTGAATTTTATCGGTATGGTATCGACCAAGCTAAACACCTTCCATATATTAACGTATTTAAAAAGGCAATAATAAATTGCATGCTTAGTTTAATAGTGTAACATATAAGTGCTAGGGGGGGGGCAGTATAGCATAATTTGGTTTGTAACTCAGAAGGTATAGCAAGCGCACCTTTGAATCTCAGGTATGACACTGCTGTTGTACCCTTGAGCGAGATACTTAACCTAAATTGCTCCAATAAAGTATCCAGCTCTATAAATGGATTGTATGCAAAATAATGTAATCTGGGTGAGTCATTCTGGCTGAGAGCATTTGGAAAATGCCTTTAGATATGCACAGAAATATTGTTACACGCATTTTACATTTTGACGTTTAATGCTGAAATACCATTATAAAATACTTAAATAGATCAAAAAAAGATTCTCAGAAAAATAATGTACTAATTACGGTAATGAGGCTACAATCCAATGCAGATTGCAACACCAAATTAAAATAAAAAAATTAAAATGAACTGACTATTCAACGACATGAAAAGCAGCTTATAAACTATAAATAAACCATTCTTAAAGAGTTGGCTAACCATGAATACATGTTTTTAAATTGACATGTATCATGAATTAATATTTCTCTTATCATACGAATTACAGTATGGGTACTGTATATGGTCAGGGTAATATGATTTGATACAGTGATGTAATGCTCCATGCCCCTTGATGTTGTCCTCACTGTGGTTATAACTATTGAGTCAGCCTCTTGTGCATTTTTCATCTTATAACACAGCTCCAGGATAAGAGCAACGCACAAATGTGTGTGACTGTGACACCACCCCGAGCTTTCTCAACTCTAACAACTGAAAACAATCTCAAATGTTCAGCCAAATACATGACTGTAGCAGCTGTTATTTCTTTTCTTGCAGACATGAAGAGCAAGTTGACACTGAAAAGACTGTTTAGCGGACCCTTCGGCCTAGTTGATGTAACGGTTGTGACTATATTTTTTGATTCTAGCTAGCAAAATATTTCAGAATGTCCAATTATAAAGGCCACAGAAAAGGTTTTCTCTTTCCCCCAGCCATATTAAAAATTTTATTTATGTATTTCTTTTTTTTTTTTTACTTAAGTGACTGGACATGAGTTCTGACTGCAAGTAGACCTGCTCATTTCAACTATTGCATCAACTGAGGCAATAAAAAGCTTGTTCTCATATCTCTCTCTGTCCTTGTGTCAAATTGTGTGTTAATGTATCCCATTTCCATTATTCCAGTGTCACGGCCCATATCAATATGAAGTTAACGAATCACATACCCTCATCCCACAGTGGATCACTGTGCGCTATTATCTTGTTACTACTAAGTGCCCTTTAAAAATATCACTTAGCAAACGTTTCTCTCTGTCAGTGTAATGCCAGCGGGTTTTAATGTAAAAAATTTGATAAGTGATTTGTTTGCTGCAACAATTAACCATAAAAGTTAATTTATGATGTAATCTAACATCAAAGCGTTGACACTTACTGTATACTGCATCAACAGACTGAATGCAGTGCAAACAAAAAGTAATATACATAATGCATGCATAAAGCCTACTGCAAGATCATATGACGGGTATGGAAATTCATTAATGTTTTAATCAGGGCAACCATTTTCTTCTGAGTAGAGCTTCTGAATTGAGACAGTGAAAAAAACATTGCATAATAGGGAGCAAAATTCTAAACTTCCACCACTAAGTAAAATTGATTCTTCTTTAGCGCCAAAGCATTATCTGCAGCCTAGAAGCTCATATCATGCATAAATCAGGCCTTGTGGCATTTTACAGCCACTGTGCATATCAGAGGTAGTGGAAATCCATCAAGAGTAATGGTATTGGTGTTTGCCTAGAGGGCGACTATCTTTGTGTGTGCTCCTAACAAGAAGCTTAAGATATGAAATCACAGTCCCTCTTGTTCAGTTACAGGAAAGTGAATCCAATAAAAGAGCAGTGTGTCCATGCTCTATTTCATGGTAATTACATTACTCTTTTTTCTCATTAACTAGGTGAATCAGACTTACAATGGCTGTTTGTTTCTCCAACAGGTGTTCCTGCTTTTTAAAGGACATGTATTCAGACCGTGTCAGTTACCACAGTGGGGTTAGCTACAACCGTAGTCACTGGGTAGGTATGGCATACAATACATTTTTTTTCTTCTTTTTTATAAAGTCTAGATATATCATACATCCCGGTATTCATTTTCACACACAATAAATGTAAATACTGTTCTCAAGAGTTTTTCATTGCATAAAGAAAATGATTGCTTAGTAAGACATCCTGGAGGAATTTTGTAAACACTTGCATTTGTAAATACCTACCAACATGACTGTTACACTGAATAGAAGGTCCAAAACAAGCCACAGCATGAACAAATATATTCATAGTAAGCCCTGGATGGACTGCAGTATATAAATCAATAAGCCTAAAAAAATGCATACCACTACAGGATATTTAATTTGGTCTGCACTATACTCTTGTTATGTTATCATTGCACACATATTCCACAAAATAAAATTATGGAATTACATTCAACAAAAGGTTATCCGCAACAAATCAACTTTTAAATAGTCCCTAGATTTCATATTCTCAACTGGAATAAATTCCAGGATTCTAACCGTACAATAGGACATTGTTGTTAATACGTTCTGCTGAGTTTGTTACTTTGTTTTAAGACATATCTGAGGTGTGAGTTTGTTTTTCTCCGGGCCGATACAGAACCAGCAGGCGAGTTTGCAGCTGAAAGTTCAAGTATTTGGAGGATGGAGAATCGTGTTGAGACTTTCTACAGATTGTCTACAGCAGGCAAGTTCACAGCTGATGCAGATTAAAGAAAGGGAAGGGTTTCAGAGATTGTACAGTGAGTGAGTGCACAGCTGAATGTCTAGCCTTTTTACGAGGAAGGGGAAGTTTGACCGGACAGACTGTGCTTGAAACCTGGAGAGAAACTGGACCTACTTGGGATGGACTCAGCCATTGTTATAACCATCTTCATTCTCCCTCCGAAAATTCTCTGAGAAGGTTGTGAGTGCACTGGCCACTGAGCTCTAATGATAAGTGCACCAACCAGTTTTTTAAATTTCATTTTGTATATTTTAAGTACATTGTAAAGTGAAAAGTTAACCAACAATGTTTTGTGTTGTGTTACTGTATGTGTATGGGGGCTTGTCTATTGATTAATACTATTGTTTAATAGGTTTATTTAGTACTAAAGCATAGCTAGCTAACAGCTTATTTCTCCAATTACATTGCTGGCCCAGATCCCTAAATTTAAGTCATAAACAGAGTACAGTTTGAATGTCTCATTTGAGACAGGTGTTACATATTTAGTATTTGTCTGAGAACAAAACTGTTTTTTCAAAAAGATCTGACATTATTTCTAATAAATAATGCATTATAGCAGCAAATTTACTAGACCACTTCACTGGCTATCATCTTAGAGGTAGCTAGTATATACAGTACTCTTTGTGTCTTTTTTAACCATGGGCTGGGTCATTGTAATAGTCATAACATCAATATAGGTACTACATTATATTTTCCTTGTGTAGCCTTCTAACACACAACCAAAACATGCCATACCATTGATTTAACATGTTGGTTGCTTGCTATTTCTGGTTTGGAAAATGGGTTCAGCATGGGTTAGAAACAGTGAGAATACAGTTGAACTTTCCCCCATCATTTTTCTAAACATAAAGTTGTAATACGCTTTGTTCTTCTTGGATTTAAATTTGAGCTCTGTAAGGCAAATATGTCCCTTGACTAGTTCATTCTAATTAGCAATCAGGCCGGCAGGGAAATGTACAAGGAGAGTGATCCACATGATGGAATCAACAGCCCCAGGTTAAGGCAGTACACCAATTGTGCCATGTGAGCTATTTTCAGCCTGTTTGCATAAATTGATATACTGACATTTTGTCGGAACAAATCCTTTTTGCCCTCTTTGTTTGCTGGCAAAAAATGTTCAGTGGAATGATTGTACAGCTATAATTAAGAGCAATATGCATTTACTGAAGCTGCTAGTTATTTTCTTTTTGCCTGTCAATTAAGCGGGAAAACATTCAAAGACTATATCCTCCTAGTGATACCCTCCCAATATCTTCCTCCTAGTGAGAATGTATTGTTGTCTGTACAAAGTGTCTGTTACGTATTCACAGAGTATTAGTTAAGTTTGTTTATTTATTTGTTTGTTTTAATGCAAAAACCCAAGCACAGCCTAGTGTGTAAGTCATATGCTGTATAAGAGAAATTATGTATGAATGCACATCGGCCACATCGGAAAGTAACCTGGGAAGGAAGCGACTGGTGTGTCAGCGTAATGGTCTGATATCGGCCTTGGACTGACTCACTGACAGATGGTCTGCAGATGCATGCAGTTCCAGGCATCCATATCATGGTGCTGTAAGGTCCATCAGTCATGCTGGTGCTGAAGCGCTGGGTGTGTACCACCGCTGGAAAGAAACAATGAAAAATCTCCAACTCCATCCATCAGCGTGGAAGCAGTCTCAACAAGTGTAGACAATCCTTGTTAGATCATGGCAATGGCACTAACTGCTGAAGTTTTTTTTGTTGCAGCAGATTATAAAGTATTCTAATATCTCTTGTCACATTTAACCTATTTTGCATGTGCTACAGTAATTGTGAAATGTTAGACATTGGTATATACTGCATGTATTATGTGCATTGCTGATTACCTTGTAAGAAAGTACTCTGTAGTATCATATCATATTGTTTTGTACTGTATATGCACATTCATTTTTGTCTTGATATCCTTCTGTGCACACAATGCAGTATAGATCAAAGTGGACTGATGGTACATGGGTGCCAGGATGCTGATAATAGGTGTACAGGTACCATTTATTCAATTTACCTAATCCCTGGCCTTTCATGGACTGGTTCCCCAACTGGTGCCCCATTCAAGACAACCTGTGGTAGAGACAGGACAGAATTAGTCTTACCAGGGCAGTAAGTGGTTTTAATTCAGCCAGGATTCTATGCGTTACTTCCATATTTGTTCCTCCAATCCATTGAGCTTGGGCCTAGCAAGCATTCACTAAAGTAACTAGCTGTGGTTTACATCTACTTATTAACCAGTGTTTGCCCTTTGCTTGCTTGTAAAACTGCTTATTATAATTATAGCAAAACAAGACAGTTATCAATTGTGATAATGCTCAGGTCATAGCTTTCTACTGACATGAATGAAAATAGACTAATAGATAATAGCTATGTTACGTTCCACATTGTTTGTTGTGTTCCCTCTTGTTTTTACTCTGCAGGTGGCCATTCACCATTCCATTCGCTGTCCCTCCTGTCAATCATCATCATCCTGGTCCCACCTCTACCAATCACATCCCTTCTCTGCTTGATAGAAGCTGTGTATTTGCTGCCACTCATGCTGCCACTCTTTCATCTCATTCAGTGTGTGTTAAAAACCAGAACTGGTCATTCCCCTACTTGTGTATATGTGGTTGTTTGTGTGGTTGTTTGTGTATAGTCCAGGCCCTGGGGCGAAGTAAGACAGAGGCCTCTATACACTGTTGCTTCACATAGGTGGAATTTGTGTATTAGACACATCTGGAAAGGGGTGGTTGCCAATATGTTTAATTTGTGTTTTGTTAGAGTAGTCAGATAGGCTTTTGTTTGTTTGCTTAGTTACTCAGTCAGCCTATCTTTGGTTCCAACTTGGTTTTGTTTTGTTTATTTAAATTATTTGGCAACATCTGTGTCCCTTGGCCTTGTTGCCGAAATGTGTTATTTGTTGTGTAAATAACTGTAACTATTCTCAATAGCACTTCTTGCACTTTTTTGTATAATATACAGTACAACTTGTTTTGCACTTTCATTCTAGTTTGGACTGCATTATTTACACCAAATATGTTCAATGCCCTTCCACCTGGTAAAATATATGTTATGCACTCCCTCCTACCCCTAGACATCTGACGGATGTAACAAACTATCATAGGTGGTAAAAATGGTTAAATAAAAGTGGTGGGATATAAAATATTTAAGAAGGCATAGTTGATCATAAAAACATTATGACATTAAACATTGAACACAATTAATTGGTCTCTTTTGTCATATTTAGACACCCATTTTATGTCCTGTCAATCTTGCACTGCTCTCTGATGTCAGTGTCAATGCACTTTTATAGTAATTCTACAGTTTTAGTATGAAAAAAGAAAATATACATTGGAAATGTACAAACCATGTAGGCGTAGCAGAAGCAGTAAAATATTAATATTAGACAATATTATAATGTCAAATGTAATACCACAAAGGCAACATCTACTCTATTTTACATGATATGCTGCTCAAGCTATTCATTTATTTATTTATTTAGTTGCATATGAATTAATTGCATTTTCTTACATAGCTTTAGGTCAAATTAGTATTATTGTCACACCAGCAACGCTACATGTACAGTAGCACAAACATTATTATTTCACAAGGAATATATTAAACAAGAACCTGATATTTAAAAAAATGAATGCAGTGAGTTATTCCTCTAAGTGTAAGTGTAGGTGGAGAACAGGATGTATTTTCACTTTTTATCTTTTTTTTTCCATTTTAACTTTCCCTGAGCCAAATGTATTTTGACAGAACTGCTTCTTTGCAACAGAACTTTTTCACATTAACTGTCACATTTTAAAACCACTGCCAATACTGTTTTATGATATCCAATGATATAATGTAGAATTTTCATCAAATCTTTATATCATCTTCATAACGTTAGTATATCAGTATAATACATGTAATACTGAGACGGGTGCGTGGGGGGTTTGGAGTCAAGACTGAAGTCTGCTCCGCGGGGCAAAAGTACAAAAACAGCAGGTAAAGTCGTGGTACAGGCAGGCAATGGTCAACAAAACAGAAGTCAATAATCTTTGGTCAATAAACAGGCTTGGATCGTAATGGGTAGACAATGGCTTGACAAAAACTGCTCAAAAGGTGCACTGATGAACAGGGGGGCAACAATTTTGCAAAGACATGACATGGAACGGAGCTTTATATGCAGGTGTAGACAGGTGTAGACAATTAGCTTGAGAGCAGCAAGAGAATGCAAATCAGGTGTGGAGGATTGACAAGTTAACGAGGTGATTAGTAATTGTTATTAATAAACCTATCCTGCCCTAGCGTTAGTAAATTAGTAAATGACATGGACAAGAAACTTAAGGTAACATGAACACATGGTTAGAATGTTAGTATTACCCAATCCTGATCTAGCATTAGTAGATTAGTAAGAAGACAAGGGAAATTGAAACAATTGTGTGTGTGACTGACAGAAAGGGAGAGAGAGAAAGCAGGAATGCAAGATTTGCAGAAAGACACAAAAAAGTGTATGCTAATCAATGAACAGTATAACATAACATGAAACATAAATTGTGACATAACAAGTTTGACAAAAAACGATGACAATAAACTATATTACGTGACATGACAAGACTAACCTAATACGTGACATGACAATAGCATAACCAAGACAATAACTAAACATAAGACATGACATGACAAGCATGAAACATGACAAATACAAATATATACATGAATACACACTATATATTATCAATATGTTTTCCCATAAGCATTAAAGGAGTTCCTGCAATATCAGAGTGCCAGCCAACTTTCGATATACTGTTGGTTTGCCATTAAAAAAGAAAAAACATGATTAAGCATTTTCTTGCATGTTTTCACAGCACATATGTAATATCTTTAAAAATAGATTTTCACATATATTTTTGGCATCAGTGTGGCGGGGTTCTCTTGGGAGCTCCCCAAAAATCGAAAAACTCAGGCGTACTCGGAAAATCTCGGTTTAGTGAGATTTAATTATGCCGGCCTCCAAGACAACACAGTGTGAATATTTACAAAGAAAAAGTTAAAAAAAATGGAAAAACACAGAAAACAAAACACAAAAAGGGTTTCCAAAGGAAAAAGGGCATTTACCCACTTGAGTTCTTCAGTAACTCACACTTATAGCCAACAATTTAAACGATGTTACCTTCTCAGTAACTGAGTCAAGACTGCCCTTATAGGGGAACAGCAGCCCCTTTTAAACATATAGCCCCTCCCACTAGGCTTAATTATTCCTTAGAAAACAATTTCCTAATTTCCTCACAGAATAAAGCTTCTACCATTTATCAAATCAAGGATCAACTATATCCTCCTAAACAGTTCCCTTAAATCAAAATACATTATTTACCGTGCAAATTAACGTTACACAAAAATAAACATAATTGTACAGATCATGTGATCATGAGAGCGCGCGTAAAGAGACTATTTATACAATTAGAAAAGTTACGCCTCTGTTTCGCCAACCAAGCTCATGGAGAGGGAGCCGGTTGACGCATATGCCTTCAACAAACAGTAAGTCGCTTGTATTTGTGTGAATGTATGCGTAACTGAACATAGCACTGCCAAGTGTGCACCCTTGGTCGCGCTACTGAAACGGTGGAGAAAAGAGGGAATGATATTGAGGTTTAATTAACTACTTTGTGAGACCGGGAGGGAACGGGGAATGTGTGGTGTGTGTGTGTGTGTGCGCGTGCTGCCGGCATTCAGTGACAGCGCGGCTCCGTCACATTGCGGTTTAATTAAATATTTTGTGAGACATTTTTGGCATCAGATTAATAGAAAATTACCCTGTGGCTTTTGCTCTGACCCTGATTTTGTCTGGAGAAACATTTAAAATAGGGAAACACGCATGGTTCACCCCTATTTGACCAAGACATATTTCCTCACACAGTAAAAACACAGATTCCCCATGGGCCCAAATCAGCAAACTGTTATTACATAATAAAATAATGAATGAGGGAAATACAGTATAACTCTCAGAAGAGTTTTATCATTACTATCTTTCAAACTAAAATAGAGCCTTATCTCCCATTTTAATTTAGTTTTGAATGGACAGCACTCAGAATTAACACATGGTACACTTTATTCAGTAAGGCTGCTCCCGGAACTATTGTTTGCACTTTGTCAGGGAACAAGGAAAAAGTGTACTGATACCAGAGATTCACACTTGGGATTCAACTGGTGGGAACATGGCCTGCACGAGTTGATGCCATCTGCAGACTTTGGCCAATGGTTTTGGGTGAGGGGGGGGGGGGTCTAATCCTAATATTAATCCTAATTAGGGCCCTCCAGTGGCTTGGGCCAGCACTGCATAGGAACGTTTTTTATTTATGGATACTGGATGTTTGAATAGGATTGGAATTGGTGTATGCATGCTGGCAAAGTGAGTATGACTTGAGATGGACAATACCATCCACCACGGGCAGCAAATAGAAACTGCAGTTTATTTAATTGGTCTGCTGCCCTCCACTCTTGTGTTTGATTGTGTTTGTATAATTTGTTATATTACACTGTGTGAAAAGAGGTGAGAACATTGTGTTCTATTGATACAGCCATCTGTGCTATGACATACTCTGTAATGTTAAAATGTGTACAGCCTGTATCGGTTTGGCCCACAGTGCAGACTTTGTGAGAGTAGAATTGCTTAATATAGTATTTATGGGCTACCTCCCTATGCTGAGTGTCCTACTAAACTTAGAAGCCTCATGTTGTATAGTCCCAATTTCCAAGATGGTTCCACGTGGTTTAAATGGGGAAAATCAGATATCGTTAGATATCGTGAGAACTAAGAGAGGATTCAGGTTTATTCACTGATATATACACATTCCTCTCAGGTCCAAACATGCTTTGAAAAAAAGTCTATTAATGTACAAGAGCAGTGCCTTGCCAACTCCATGTTTGTAAATTTCATCTCATGAAGAATATCACACAAATTATTATTATGTAATTTGTGAGATTTGTGAGAATCAGCAATACAAATACAGCTTTAATTATACAATGGATAGGTCCAGTCCATTGCCTCTATTGGTCAGTTTGCATTCCAGCCATGCCACGATATATACTCATGGCTAAATGGAATGTTCACACATCTTTTAAAATTACTATGCGTTTGTAGATCAGTTATTTACTTTCTAATCGAAATGAATGTAACTTAACGTTATCATCATCTCACCGCTAGTAGCCTACCAAAGTAAAATAAAATTAGTGAGTTTAAAGTGTCCTTTGAGTTGGAGTAGGAACTAAAAGAATACAACTTAGGCAACATCCTCAGATTTAAATACCAGCAAGAGCACCAAACCCCAGCAAAGCAAATGATGACTCATAACGACACTATGAGTTATTTCAATAACTTCACGCTATCCGGCAGTTTCCCGATAAAACGTCCACAAGAAAAACAAATAATTTGTGTGTGTCAATGTCGTCATGGTATCACGTAAACTAGCAAGCTTGCTAACGTTAATTCAGTGGGGATACATTATTGCAATAGCGTTGCTTAGCTAAGATTAGTGCAGTGGGGACATGTTAGTACCATTGCTTCGATAGTGGAGTGGGGATACCTTATTGCTACCTAACGTTCACTGTACCATTACTAAGTAACCAATAAACTACTGTTTAGCGGAAGAATACATTTACCATAAAACATAGTTCCATTAAAAACACATTAATTTAAAGATTGTCTTGTGTTTCTTTAGTGAAAGTTTTAAAGATAAATGTGTTAACCGTTGTATAAAAGCGTTATGGAACTCGAACCTGTGGTATATCGTGGATAAAAGCACAGCTAGGGGGTGTAACAGCACTCGCTTCGCGCCGTGCCTAACCACCCCACTACCTGTGCCAAGATCCACGATATACCACGGGTTCTTGTTCCTATATGACAAACACATTTTTGGTGCTTCCTCAAAATGGGGTCCAGAGTCCATGTACCAAATTTGGTTTTGATACATTAAAGCTATGAAAAAGAGTTATAATAATAATAGACAAACAGTTTCGTCTCTGCCTAAGGATTTTTGCAAGATACAGCCGCACACAATAATAATTTTTTTAAGACAAACACATCAACTGTTTTTGGGAAAAATGTGTTTTTACTTATTGCGGCACCCTCCAGTGGTCAAAAGACTCACATTTTTTTGTCCACAAGAAAGGGTACTGAGTCTATGTATCAAGTTTGGTGTTGATACATCAAGGTTTTGCTGAAATATGAGCTCACTTCCTGTTTGCTGAATTTGATTGGCTGTGATCGACAAACACTTTTAAAAATCAGAAATCCATCTGATAACTTTTGTGAAACTTGGTCTGAACATCATTTGTGCCAAATTTGGTGAGGATTGGACATTTGTGGCCTGTGATTTTTTTTTTTACTTTTTCTGAAAATCCAATATAGTGGAAAATCCAATATGGCGGAAATTAACGTCAATGTTGTTGAACTCCACAAAATTAAATGGTGCAATGGCCTGCATGAGTTCAATGGTACAGTGGCCTGCATGATGCCATTTGCAGACTTTGCGAAATTCAATGGTACAATGGCCTGCATGAATTCAATGGTACAATGGCCTGCATGATGCCATTTGCAGACTTTGACCAATGCCAATGGCTTGATCCAAGGAATCCAACTGTAACTATTTTTTTAATTTTTTTATTTGGCATAATCCAAAACTTACATGCATAAATGTACCTCCAACTTTGACCCATTGGTGGTGCTAGAGTGCTCAAGGTGGAAACATGAATCTAGGTGAAAAGAATCAAGGGGCTGTCACCGATCAGTTTGCCAAATTTCTAAACTTTTTACTATACGGTTCTAGGGGCTGCCATAGACACCCTACCCAGAAGAAAAAGATGATGATGATGATGATGATGATGAATAATGAGAAAAGATAGAAACACACTGTGTGCCTACTTAGCTTCGCTACCCCAATAACCCATTATCTTACAAGACAGCACTTGATCACATTATGATTATAGCAACATTGCCACAGCGGCCATGAAAAATTGTGATTTTTAATTCTAGCTTAATCTACCATTGACAGCTAGTTTTTGAGGTGATAAATTGGAATGGACTTTTTACAGAGGACAATCATACTGCAGTAATACTAGCCTTTTTCATGTTTTACTTTCCTAAACACAAAAATTACATGCACAGAAAACTATTAAAATCTTAACAAAAGCTACCAAGAGCATGAAAGGTAGTTTTCAAGTTTCATTCTTTCTCACAATGCTATCCACAGCTATGTAAATATTATGATCTATAAATAATACAAATGACACAGAAGACAATTGGCTCAAATAAACAGGAGTAATTATTTTGTCGTTGTTCACGTTTGGGTCATATCTGTGATCTTTAAAAAATACTTTGGAAGATCTGTGTATTTTCCTGCATTTTGGCTCTCTTTCTCTGTGCAGAATTCGGCATTAACATGAACCACAGACAAACACACACACACCATTTATGAAAAAAAGACGTATATAACTGGATTGTAGCAAGAAATTGCACAACATGGAATCAGCATCATACATGCAATGTGTAACCTGTTCATTGTACTAAAATCATTGTCAAACTCTTTTTTTAAATGTGTAGATTATAAAATAATGATCAAAACCATATTTTCGAACAACGTATACATCAATTTCCCCATTTGTAGACAATCTGCATTAAAGATACAAATCTATAACTTAATATAGTATGTTTTAGTTTACAAATTAATTAGCCAGCAGTAGGTAAATGATGTATTGTCTGTAAAGGCAGTAGAGGCACTCATTTTAGAAACTACTGTGTTTGCATGTTCTATTTCCAACAATACTACAAAACATACAGTATGCGCCTCAACTGTGCTTTGAGGGGTTGATTGTGCACCATCATTGCATCAAAGCTGTAAATCAATGCAATGCAGAATGTATTGGCAGACCATTATAATATTCTCTCTGTAAACAGAATAAAATGCACTGAGATAACCACTCATGCCTTAAATGTACATATGCATTGCACCGTGCTGGCACTATGTACTTTATGATATTATGATATTACCTTTGAAATGTATGTGTTTATTTTCTTCTCCGAGACAAGGATCTCCATATTAATACTTGCTCTCATTTAATGGTACAGCATTGAATGAACTCAAAAACCATGTGCTTGTTCTAATGTCAACCTAGATTCCAGATTAGATTGCTGTCCTTGTTTCTTTTGAAATTGTCACCATAGTTACTTCATCAGGAGGTAATCCTGTTTGTTCTTCATTTTCATTTTTCATATTCAGTATACAGCAAGGAGCTTAGATGCTGACCTGAGAACAATTTATTCAAAGTAATAATTTCACATGAGCAGATCCATGCACAGCAATTGGATTGCAGGAATTGGCTGAGTGCCGTATATCTATATAAAGAAATGGGTCTTCGGGCAGGAGAATACATCTTAAATTTTCTTGGAGGGGACAGACTCAGTCAAGGTTGCTTAATGTTGCAGTCTGGTAAGAAATCTATTTATTTTAAGGATACATTCACAGCTTTGGGCATCAATATGTTACACTAAGCTTAGGTACTGAACAAGGTAATTCCAAGCTAACACAAAATGTTCTCACAGTGTTGCTGGAACATTTTGTCATTGTTATACCATTGCTGCATGGTAGCAATACTCTGGGAATGTGAACTGGGATATTAATATAATTTCTTTCTTAATTAATTGGGGGGGGGGGGGGGGGGGCATATGGTGATTAATAAATTGATAGCTCTTAGTAGGAGCTACTTTGATACCCATTTCTTTGAGATTTGTGGTTATGTCTAACATTGTTAATTTCTTATCTCAAATGTTCTGCACCCAGTTGCAACACAAGAGACACCACTGTAAAAATACAAGGAAACGCAATCACCTCTGTAATTTTCAACGGTTGAGCAATGTAAAAACTGAATCCACAAAAGCTCAGCAGTGCAAGATAAAGTAGTTGCAGGGGGATTGATTTAGGCCTTTGATGGCCAACTGCGTATGCACTTTCTTATTTAAAAAAAGTACAAGCTTGTACCCATGAGACTGGACTTTTTTTCATTCTACCTTAAGAATTAAAAAACATTGTTTAAGAAGAATAAATAAATAAAACACGAGTCATTGCACACGTGTCAAAAACACGGCCCCAGCCATGGAAGAAATCAGCGTAGTGAGTTTAAGCAGAGTAAGGAGAATTGCTATAGATTAATCCTGACACCAAAGGAAGCTATGTGTGATTCATTAATGATTATACTTCACATGGAAACAAAGACTGATATCTGGTGACATAAAATGCATCGGGTAGATGAAAGGGAGACAAATTTCAAATGATGGGTTTTCAATGAGATAAGTGACGTTTGATCACAAAGTTAAGAGATCTATGACAATGAGTCACGACAAGAAGCAACATCCTAAAACAAACTGGCTCAGCCTTTGTAGAGCACGTACACTGGTAATGTGATGTGTTCTCTTTCCAAGGCCAGCAGACATGGAGCAGTCCGTTTTTTTAAATTCACATTTAATTGCTATGCCTGTCGTGTACTCAGGTTCACAACATGCTTTTTCGATGGATTTAACTTTTTTCCATTCATTTAGACGTACTCTCTACGTGTTTCTGAAACTTAAAAAGCTTTTTGTTCCCCAAACACATATCCATTACTGGGACTGCATTGCAGATTTGTGAGAATCGCTCACGTCATTGATGAGTTACAGTGCAGGTGTACGGAGCCTCGCTGCTGCCACCTGGCACCGCTTATCAGACAACTGGGAAACTCATGTGCTGCACCTCATTTATCTCTCATCTATCCAGTATCAGCACATTGGGATAGTGTGTATATTTTATTCACTTATTTATTTCATGCAATACACTCCTCCTTCCATGACTTTTCTTAAATAGTTGAGTTGAAAAGAAATTGACTTGGTCAACTAGGCGGCACGGATGGTGCAGTGGGTAGCACTGCCGCCTCACAGCAAGGAGGTCCTGGGTTCGAATCCCCGTCGGCCGGGGCCTCTCTGTGCGGAGTTTGCATGTTCTCCCCGTGTCTGCGTGGGTTTCCTCTGGGTACTCCGGTTTCCTCCCACAGTCCAAAGACATGCAGGTTAGGCTGATTGTCTAAATTGCCCGTAGGTATGAGTGTATGAGTGTGTGAGTGAATGGTGTGTGAGTGAATGGTGTGTGTGCCCTGTGATGGACTGGCGACCCGTCCAGGGTGTATTCCTGCCTTTCGCCCAATGTATGCTGGGATAGGCTCCAGCCCCCCTGTGACCCTGTTCAGGATAAGCGGGTTCAGATAATGGATGGATGGATGGATGGACTTGGTCAACTAAATAAAGGCAGCTTTAGCAGTTATTTTCTTATCCAACATATTTTCAGTTTTTCAGTGGAACAGAGACGAGACTTTGAGCAGCTAAACTGAAGAGACTGTGGGTACTATATATCTCAGAATATGATTTTGCCCATCCAAGAGGCCCCACTAGCAAATAGAACCAGTGGCCTTTGGAGTATAAACCTGGTTTGTCATGCATAATCCCATGATCCTGCCCAGAATGTACAGTACATACTGTACGGTCTGACAGTCAAATGCAATTACTCATGTTCCAGACTCATCACAATCAAATCAATGCATGGTGTTCCTGGAGCTTTGCATGTCTGTAATTAATATGTCAGTCTTATTTGCCATTAGACACATAACCAGTTATTATTGATGTTTCACATGCTGATTATTGCACAGAAGCGTGATTAATTTCATGCAAATAAATAATCATGTGTTCCTTGATTGTCTTATGGTAAATCAATATCTTCCTGACTGTGCAATGTGTAGCAGTAAGCATAAATGTTCATGAGCTGACCAAATGGAAATATTTTCCATTGCATTCACACTCAGTGAGGTGAGTATATACAACACCATCACCTGCTTCATTTTTGCGAGGATGTTTTAAGATTACCAAGATTAAGACCTTTAATTGCAATTTGGTGAGTTAATTTGGCAATCATTGTCAGAATTTAAATTGATTTACTGTATGCATACATTTCTGATTGAATTTAGATCCATTTCAGGATTTTGTGCCAACTACTGTTCTTAATTATTTAGTTATAACCACTACAACTGCAGATTGCATATGTATCCAGAAGTTCAGGAGTGAACCAGCATAGAGCTGTCAGAAAACCAAATGGGTTGGAACAAAAACCAACACGCCCTCCAGTACTGAAGCACCATTGCCATGTTTGGAGTGCTCAATATCAACACTGGGGCCAGCCATCAAATGTAGGATTGCAACTAATTATCGTAAGCTATGTTGAGGTTGACGTTACTATCAAAAACAGTAAAAATCATAGAAAGAACATAAATGAGTAAATCACAGAAATAGCAAAAAAGAAAATGGGATAAGTAACAGAAAAAATCACTGAATCTGACAGCAGGAAACTTCACCCACCCATAAAAAATAAGGGCCAGGACACATTCACCACTAAACAGGCCCACCAGACACAAGTTATAAGCCACATTGGTTAGGAAACAGCACTGCAAGCATTGGTTGCATCCCAATAAAAAAACATTTTTAAATCTCATTTACCATCACTTATCTTCTCCTCCATACTGGGGGGAGAAGGGAGGAGGCTAGTGGAGGAAAGGCGGATATATATATTTTTTAATAGTGGCATGCACACATTGACGAACCCCATGAACCCCAAAAGAAGCAGACCAAAAATGTGCCTGCATAAAAAATTGACAGATTGCTACATTTATATTCACGTAAATATTATTAAGAGAATATTATAATATAATTATGATTAATTTGGATTGTACTGATTATGTCTCAATAAAGACCCAATGAGATGCCGGACTATATGCCTGTTCCATTATTATTATTATTATTATTATTATTATTATTAGTAGTAGTAGTAGTAGTAGTAGTAGTAGTAGTAGTAGTAGTAATTATATTGTGTCATAGAAAAATACATGAGTGCCATCTGTTTACATGTGTTGAACAATGTGGCCTTTAATCTCTTAAGGGATTTTTCTTGATAGGTGTTGACAATGAGCTGCATTTACAAGGTTAAATGCTGGTTTTTGATCGCTGAACAATTTATCTTGTGTGCATACACAATAAATGATCTCGCTGCAGACTTCCAAGGTTCATGAGCAGCAGAAGTGGAAGGGGTACTTTGATTCTAGGTCAACAGCAGCAGGTGTCTTCCTGGCTGACTCTAATAATGAAAGTGGTTGTGATGTGGCACAGCTGGAATTTTCTCCCAAATGACGGGCAGATCCAGGCAGAGGAACTTTCTGTGAAGCTGCACTCATAATTACAGCTATTGCATTTTATTTTGTATTATTTTTTGTTTAGATTTTTTTTTTTCCTCAAAGCTTCGACATCATTTTCTCAGAGGCTTCAAGTGTTATGTTATGTTGTGTGTAACCTGCGTTTGCTGTTGTTAACGTCACTGTCATTACGGCGGGACCCATTAGGCCGCAGGGAGTCTGCATAAGGCCCTTGTTAGTATTCATTGCATTGACACCAACGCATTTGTCCCTGTCAATGTATTAGGATGCGAAACGCTGTGTTACATTGGGCCATGGAATCAGATCCCAGGCCGATGATAACCAAGGCATATGATGGATACATTTGGGATGACTATGAAAAGACAATTGATCAAGTCAGAATATTCACTCGTCCAGAAGATTGCAAACTAGAATGTGTGTGTGTGTGTGTGTGCATGTGTGTGTGTGGGTGTGTGTGTGTGTGTTTAACTTGATAATAAACGCAGCCATGTTTCTCATTTGAATTCTGCCTGCTCTGCACATTTCAAGTGTGATTTATGACTTGGGCATTACATCTATTTATATATTTAATTATTTCTTTGAAGGATCCGAAACAGCAGCACAGCTCTGACAATGCCTTTTATCATTTATGTACTTTGTTAGGTAGTGGCACCGAATATGCAGGGTACTCTACTCTTTTTATAGTGTAAACTGGGAAAGTGAAATCAATCAAATCCTTAATGATGTTGTTTTGCCATTTTTGGACCTCACCGCATAAAGATAATTTTAAACCCGATTGTATTAAAATTTGTAAATGAGCTAACTTGTTTATAATTATATATCATAATAATGATGATAAGTATAATGATAATAACAATAACAATAATAAGACTAATACTAATACTACTACTACTACTACTACTACTACTAATAATAATAATAATAATAATAATAATAATGAGAAATTAAATCAAACGTTCCTGTCAGAACCCTATCCATTACATCGTTGACCTATGTTAGTAACACCCAGTTAAGGATTTCAGTCGGGCTAAAGTGGCTATTTTAAAAGGTGAATATTTATGTACAGTATCTATGCAGAGATGATAATTTGTGGAGGTCAAAAAATACACAGTACAGGACACTTAGTATGCCTTGCGGACCTGTCACACAGAACTAGCAGTAGGGAGCTGGAGGAGGGAGCTGGTTCTCCGCTGGACAATGATTAGAGGGGACAGGAGGCGCAGAAAGTAAATATTGGATGAGTGTGATGATGACTAATCTTCATGAATTAGACTCAGCTAAAATAAATGTTGTTCAAGGCAATTCCCTCTCAGAGAAGAAGGGGGAGATGGTTGGAAATGATATGGGGGCACTGTGGAGGTCAAGTCCACTAAAGCCAGGGCTGGCCTATAGGATTAAAAAGATCCATTGGGTATAAAAGGTCTGGGAAGCTGAAATCTGTGATTTCTTTTTTTTGCTGATGTGTTATTTTGATACTTATTTTGAAACTGCATTCACAAATGGCCCAAAATATGTATAATATAAGTCTGCCAAAAAAAAAAAGAACCTAGAAAAACCTATGCCAAGACTCTTCCCCCTTTGGCTAAATGCTTGGATTTCAAAGGGTGGGATTATCTGGGGGAGTTATGTCACTACCTACCTAACTACTTTCTACCTAGCTAGCGATAATTTAATACCATTAAAGCTAGGTATCAAAAAATCTAAGCCTTTCTTTATATGGGTGTAATGTACATGGTTCGGTACTGCAGTCAAGTCAAATGTTAGTGGACAGTAGCTCAGTACTACAACATTATGACACATTGAATGATCTGCCAGTTTAACTATGTGATGGTGAAGCCTAGCTTGCTAGCTTACGTTGCTTTCATTTGGGTTATTTGGTAGTTTAATGTTGGTTAAACATCTGATGTCACACATTATGTCATTCCTTTAAAATGCCAATGTGTTGGCAGGAGTTTTATATGTAGACTAACCTGCGTTAGCTACTTCATAGCAACTGACCAACACATAAAAGGGTAAACTCACCATTCTGAAACCATCTGGCTGTTCAATGACAGGTTCATATAAGTATGACTGCATAATGTGAGCATGTAATACTTGAAAGAAATATTAAGAAGACAATCAATTGTAACTAAGAGGGAATATAACCACAGTTTCAACCTGCTTTCCCAGACCTTTAACTCTTCTTGAAAATATACTGCTCATTTGTAGTTTCAGGCTGGAACTGCACGTTGCCCACACAGTGGAAGAGTTGAAGGGGATCATTAAAATTAATAAGGTCACTTACACTAGGGTATGCACTGAGATGCACTGAGAGTATGCACCGAGATGCACTCATACTCTGAATACTGCTAGCAACTGATTTGATGCTTGAGGGATTGTTAAATTAGCTTCCATTGTCTGTCTGGCCAGCAAATGGCTCAACCTTGCATGATTGTTTAAAACTATATCTATTCTGCATTTCTATGCATCTGTCCCTACCCATCCAATCAATGGCTTTCTCGTACTGTGTACACTGTAAAGAACTGTTGTGTTCACTTATACAATATGAGCCACAATGTAAAACAAACAAGAGAACAAATGTTGATATATGTAGATAATGTAGATGTCTAGACACTGTACGAGTCTAGACACACCTGTCTCAGATAGAACACCGCAGGACATCCTAGCTTTTTCCATGACATACAATATTCAAGAGGTCTGTCCATGCTGTGAATAGGGCTGCAATAGTCCTGAGGCCTTCTTTACCATTAAAAACCTCAGTTATGTGTTTCACTAACCGGAGCCAAGAATATTCCTGTTCCAGTGAACTGTATGAAGGGCATTCCAAATTGTAGCTTTGGCCTCATTATTACAATGTGTGGGCTACCTTTTACAGTTGTCAATTTTGGAAAAGAATTTGTATCATAAGCCCCCTTCCAGCAAGCGAGTTGTCACTTTGATGAAAACATTGCTTTGATCCAACTCTGCCTGCAGTAATGCTCAGCTTTTTAAATCTGTATCATCTGGAAACAACCACAATTAAAATTAGGTACATATACTAAGCACATTGTATAGATAATAACATGGTATCAACATATTCTAATATTTAATTATGAATAAACAAAAACTATTCTGCATATGATGTTGGAAAAACATCAATACATTCCATTTATTTAAGCATATTATTATTTAAGTCTCCTCTCCATGAAGATGGTGTGGCTTGGATTTATTCGATTTTTTTTTTTTTTCACTTATAGGTCTTCTGCTGCTTGTAGCCCGTCCACTTCAAGGTTCAACATAGTATGTGTTCAGTGTTACTCTCCTGCATACCACTATAATGTGTAGTTAATTTGAAGGGATGTCGCCTTAATGTCAGCTTGAACTAACCATTTTCCTCTGACCTCTGATGAGGTGTTTTTGCCCGCAGAACTGCCACTCACTGGATATCTTTTGTTTTTCACACCATTCTCTATAAACTCTTGTTATACTCCTCTTATGTGTGAAAATCCCAGGAGACTAGCTTCTGAGAAACTACTCCACCTGGCACCAACAATTATTCCACGATGAAAGTTACTTAGACCATATTTCTACCCCAATCTGATGTTTTGGCCTGAAACTCTTGACTGTTTGCATGCGTTTATGCAAGCTTTCTTATGCCTGCTAAGGAAGCGATTGAATAAACCTGACAAATCAGAAATAGCTGAGAAGCCAACTATCCAATTACTTTTGGTCCTATTAAATGAGGGGAAATGTTTAAAAAAGGATTCCTACATGTATCACCCAATATGGATGTAAATATCCTCAAATTAAAGCTGATAGTCAGCACTTTATATTCATTGTTTAATTTAAAATCCAATGTGCAGGAGTACTGAGCCAAAAGAACAGCAATGGTACCAATGTTCAAATACTTACGGACGGCTATGTGCATAGCTATTGGCTTCTCAACTCCTGCAGGTATTGGTCATCGAGTTCAAGGGAAGAATGTGATTAAATATTTTAAAAAATATTGATTTAGGCTAATATAAATAAATGAAGAAAAAACATACTTACTAAAACTGGTATTACAAAGGGAATTGGTCATGGTAAAGATGAGACCACTTTGAATCCTGTCAGGCTTTTTACTTTGTGAAATGCTGAAGTGCCCCTTTCAACATGTGAAATAATGGCGGTGGCTTCTGAACTGCAACCCAGACTTGTGGCAATATGGTAGGAATGATGTGAGCATCACATCACACAGACCCGACTAAAGGATTAGTGCTGAGCTGGACAGGATGGATATAATTATATCTGGTGACCATGCACTGAAAACGCAGACCATTACACAGCTGGGAAATGCCATTCTGCTGATGGGAAGATTTCAGAAATTGAGGGTATAAGGGAAAAAAGGGAGTGGTGATTTTTGGTATGTGTGTGGGAGGAGGTGGGGGGTATTGTCTGCATTGCTGACCTGGTAAGGCAGTTTCAAAACTGGATTAAAGATGACAGCTTTCAGAAAGGAATACTAGCTGTCTCACTAACTTCCCGGACTAATGGCTTCATTGCAATGTGGATGCAGGGGACCGGCAGTGAGGTTGAGTAGTTTGGGACCCAGCCTTGTGACAAAAGGCATTCTGATCTTAAGCCATGTTTACATTGTTGTTCTACAATGTCTCTGAATCTTGTGCCACAATGTTCTTCAGTAAAAATTATGTTGCATTCTCCTTTTAAAAAAAATATCTGAAGATTAGGTTGACCAGGCAAACCAAAAATAAATAAAAATACCATCATTCTATGCTCTGGTAAAAAACCTACAATTTATTCAAACCAATATCTAACAGGCGAAAAAGAGCAGGGAAAACTAATTTAAATAAAATTGACTTTGTACTGTCAGGCAAAATAAGGAAAAAATACAATACATATTCAGTGTACTATAGGCATTTCTTTGCCATAAAGGGAAAACAAATACAGCACACTTTTAATCAAAACATCCACCAAACTTGTAGCCTCAAGTTTTATGTAAAGTATTGCTACACATTAAATATAGCTTTGGTTACCCATTGCCTGACATGAGCCCCAGGCAAGCATTTTTAAAGGTTCTTTTCTAAAGATTTTTTCCCTTTCTCTCTCACAGTGACAACAGAATTTTTCAACAAATTGAAGGAATGTGTGGTGAGGTGAATTATGAATTATGAATTCTGAGCATTTTTATGCCAAGGGCCAAGGTGGGGGCTGTCACATGGTCCACCCTGAAGCTCACGTGAACAATTTTCATTTTCCATATTAAAGTTTACTCTTTTATGTACGGTACATGCAATCATAACCAGCCGGCAGTCATAGCTTCCATTACATTTTGAGTGCTGGGTGTTCTAGTCTTTTCACAGAGGACGTGATCAGTCCAAAGAATCACTTCATTAACTTGACATTTGTTTTGATCCAAATTGTAATTTTAGATGAACCATTTTTATGTACCATCATGCATCTGACTATCATCAATAATTGCAATACATTTCTGCATAATATTACAGTTATATGGAACAAATTAAGTGTAAACTGACCACCAGTATTACACGACAGAGGCAAGGGTAAGAAAATGCAAGCAAAACAGTTGAAATCTATGACACCACACAAGACCAGTAAGGACAGAATTACAGTAATGAGTTTTGTTGAACATTAAAAGCCTGAAAAGTTATGTAGTCATAGAGAGGGGTGAATGGTGGTCCAATGAAAAAAGTTCCAGGGACAGAGACGATAAAGATAGGGGCATCCACAAAAAAAAAAGTTCGGTCCCCAAGTGGGTAGTAAATTGAGAGAGTGAACGCTCCATATGCAGTCTTGGGCTGATCCACCAGCGGTGTCACTAGTGAGCGATGAAGTGAGATGAACTCCAGCTACTGAAGGCCTTTCCGACCTCGGTGATGTACAGGCCCTGTCTGCCCAATAAAACAGCCTGTTCTTGTCCCTTCAGATGATTTTCAGATTCAAGACCATTGGTTACTGTGCTATTTTTACTGTTACCGTGACCACAATTTGTTTTGTTGTTGGAACAGCAAAAAAAAAAAAAAACAACAATCTAGTCATGAATCTGACTTTTCATAAAAAGGAAGGCTGATAATTAACAATCCAACAATCAATATCCTCCCTGATTTGAGGAAGCACTGCTTTATACTAGTGTGCAACTCATAATCACCTGCATGGGAGGGTTTTCGTGCGAGTATGTCAGTGTGCATTAAAACTTTCATATGCAAGCTGCTGGGTGGCTCATCCTGCGCAGGCACTGTTTCAGTGCATGGATGGGCCCCACAGAGTGGTATCCATTCCAGATTGTGCCATTGCTGTGGTTGGCCAACCCACAGGGTGACAAAATGTGCTTCCACAGGAAGGGTGGGGTTTATGGGCCTGCTCTACAAAGAAGGATCGCTGAGTTAGCTGGAAAACAGTACAAAGTAAAACCTGGAACAGCTATACTTACTTCAGTCGATGTTCCAGATTTGGACAGGTTCTAGATTTTACTCAGTGTAGTTATCCAGCTTACTCAGTGATCCTGCTTTATGGAAGAGACCCAAGATAAATCACCTTATCCCCCTGCTGGTCAGATGGGCAATTGCCATTCACGCATTGAGCTGTAAACCAAGTCTTTTGTCAGCACGAATCCAACTTGTGAACTGCAGCGTGATAAGAAGTGGCTGCTGACATCACCTGCTCCTCAGAATGCTCACCCTTGCTCTCTCTAATTGACTTCGCAGCAGTGGGTGCTATAAATACAAATGAGCATTCCAAATTGCGGAAAAATGCATGAATCAAAATAATACAGCAATTATACAGTATATCAGTGTAAGACATTTCAGTATGAATTATCTTCGACCACTTCTGCTCGGAGAGGAAATGAAAACTAAATGTATGCAGCTTTTCTAAAAAGTAAAGATTCTACCATTGTCTTTTTGAGTTTGAACGATTGCTGGCTAGACCATCAGCCATTCAAAAAGCCTCTATCAATGCTTACTGCAGTTCTGTACACATTACGCTGTTATACACAGATGAAGTAAAACATCACATATTAAAAGGAGTGAGGAAGTCAGGAAGGAATTACACAGGCAGAAAGACAGAGAGGAGCGTAGAGTAGCCCACTCACTCTCAGCCACGGAAGATGGATGGAACCCAGGCTGATGAAGCGATCAGAAGAGGTAAAGAGAAGGGGGTGATAGGCACAGGAAGAAATAAGAGATGAGATTGGGGGAGGGTTAAGTTTAAGGTGGTGTGAATTCACCAGGGAGATTCCTGACAGACGGTCTCCTTTGAGGAGCAACCCCGAGGATCAGACGAGAAGGAGAAGAGAGACGAAGGGAGAGAGAACGATGGAGGAACTCCAACACAGTTGCCATGGCCCCCAGTTTTTAATCAAAAACCACAAAAAAACAGTCTATATTTTAATGGATGTCTCCAAGAGAAAAGTGGTATTCACTATTTTTTCCTTTATTTTTCCAGTACTGGCAACATCTGCGGCACAGTTTGTATGTCTCCAAATTCCAAATAGGAAATGTTCAACTTGTGCGAATGGATGAGAGCCTTAATGGGGCCTGAACAAGAGCCACAGAGAAGCAGTAAAGCAGCAGGTGGAAAGGATTTTTTTATGCTTTGGTGCAAAATAACACTTCTCTTATTCCCTTTCATTCGCCTGGTTTTTTTTTCACAGCAAATGCAAGCACATCTCATGAAAGAATCATCATTAGCGAGCTGTTAAGAAGAGATACTCTTTTTAAAGTAAGCATTAAAAGGTCATGTCTGCAGAGCAAAGTGAAAATATTTCCCCCACGCAAAGGAGGAATGCTCTCGTTTCTCTTGGAGGGCTTTGTGTCTTTGGCTGAATAGGGTTCATTTGGTTCAAGAGGGCTTTAATGACCCCCTATTAGCAGCATGCCAGGCAGGGAAGGTTCTGGAAATCACCCCACCCCCGAAAACACACACACAAACACACTCTCACACACACACAGACATGCAAACTGACACACACATCCACATGCACATAAACACATAAACACACGCGCAAACACACGCACGCACACATGCACACACACACACAAACACACACACACACACACACATATACATGCCAGCACACACACATGCACAAGCACACACACACCCACAAACATACAAGAAACACACTTTCCATATGCAATATAGTGGATATTACAGTGATATTATTTGGAAAACAGAACTGATACAGTATACTGTAATGTTCATTTCAATTATACAAGTACGTTAAACCTGAAATGGAAAATCAAATGGTCTACTTCATTACCCTCTAATAGTTTTCTTGCAAGACTTTACACAATTGCAAACAACTTTAATTGTACTCTCTGCTTTAGCAGAGAATTGCGAGTTCAGGCAATTTGATATGCTTTATATCCAGTTTTTACAGTTAATGGAATTTGTAAGTGCAGTTCAGATTTTAATTTATCCCTTTATGACACAGTTAAACCCATAGGAGACCAAAAGCTGTCAAAGTAATAAAGCATAAGTTATAAGTGTTATTCCTCAAGACAACATGACGATGTGACATCCATCGATCAGAATCTGTCCTTGGGTTCCAGGGGCCCTGAAAGAGAACATGTGGCACAGAAAAAATAAAAGATATGCCAATATTGAGGCAGCAGGGATTTGGGGATTACGGCTAAAGGATTTATGTGAGAATGAAGATGTTGTGGGTCTCTCTCCCTCGCTGGCTTGCCTTGTTTGTGAATAGTTATGTTAATAAGCAGCAGGGAATAGCCTCCCCATAATACAAGCCACTTGACATGTAACTCTCAGGAGGATTTTCATGCTTACTTTGTTATCAGGAAAAGGTCTCTTGTCAGTCAAAGATCTGTGAAACCTTGTGTTCTCAACAGTGTGGGATAATCTTAATTACCATTTAAATGTTGGTAAGAATACCTATTTATGGTGCACTGAATTGGGGAATAAAGGCCCCCGGTTTCATGGTTATTCATACCAAGCCTGCTGCTGATACCATTGAGATACTCCACATGTCCTAGCTTGCATAAAGGTTTGCTTAGAAGGTTTATTAGCATATATTATCTAATTTTAGACATAATAAGCAGCTTACGAACACCTTCACCATCTGAGAATCAGACCACCAGTAAAATCTGCATATTTATGCAAAAAATAAATGCTTCTAAAATAAATATTACTGGAGATTTTTGCCTTATGGTTCATGTTGTATTTTTAAATTAATATTGTTTGTCGATAAATAAATAAGACCACAATGCATGTCAATAAGTAATGAGCTAGTCAGTAGTTGGTATCAATATGTGTTAAAGCTATGAAAGTATGCATTCCCTTCTACAACAGTTGTATTTAACTACTGTCAAGTAATTTAAGCAGTAGGTAGTAGCAGTACTTGAAATAAGTAAAGCAGCAGTAATTAAGGTGGGTAGGTAGTTGTACATGTAATTGATGTCATTTGCAGTTCATTGAGTTCAAGAGATGTGCAATTCTGGTTGTTGAGCAAAAATGTCATCTCTTGGTACAGAAAGACCTGCACACTGCAGATGTGCTCTATGTATTTATGTGAGATTAATGTTTGGGGGGCGGGAGGGTGTACACTCACATCAGTGCAGAAACAGTACATCGATGTCCTTGGACTTTATCCAGTGCATAGTGAACATTCCATGCATCTCCTTCTTTCAGAACACAAGCTGTTGAAAGGTATGTAATGACATTTTACAGAATGTAGGCATGCTTGCATTAGCTGAAGATTAACGGCTTGTGGATGGCTGTGTGTGTGATAAAACACAGTGTGGTAGTTTGTTCTTGTTCTGGTTTGTTTTTTGTACTGTGATAATTTCTCACTTTGCTACCTTTTTGTTCCCTTTGTCAATTTTATGTTTTACTAAAGCAATACACAGAAACAGAGAATGAATGCTCAGCCCAATCAATAAAAGCTAACTAACAGAAAATGTAGCTCTAGCTGCTGTTTAGCCCCAATTCCAATTCAGGATGAACATTCATTCTCAAAATGGCTGCTGGTAGGTATTACATATTCTTGTTGGTTGTGGTGAGCTGTTTTTCATCTTTTCACCAACTAAGATGGGGCAAAGGTTACCTAGCACTCAAAATGCTTCCTCCCTAGGCAACGCGTTCAGTTTGGAGCCAACACTGCCCACATTTGGAACTGACACAATCGAGAAAAACTTTGTGGCCCTCAGTGCCTGCACTAGTCACACCAGCCGACAGCCACACAGAATGCCATGAAATAGGAACAACCCCCTTTTTTTCAAAATGGAGTGCCCTTTTCAGCTGAGAAGAAGAACTGCTTTGCGGGAGCCTGTTTGGCAGAGTCCCTGAGGCAGTTTCAACCTATGTCTGAGTCCTCCTGAGCAGCCAGGCATTCAATTCCCCACCTCCCCACTTTCTGCACGGCAACCCCTTTACCTATCTGTAACCCTCTCTGCTTCTGCTCAGCACGAATAAAGTAACAAAAATATACAGTATATATAAAAATAAATGAGATGGGGAGACTGCCTGCTCTCATTCAATCATAAATACATGTACAATAACAATTGTTCCACAACAATGAAGTTTGTAAATGTGTTATCAGATCCATAAGTCATTTTTGCTTAAGCATTTTAAACTGTCAGCAAGGAATGGTATTGCCAATCTGCTTGTCGTGGGTTTGCCGAAACTGCAAGGAACAACTAACTGGTGACTTTGAAATCATTGTGGTTTATTATTTAGTGAATAGGTAAATGTTTGGAAACGCAATCACAAAATGTAACACCATTTTCATTCTTTATCACATCAAGGCAATGAATTACCAGCATTCCAAGAGATGTACACATGGACCAGTTGATGTGTACTTTAGCATTTTGTAGTTATTCACTCTCAATGGCTAATATCAAGAGCAATGTCAATGTCGCCAACAAGAACGTAGGAGTACCGCATTGAAAAAAAAAAAGAAGAAAAGAATACATTCAAGGAAATGCCGCACACCTCTCCAGTTCTCACGAAGTTGTATGTGCTGCCCGCCTATTGTGGCTATCATAAGCATTGGATTTATTTTTTTTCCCTTCAGTTCTCCTGCCAGTGACCACCTAAAAGGGATTTAATAATCCAATTGGACACACTTGACTGAAAACACTAATTAGCAGCACGGAGATGGGTGGCAGTACAGAGAAGACCTCTGGAAACAATGAGAGAAGCGGCATCCTGAACAACGGCGCCATGTTGTTTGCACGCTGCAGGGATGTGATCGCCATTCATTGCATACTTCATTGACCGCGATGAAAGGACCTCCCCATGTCAGGCTGAATGCCATTGTTAATCGCATTAGTCTTAAAAACACCCATCTGTTGAGCGATAAGGGAAAGGCTTAGGGCAATGTGATATTACTTTCATTAATATATATATATATATATTTTTTTTTAAATGTAAAAGTCAGTATTTCTCCTGATCCCATGTGAGCAAAAGCATGTTATAATTAATATAACAATGTTGCAGAGCAAATTATTTTCTATATAAGACAAATATAGAAGACTCTGCTCCACATGGGGATCATACCTAAACCTGGTAAGCTGAATTAATAGAGCCTAATATATATATATATATATATATATATATATATTTTTTTTTTTTTTTAAATTTCACCTCAACTATGCTCTGTTAAAATGGAAGGTTGTGTTTGTATTGTATGTTGACTTTAGTAAAATATTATATTGTTTCCTCATCAGGGGTGTTTTCCCCAGTGGAACTGACCATCATGCCACTTAATAAAAGGGTTATCATGTCACTTGACTGAGCAGTTGGTGACATATGGGATTTGTTTTGCTTTTTCCTTTAAATTCAGCTAAGAGTTCATTCACAATGCCCTTATGGCTCACAAAAACCCTTTGATGCTTTCGGGCAATGATTTCATAGTTGACTCGTCACCATAGCGATGGCCACCATAGCTGTTAGCTCAATGATAGCATTATTTGACAAATTAAAGAAAAACAAGCTAAAACCGTCAAATAGCTGAATGGGAGCATGCTTATAATAAAATTCATGTACTCCATAATCATGGAGTAGCTTAGTAAGTATCTGATTTCACCATGGTTAACGACTGGTTACAAAGTTCATTTAAAACTTGAAAGCAGATTGATTAAATTACTAAAGCTAAATGTAAAGCTATCTAAATATTCCATCTTTATATTTATAACTTTCGTGTAACTTCTTCTAGCTATATTTAATTGAATATACTGTATGCTACTCAAGACAAGTAATGGGTTAGCCTGCTGGCTAGAGTTTCAAAGGAAGTAATAACAGTTTGAACATTTTCCTCTTGGAAAGGTTGAACATATATTGGGCATTGTATCACATGAATCTCATGAACTGAGTGGTGTTCGACATGCCACTGATTTGGTTTCACATGCAGCAGTGCAGTGCAGCATTTTAAGCATCATCATGAGTTCAAATTGAGGCCAGTATGTTTGTAACTGACTGTCATAGGCTCTACAATCCTACAAAGTTATATGAATTCTCAATATTCTCATGCATATTTCTATGGATTTATTTTTGTGTTCCAAAGTACAGGAAGAAAGAAAGATAAAGAAAAAGCATCATCAGCAATAGCAGGGCACCTACACTTGGGCATTTTGCGTCTGGCTGCCAAATCATCATATTCTTCTGCCACACTAACAGTGCTACTGTATTTTACAGTACATATCAAATCTTCTGTTTCTCAGTGACATACATGATTCATAAGTCTTCACATTTGTCAACATGCTCACATGAATGCAAGCCTCTGCCAGATGCAAACAAAGCGCTCGGGGGCAGAGGAACTGGCCATGGTGAGCATGCATTCTGCTGGTTTGATGACCACATCAAGGGAGCCCCCAAATGCATGGTTACAATGAACCTAATTGATGAAAAGTCTTACATTACATCTTATATAAAAATAAATAAAATAAATAAAATCACCCCAGCATCACATCACTATGATAATTATCAAAGATGACTGAGATATTCAATCAGGCCATCCACTTTTTACAGGTGACCATAGCAAAGACAGCAGAAATTGTAAAAGAAATACTTTGAAACATAACTATACAACACATTTAATCTGCAACATGTGGTTGCCTCCATGGAGTGCGTTAAAACTGTGTAATGACCAGCTTGGAGTGGATTATTCCACTTATACACTTTTACAAAAGATAAAAATATAAGCAGGGGTCATCAGTATTTTTGGCTAATTCACCATCAAAATATTTTTTGGCACTAGCTACTTCAGGCCACTGTTTCAGCACGTTGCTATGGTTACGTAAGTTCTGATCAAAATAAAAAGGCTTGGCAGATGGCTAAATCCAGTTTTGATTATTTGAGTTTAAATCCAATGTTTTAAACAAGCCTTAAATTGGTCTCTTATTCGCCACCTCATATTCGTAAATCCCGGTCCACTTTTCGCACCGGTTTTTCAACACCGAAATCATCTTGGGCTACATATTACACAACTATATGAAACAATTTAGCCAATATAGCTTCTCTGTTTTGTGCTGGTGATAGCTAGCCACAAAAGGAATAGATTATACATAATTGAGAGTTGTCCATTTACAAACCATTTTAGAACTTCAGATAGTAACGTTAGCAATTTTTCACTTTGCTGGCATGGCAATAAATGGTCATGGTCATGGTCAATAAAAAAAACCTTTTAACTTGTATCACACTGATGGCTTATGGTTTCTTTTTAAGTTGCAGCAAATTGTAGGCAGCGTATGAATTTACAATGATGATAAGGCTTGACCCGGACTACCTGCCCAACATTGAACAATTATACTAATTTGATCACCGCCTAGCATCCAATTAGAACCGAGTATTCACCAAGCCCAAAGTATAAATGCAGTTCAACTTTAATCTACAGTCACGACAATAACAAGGACCACAATGGAAATGAGTCTTGACTTTTTTGCGCTGTCTTGATGTTCTTTTAATTGTGCAGGTACATTGGGGATGGAACCATTGTCCATTTGAAGGTGAATTGTAAACTAAATGGTAGCATATACACGATATAGTGACCACTTTATTAGGTAGACCAGTACATCAGCTTGTTAGTGCAAATATTTGATCAGCCAATCATGTGGCAGCAACTAAATTTATAAAAGCATGCAGATGTGGTCAAGAGGTTCAGCAGTTTTTCAGACCAAATATCAGAATGGAGAAGAAATGAGATCTAAGTGACTTTGACCGTGGAATGATTGGTGATTTGAGAAACTGCTGATCTCCTGGGATTCTCACGTACAACCGTCTACAGAGTTTACAGAGAATGGTGCGGAGAAAAAAAAAACATCCAGTCAGCAGCAGTTCTGCAGGCAAAAACGTGTTGTGAATGAGAGAGATCAGAGGAGACGGGCCAGACTAATCACAGCTGACAGGAAGGTGACAGTAGCACAAATGACCATACATTACAACAGTGGTATGCTGAAGAGCATCTCTGAACACACAACATGTCAAACCTCTACGTAGATAGGCTACAGCAGCAGAAGACCAATAAGTCAAAAAAATAAGTCTAATAAATACCAAATAAACTGCTGTAAAAAAGTGTATAATTGCATTCCAATGTCATGTTACTGCTCTTGGCTTTTAGAGTTGTTCATAGAACATTTTTTGTTTCTAGTTTATATTCTTTCAAAGTGCAAAAAAATATTTTTCTTCTTTTGTTTCAAACTGGAGACTTGTGGCTTTCAATAACATGACAGAATGTATCAGCATAGAATGCACTACCTATAACCTTGTGCAATTTCCTCCATTATTATAAAAGCTAAAAGCACTGTTATTTTTGTCCAGTTGTGTGTTTATTCTTCATTAGTACAGACATAACACCTACGACAGCTTCATATATACTATCAAATGCCAGACAGTGTAAAGTAGAAATGCCAGAGAGTGTAAATCTGACATCCTGAAATCCTGAAAAAATAAATAAATAAAAAAATGCTATCATCCATTGCACTTACATGGGGGAACAGCTCATTTACAAAGGTCATAAAGATCATCCTATTAGATTTGTTAAGTCGTCCGTGAGAAGGACAGGGTAGATAGGAAGCCCTGCACTCGGGCATAATGAAACAGGATAGCTGCAAGAAAGGAGCGTGTGGCACATTCGGTAAATGTGACACACTCAAGAAGCTAATTTCCATGGACAGCTGCGGTTAGAATCACGGTGAGCTTTACCGTTGAAGCAAGCCAGTGCTGGGGGAAGGACACGGGATGGACGTTATATTGATGATTCCATTACGTGAAGCGTGCATTAAAACTTTAATCATTAAAACTATTCCTCATGCCAGGGGTGATGTCATCCTAAGTCATTTGCATATGCTGTTGACACGCAAATCTCTTTTTTTCCTCCCTCTTTTTGCCATGGAGTTTCCTCCAGCATTTTCTTGTCTTGAGTTCTGCAGAGTTTATAATTAACAAGAGAGAAGTTTTCACCACACAAAAGAAACTCTCAGGTACTGAATAATTGAGGCAATTTGCATTCTCTTTAACAAAGGCTGGTGCAAGCTCTTGGGAATCAAAGGTTTATTAATTCAGTAGCCCAGGATTTATCAACAGCTGTTCAGGTGTCTATAGCAAGCTGATTTGTATGGGTAATGTTGCAATTACGGCAAGAAATAAAATGCAAGGTACTTTCAACAGAGATGGGGAATGTCTTCATATTTCAGTCATGTAGTCCTATAGCAGAAATGCTCTGAGAGGCCCTTTTTTATTGTTAGATTGATACAAATGCTTACACTGAGATTTAAAATGGCCAGAAGCAAATAGGCTAACGTGCTAGAGGCATTTAAATTCAACCCATCCGTGACAGCAAAAGGCCTTTGGACCAAGGCAAAATGGGTTTCTGCCAGAGCGAATTCCTCCAAATACCTTAGAGAAATTTGCGGTGTCAGGCTTATTGCAAGCTCGTTCATTTTTACATTTGTTTGAATGTCACTACAGCCTTACAGGTCACCGAGAGTAGATTACAACAAATGTAATTGTTTTACGGTAACTTAAATGATGACTCAAATGGAATAAAAGAGAATGACTTGAGGAGGAATAGATGGATGCTTACCATGTAATCTTTCTTCAGCATCAGAATATGAGTTTTCATCTGATGTATTCCCACAACTAGCTGCTGTTTTTTGTTTTTGCTATAGTAGACCTTAGAACACTGTAAGGATTTGATTTTCAATTTGCTTAAGAGTAACTTATGCAAGTGTGCACACATACACACATGCACACACACACACAGACACACACACACATAAGAGAAAGATAGTATAATAACAATTATAATTGAATGCACCCCATTGGCAGTTGACAACTCCACTTTGATGATATACACATTCTCTAAAGAGAACTAAAATAAAACATGTTTTCTGCAGATGATTATCAGACAGATTATTCATGCAGTTTAGCAAAGTCAACAAAGACATTCAGTATTCTGTTTCCACACATCCCTTGTGCTTCATTTTAGAAAAAATAAAAATAAAATTCAATAAATTCATGCATATAAATAGAAGGTGAAGATTGAAGATGAAATGTAGTATTTGTGCTCGTAGAAAAACAGTGTTACTCCATGCTTTCTTCAACATGACATTTTCATAGCTTAACACACCCATATTAAATTAGATTTTCTGAATAAGTAATTAGTAATTAGCACCTTTTTGACTCTTTGTTTTTTTTTCTACTTACTTTTTCCTCAGTTTTAAACAGTGATTTCATTTTGACCGGCAGTTGCCATTTTAAAGAAGATGAGCAGATAATTTGACAGGGAGGTGAATAGTTTCTGTTCAAACCACCAACAACCCCAAATAAAGCATATTTCATTGATAAGAAATGCCAAACTGAAATGGAAGTTTTTTGCACTTTACTTTTGCCAAGCAGGAAAAATGGGGTTAGGAGACAGAGTCTCAATGCTACGCAGTAAAAAGAAAAAATCCATCTTCATGAAAATAAGAAAAAAACACCATTAGCTAGGTGTAACATAAGAACAGAAAAAATCTTTTCCATTCTACTCACCCCAAGCACAGTAATAACAGTGTTAAATCAACTCTTATAGAGTAATTAACAGAGAACTAACACTGGACATTTTACCATGAGCCCACTCATGGTCCAAGAGCTGACCTCAGCTGTATTTGACAGGCTTGTGTTGTTATCGTGAATGCAGTTGTAACAATTACCGTGTTACTTCCACAGCCCCTTACCCCCACCCCCCATTATCACTGCTACCTACCTGCTACCCTGTTAATTGAGCAGACAGGAGATCTTTCCTGGTTACGAGCCAAAGTGGCTTCCATCTGCTACTGGCAGCCTTGGAACTACAGATAATACTATAACGTCAAAAGCTACTTAAGATTATTCTGTTTGTCCACTCCAAAGCTCTTCTTTTCACTATGGTCAGATGTCATCCTAAGGAAAAAATGAATGGACATAATGTCGTTTTTACACATTTTTACACACACACACACACACACACACACACACACACACACACACACACGCATTCACACATATACCTGCATCCATGCACCCATACAACCACAACTTTTGAGTTCAAATAAACTTCATCGTCCCCTTGCCTTTCCCCTTGAATGGTCATTCAGTGAGTGGCTGTAACAAAATACCCATGTTGGGAGAAACATCTGATTAGTGTATCCAATAATGCAGTTGCAGAATACAGAAACTCGCACAGTTCTTTAAAAGGAATGAAAAGGGGTAATTTGATCTGAATGAGATGATCTTCAACAGATCCTCTGATATTATATGCAGCATAATCCAGCCCATTTACTACCCACGCTGATTGCTTCTCACCTGTGTGGAAAATAGCAACTTTCAGTAGCCGCACCCAGTGCGCCCCCACCCTGCTGTCCCACCCTGCTGTGCCAATGCACCACGCCTGGGTGATTCTGGAAAGTAGGCCCCCAAAATTACTGGAATGTTTTGTCAATGTTATAACAATGCCAACACATGGCAGACACATTGTAAGAACATTTTGTGTTATTTGGGTTGACAGGCATGTTGTTATCAATTCCCTGACATTTTTTGCATTGAACACGCACCCGACCCTCAGCCACCTCTCTTGTGATTTGCCATCAAGCTTTAAGCTGCCCTACAGTATGTCACCTATGTGTGTGCATGGTGTCCAGTTTGCAGAAAAACAGATATGGCCCCCTACCCAGCAGGCCTATAACTAGAAATGTGGAGAGGGAAGGGAGTGGGGAGTACAATATGTACTCTCTGATGATATGCAACATCTGAACACTGACACACTTTTCTTTTTTTTTGGCTGCTTACATCATTGTGGGAGCCCTCACTGCCTGAGTCATTTATAATGACTCTGTAAGCAGATGACACAGCCATAAAGCGATGGTGGCATGTATAGATTCTTATGTTGGCAATAAACAATGAACATCTGAGATGGCTTGTCAAATTTAATGCAGTTTTACACATCTGATATGATTGGCGATGGAAAATCATTACGCCGACGAAATCCAAAGCCCATGTTAGAAGACAGATATGGCATCAAAAGGGTAATATGCATCTGGATTCATCTCCCTATAGTTTCCATTTAACTAGTTTATCTCTGAATGAACTGTAGAAACTCTTCTTTTACATAGTTATACAATGGAGACTGAATAGGTTTAAGAGCCTGACAGTACACAATGTATCAGAATAGAGTACTCCACTCGTAACCTTGCACATTTTTAGAAGCACATTTTCTCCGGTTGTGTATTCATGCTTCATTGCCACAGGAAAGCACAATGCGGGAAGCAGGGGTGCTGGAAAAAAAAATTAAATAACCTGGTTTGTGGTCGCATTTTTTCCTTTCTTTATTTTCCATTACCTATCAATACGCTCTGAACCCGATTCTCATCCGAACTTCTCCTTTAGGGCCCCAAAAAGGTCAGGTTGGCCGTTAGCAGGTTTTGCTAAGGTTTAGGTGGTATATGCACTATCTTTGTGGTATATTTGAATGACAAACCACAAAATTCAGGAGGGCTATGTCACTGCTCTGAAACAGTTAAACACTCCCTCAGTGAGAACTTTATTAGGTATTTCTAACCTTATTTTTTAGGCTTATTAGTCTTCTGCTGCTGTAGCCAATCTACTTAGATGTTTGACGCATTGTGTGTTCAGAGATGCTATTCTGCATACCATTCTTTGTAATGAGTGGTTATTTGCGTTACTGTCACCTTCCTGTCAAGGTTCGACCATTCTGGCCCTTCTCGTCTGCTCGCAAAACTGCTGCTCACTGGATGTGAGTGAAAATCCCAGATTTTCTGTTGTGCGTGAAAATCCCAGATTTTCTGTTGTGCGTGAAAATCCCAGATCAGCAGTTTCTGAGACACTCAAGCCACCCTGTCTTGCACAAATAATAATTTCATGGTCATCTCGTCTTCATTCTGAAATTTCGTCTGAAAAACAGCTGAACAATTTGTATAACAAGCTGGCATACAGGTCTACCTAATAAAGTGCTCACTGAGTGTAGATATTTGATTATTATGTGTTTATGAAGGTCTCATGCATGTGTCTTATGGGATGTGAGATCACACTAGTGATTCCAAAGTTTCCTTGCATTTGCATTCAGAGTGGGAATGTAATTGATGGTATAGATTATATTATTTATATAATAGATACGCATAGTGTATTACAGGTACTGGAAGAATGAGAGCATCAGTAAACGCTTATAAAAAATGGTTATTCATCAAGGAACCCTTTTTAGTTCTTTATAGAACCCTCTATAGTAGGTGTGAAGTGTGAAGATTTATTTTATTTTGCCTGACAAAGAACCCGTGTACTAGATAGGGGTCCTCTATGGAGATACAGAGAAGCCTTTTGGAATTATTTTCTCTGAGGGTGTAGCGACAAGCAAGAGCACATCACTAATAAAGTAACAAGTGGTAAAACTGAAAGAAAAAAAACAATCTTCTAAGAAAGTCATAATGTGAAAAGATTGAGATCTACAGCTTCAGTTCTGACAGAAACCTTAATATGAGTCCAAGCAATAATAAAATAAATAGTCAATTAATTTTTTTAAATTATTATAATTTTTTCTGAAATAATTAATGTCCCTATGGCCTTGAGCAATACGCTTAACAACAATACAGTCATCCAATTTAGCATATTTGGTCTGGCAAGTGGATCAGGTGTCACCTGTTTCAATTATGTGAGCAGTCTTTCAAGTTTTGTGTCTTGAAGCCTGCTCCAGTGGAGACAGCTGGAAATATTCTCCCCCCCCCCCCCCTCGGCTGTGATGGGATGTCACAAAAGTTAATTGTTTGCAAGGATGTCAGAGAAAAGAAAGATCCTTAAACATAGCAAATAATTGACAGGCTCTGTTTTCGATTAAAATGGGAGCACACATTTTTCACTAATGCCCCGAGAAATAATGGCAGTTTTCCTTGCCAGCATTGAATTTACAGCAAGAAGCCCAACAGTGAGATGTTACAAACCCAGCTGAGACTGCAGACAAGCAACTGGCAAATTTTTATGTGAACAGTAGTTAATGACAGTTAAGACTCTTTACTGCTGTGACAGTACCCCCTTCCACCCAATCCACCCCCCTGACACTTTTTTTCTTTCTTTGAGCATTTATGCATTTCACCAATGGCAGCTATAGCTTCCCTTACAACTGACAGAAATGAATGGAATATACATTAATTTATTACTGTTCAGACCTATGTGATATAGTCAGTGTTAAATCTATTCTTATAGAGTACATATAGCCCCAGTTATCCTCATATGCACTCTTTAGCGTTGAATTAACACTGGATGTTTTAATGTCTATATGCATGATTTCTCACTGTATTGTAGCTATGAAGGGATCTTGAATAATGTATTTGTTATTATTAATATGCACATGCATTAATTTGTATATATTTGTAATTGAATTACTGAGTGCAGTAATTTGAGACTGGCATATTGTATATTTTGTAATATGCACATGCATGTAAGACGGTGCGTGGGGGTTGGACCCAAAATGCACGACTCAGAAACAATGGTTAGATAAAGTCCCATCAGGGCTTTATTCGGGACGAATCCCAGGAGCGTAGAAAAAACAAGCAAAGTCCATACACGTAGATCCAGCCAAACAAACAATAAACAAACAAAAAGCACGGTGCCGAGGGAAGAGGCAAACTCGTAGTCGGTAGACGTGCAGGAAGGTCCGGTAGCAGGAGAGCTGTCAGCGGGGCAGAAGTACAGGCGGACGGCATGCAGGGTCGTAGTCGAGGGCGATGCAGAAGTCGAAACCATGAAACAATCAGCGAGGCAAAGTTACAAAAACGGTAGGCGAAGACGTGGTCAAAAAACAAACGACGGTCAACGAAACAGAAATCAATAAACAATGGTCGGTAAAACAGGCTTGGATCATAACATGAATCAAATAGTAAATAATGCTCAAGAGTTGCGTTTTGAACAAGAGGCAGACAACAAACAGTAGCGTGACTGGGATATAAATGCAGGTGTAGACAGGTGTAGACAATTAGTTCGAGCGCAGCAAGAAAATAGAAAACAGGTGCGATGGATAACAATTCTAACAAGGTAATTAGTAATAGTTAGTAATAAACCTATCCTGCCCTAGCATTAGTAAATGAGTAAATGACATGCACGAGAAACATAAGGTAACATGAACACATGATTAGTTTGTTAGTTCTACCCAATCCTGATCTAGCGTTAGTAGTTTTAGTAAATAGACAAATAGAAACAATTAGGGTGTGAATGACAGAAAGAGAGAAAGAGAAATGCGGAACGCAAGGTTTGCGGAAAGACATGTAAAAGTGTATGTTTAAACAGTAACCAGTCTATGTAACAATAAACATAAATCAAAACATAACACAAAACGAAACTAAGACGATAACCACTCAACATAATAAGGTAATATAATCGTAATGAAACATAACTAGACATGACGAAAAAATTAATCGTAAAAAGAAATAAACTAAACAACATGACGAACCTAGACTAACATAATACATGATACGACAATACGAGACTAAGACCAAATAAATAAACATAAAACATGGCGAGACAGACCTGAAACATGACAGCATGTTGCAGCTGGATGAATTATGTAATTATACTACATTGCACTGAACATCATTGTTTGTCACCCACAGCTTGTAAAACCAGTAGACACAGAAATAAATAATTGATTGCATAAAGGTGTATATTCACTTCATTGTTGTTTGACTTGTATTTACCAAACTAAGCACTTAGATTAAGCACTAAATGTTAGATTTAATAATAATAATAATAATAATAATAATAATAATAATAATAGTAATACCTTGCATTTATATAGTGCTTCTCTCACCACTGCTTTGCAGTGAAGAGGGGGAAACTCGCCTCAACTTGCATCAATGTGTAGTACCTACCTGGATGATTCACGGCAGCCTTTTTGTGCCATAATGCTCACCACACATCAGCTGAGGTGGAGAGGGAGAGAACAATGTTTTTTTGGGCTAATTAAATCAGGGGGTCATTAGGCGGCAGCTTGAGTGAGCCAGGTTTAGAATTTAACCAGGACACCGGGGAACCCCCTGCTCATTACGACGATTGTCATGGGATCTTTAATGACCACAGCAAGGCAGGACCTCGGTTTAACGCAGGGGTGCACAACTCCGGTCCTGGAGGGCTGGTCTTTGAGCTGGATTTTGTTCCAACCAATTACCTTAATAATTTTTTCTGACAGCTCTAGAAATAATGTTGGTTCACTCCTGTACTTGAGCACAGTAAAATCTTTAGGATGCACTTGCAGTCTGCAGCTGTAACTGGCGCACATGCAGATGTCTGATCAAGACATTATTTTGCTCCTTAAATAATTCAGAGCAGAAGTTGACGCAAAATCCTGAAGCGGCTCGGCCCTTGCTATGCACACCTGGTTTAAGGTCTCATCCAAAAGACAGCTCCTACAGTGTACCCATCACTGCATTGGGGCATTGGGACTTATTTGACCAGAAGAAAGAGCACTGCCTACTGGTCCACCAACACCACTACCAGCAGCAACTTTGGCTTCTGAGGTGGTTTCCCATCCTAGTACTAATGGAGCCCACACCTGCTTAGCTTCAGCCATTCAGCAGGAGCGGGGTGCATGGTTGGTTGGTTTGGTTGCTACACTATCGTGTATATTGCCTTTGTGGTGAACTTATTGGTGATATATTGTTAGCCAAAAGCAGTTGCATTTGTGCATACAGCAATAATAATAATAATAATAATAATAATAATAATAATGATGATCATAATAATAATCAGAATCATAATCATAATCATCATTAAAATAATGAAAAGTGTGCATTTATCCTCCTCCTTAAGCTGCATTTAAAAACATCCTTTAAAACAGTGCCATACAAATGAAGGCTGCTACATCGCAGTACTGTGGATTCCGAAGCCCATATTCCTCCATGGAGATGTAACCTATTAAGATGATTTACACTAGCTATGTCTCAAATAATTTGGAAATTTTATAGCACGCTGTGACAAATGAAACATTATTTGTACTATTTTAGTGTCAGGAAGAGATGAGGTTTGCCACGTCCTTCCATACCTTAATGTTGACAGGCCAGAAAAATCAATCAGACCTTGAACAAAAGGAGGATGCTTTATCGCTGATGGTAAATTCGTTTTGCACGTATAACACGGATGTATTAAGAAGTGCTGATATGTCCACCGTACGTATGTTACATATCCATCTCCAAGCTTTCCGGTATTTCAGAACACTTCCAGCAGCGCTCGCTATATGAAAATGTCATAGAGCCAACTCAGAATTATGGCGCACTGCAGCTGTATGTTGTGAGTGATATATCTGAATTATTTAATAATATTAGTATTTTTAAAATTTTATGTACAGCATCAAGCATCTCTGTTGTCATTGCATTCTTAACTGAAAGTTGTTACAACTGAAAATGCAAATGAATGATTAAAAGTCTCTCCAAGCTTCACTCAAGCGTTATAGAAAATAATAATAAAACTGTTGGTTCTCAGCAACAACAACTGTGCCACAGTTAAGAGACATGCCACACAAGCCAGTGGCTCAATCTGATGGGCGGATTCAACATATAGACTCCAGGGCGTTTAATCATGTCTCTGTGAGAGGGCTGAATTTTACACTCCAACCCATTATTGATTTTCCACCCCTCGGGTATGACATAGATCAGTTAACAAATATCCGGCTCTGACAGCGGGGGAGTCAGCCGGCTGAATCAAACGGATCACTATGCACGAGCCTGAGAGAGAGGCAGGGAGGGGAGGAGAAAAGAGCGGAACATAAAGGGAGTGATAGAGTCAGTGGGAGAGAATAGGAGAGGGGGATGGAGGACAAGACTGGGATGAAGAGCCTGGGAGAGAGATGTTCAGAGAGTGACCGAATGAGAGCAACACATACTGTCCTGAGAGAGAGGGTGAGAGAGCAGACTGAACGGAATAAAGAAATGGACCGTTCTCAGGGCAGGAGAGAGAGAAGGGAAGAGAGAGAGATAGAGAGAGAGAGATAGAGAGAGAGAGAGAGCTTGAGTCTGCAGGCTGAATGAAATGAGCCACAATGTACAGGCCTGAAAGAGAGAGAACAATTTTCACCCCTTCTCCAGACCAAGCGAAATGTCTTCACAAACATGGTCCAGGGTTGATGCAATTGCAAGTCCAGGGCATGTAATAATATCTGTGTAATAATACAGTTTTCTCTGTGTTTGTGGGAATGATGGTGTCGTATTGAATGACATAATAGAAAGTTCACATGGACAGCTCAGATACCTGGTCTACATTGGCCAATCCAGATGTTTGGTCAAGGTTCCCAGTTCACTGGCATCATGGTGCATAGCGTGCCATTTTAAATAATCGTTTTCCAGGATGGTATGATATTCTACCTCAGTCATTTGAAAGGGATGATATAATTAATATTTATTTTTACTGGACACAATATTACCTTGCACACTGCTCGCTACCTTGCACGTTGTATTATTTTTAATCGACCATGTAAATTTAATTGAATTTGAATTAAATCAATGATTTGATAAAATTCAGTCTTTAGCTCAACAGATGAAATTAGCTAATTTACATATTTTCTTAGAACAGATTATGCACCTGATTTATTAAGACATATAGCATGTGAAAAAACTTTTAGCACATGCAACACCAATAGCCTGACCAATGAGAGGTCATGGTATTCGTTTTGCACCAATCATTGGTTATGTTATTAATTTTACATGCCCTAAAATACTTAACGCATGCTGAATTCTTAGTAAATCAGGCCCAATAGGTTCATCAAGCCGTTTTAAAGCGCTGCATTCTTGCGGTTTGAAAAGAATGCTGAAGAGGCTGACACGTATGTACTAAAAGAAAGAAAATGAAAGCCTAATGGAAAGCCAAGACATAGTACACAGTTAGCAGACTACACATATTTCATTAATACCATGGTGGCAAAGAAAATTGCCTTCCAAGAACAATGTGAATAATTTCACTGGACTTCAAAGACCTTACAGGTAATTTGAATGAAAATGGAGGCTGTTTAATAATACATGAGGGCCTGTGGTGAATGTCGTGTTTCTAGTCAGTATTTTATGAAAGCATTATAAAATTGCATATTTCAGAGGTCTTGAAAAGTACATATTCTGTAGCTACCTGCTAAGAATGACTTTACTGTACTGTAGGTACACATTTCTTATTCAGAAAATCTTATTCATAAACTTGTTGAGATGTTGACGTATTGAGTATGGAGTGACTTTATGTCAAACAACTCATAAAACAGCTCCTTCTAATCTCAGCCAACCTGCTGCTCATGCAGTGTTCTTTTAAAGCAAGATATAACTTTTAAAAGCTTGACATCATTGTCAACCCACTTAAACTAAGTTTGTGATAACACACAGAATTTCATAATAAATAAATAAATCTAGAATTGCTCCAGAAACACACAAATGTTTTTTACTTCAATACAGCTAAGATGACTGTTGGAAGGTACTCATTACAAACAAATAGCATATAATCACTTTTTCCACACATATATCCTTATGGTCACTGCAAAGAACCCCTGTAATGAACCTCACCAACTAGGGTGACCAGTCCTGAATTTCAACCATTTGTCCCGCTCCCTGCAACAAAAGAGAATGTCCCGCATTTCAATACTCAGATTTAATACGCTCAGTGATCACTTTATAAGGCAGACCTGTAAACCAGCTTGTGGATGCAAATATTTCATCAGCCAATCATGTGGCAGCAACTAAATGCACAAAAGCATGCAGACGTGGTGAAGAGGTTCAGCTGTTTTCCATACCAAAGAAGAAACGAGACCGGGTGGTTTGAGTATGAGGGTGGCCTGTAGCGTAGTGGCTAAGGCACATGACTAGGACCCACAAGGTTGAACAAGGCCCTTAACCCTGCATTGCTCCAGGAGAGGGTTGTCTCCTGCTTAGTTTAATCAACTGTACATCGCTCTGGATAAGAGCAAATGCCATTAATGTAATGTAATGAGTATCTCAGAAACTGCTCATCTCCTGGCATTGTCATGCAGACATGCATGTCTCTAGAGTTTGCAGAGAATGGTAACAAAAAACATCCAGTGAGCAGCAGTTCTGTGTGCAGAAATGCGTTGTTAATGAAAGAGATAAGGGTCAGACTGGTCAAAGGTGACTGTAACGCAAATACCCACATATTACAATAATGCTATGCAGAAGAGCATCTCTGAACACACAATGCGTCAAACATCTAAGTGGATAGGCTACAGCAGCAGAAGACTTAATAAGTCAAAAAAATAAGCCTAACCAAATAAAGTGCTCTCTGAGTGTACATATTCTTACACAAGTAGGGTATTCTACCATCGCACAAATGTCCCGCAAAATCCCCAAGCTGTCCTGCATTTGGATTATTTGGATTTGGTCAACCTATCACTAATAGCTGAGTTAATAATATTACAATTAATAGTAATATTAACCTAGCTTATATTACACCTGTGAGCAAGCAGGTATTAGAGTTCGCAGCAGAAGTAAGCAGAAGCAGAAGTGGCTAAGTACACAGATCAGTGGAGATAACTGACTGGCGAGACACAAAATGAGACCAAAATATACATCTTATCATGCTTCCAAGAAATTTGTACAAAAGATTTGGCAATGCATTATTAATGATTTGCATATTTTTCCTTTTATAAATTTTGCATCTCCAATCCAACATGAATGGCCAATTTGGAAACTACAGTATGTACAAGCGTGCTCATAAATTCCGCTGCTGCCAGATCTGGATCATCAAGACAACTCCAAAACACGCATTCTCCAAAACACGCATTCTCTGCCAGCTGTAACTTTTCACAGCAAAAGCCGTGCACACACAGAGCAGTGGTGGAGGAGACCCAATCATACACATGCAGAGAGCAAACCACAAGCACCCAAACGGCCAACAGGAGCTGCTCAAGCAGTGATTCCCTCCCATGTATCCCTGCAGGGCTGCCAGCCGCAGTCAGTACTGGCACAGGTCAGACACAGTCTAACTCACCTTGTGCTGAATCATGCGACACTTTCACCAAGCCAGCTACTCTGTAGCCCAAACCATTATTTTTAAATGTCCTCCATTGCATTATTTAATTTCATTGGCAATATATTTATTATTTGGTGTTATATTAAACACTCACTGAGCCCTTTATTAGGAACACCTGTACACCTGTACAATTTAAATGTGTCAAACCTCTAAGTGGATAGGCTACAGCAGCAGAAGACTTAATAAGTAAAAAAAGTAAGTCTAATAAATGCCTAATAAAGTGCTCACTGAGTGTATGTAAGACACCCATTTAGCTACCTGACACATTTAGTCTGTTTTTAATGTCCATCTCTGCAGGTGGGTTGCCTCACTCGTGGGTGCAGTCTGTGACAGATGTTAGCGAGGATATTAGCATAAATTATCTAGGAAATGTTGGCAGCAAAAAACTTCATCCTTCATCCGTGTGCAGGACATCTGCAGGAGAGCATTGTGGGTAGGCGTAGTGAGGGCCAGTGTTTTTTTTTTCTTGAATAAAAACTTTCAGAGTGAAAACCTTCAGAAACTCTTGCAGAGTGACCCTGCTTTCGGATTCCAGGCACAGAAACTATTGCAGAAGAGTGGCATTTGTTTTTTTTCCAAGAATGTCCTATCTAATATCCTGTCTTTTTCTATTGCCAAAAATACAGAAGGAACATCAACCCCATCTGCCTGAAGTATGTATGTATTAAACCTGGTAAAATAAAGAATAATACAATAATTATAAATTATATAAATGTATTTTTATCAAAGTCTCATTCTTTGAATCCCATCCTACCGTCACTGAGTTTCTTTAGACGACATGAAAGCATGTTCTACAGAAATACTTTTCCAATTAAAATCTGAGTGTGAGTGTTCTTATAGTTTGTAAAAAAGATCAAGATGAAGATGAAGAGATGAAATATATGCCAATTAACAAAATAGTTATCTTCTAATTTGAATTATTACATATCTATGTATGCTATACATTGTAATATACTGTAATGGAAAGGGGAAACTGTAGTGAGTCACTAGCTTGTATAATCCCATCAAGTTTACAGTAATGTTGTAGCTAATCACAAATGGTGACCTTTACAGCACTATACCCACTGTGTGTTAGTGTTGGTACCCTAAGACATATTGTGGCTGTGAGTGTATTAGCTTTAACGTGCACTGCAAATTCTTTTTTTTTTAAAGAAAATAATTTAATTTCCATGAAAAAACCATGGCATCTTGTGGTGTCTGTGTGAGTGTGCTGCATGGGTTTATTTAAGTACTTTCAAAAAATCTATATGTTTGTCTTCAATTATATTTGCCCTGTTTGGTCATTGTCAGGCAAGGCCATATCTGGTGATTTAGGACCCTTTCACACCTTCCCTGTTTGGTCCATTTTAACAGAATCGTGCTGCGTTTACTCTGTTTGTCCGGTTAGTTTGGAGATATGCATAACTACCAGGAACTAGCTTGTAGCAAAATGAGTCGCAATCGCCAACTGGGGGTAGCGGACCAGTAGCAGTATTAGGTTGTTGTGTGAATATTAATGAATGTGAATATGTGCACAAGCAGATTCGTTCAAGTGGGACAAGGTTATAACTTGTTCAGGGGGTGTGGGTTCCAATACAATGGTAGGGGAAACACTGGCTAGTTTATCTTTTTGCAGTTGAATTCATGTAACATTAAATACATACCTCACTCGTCTTCTGCGTAATAAGTACACAGAGAATAGATCATAGGCATCCATTAGGGCCCGCCTTCTCTTGTACGTCTCCTCTGAATTGTGTGAAGCAATATGCCTACATTGTTCACATTGTGCTCATACTGTGTTTCCACAGTTCTTATTTCATTAGAACACCAAATCATATATGTAATCTAGGATCACAATCACAATGTGGTGCTCTTACTCCATTATTGTCCACGACAATGTGATATTGTAACCGAATAGATTAACTACCTGTACGATTTGTATCATTTGTTTACAAATTTTGGTTCGCTTAAAGGTACAATAGGTAATTTCTGACTTCTAAAGGTCAAGAGAGGAATAGCAGCAACAAACACCTTCAAACCACAACACGGTGTATCCCTCCCCCTTCTCTGTAAACGCACTGACGTTGAAACACCATTGGCTTTGGCTATTAGAACCATTTTTCAACCAATGAGCTTGAATTATTGTACAGTTATACAATGTTTTGGTATAGAGTGTCGGACCATCAACGGAATTTTGAAACCCAAATTTAAGGACTATAAACACAGGGTGAGTCAACATGCCAGTGATCCTTTTTCAATGATAGGAAGGGATTTACTACAATGGTCCCTAATTACCGATTGTTCCTTTAAGGTTATGTTCCACTGAAAACACATCGTTGGTCTTCCCGAAGATTTTAGGGGTACATACTTCAATTATCATGAGGTATGGACTTGAAAAGATAAATTCTGAGAAAATATAAAAATTAGTTAATTTGTATATTACTTTACATGTCATTTGGCCGACACCTTTATCCAAAGATATTTACAGTTGATGTTTTAGACTAAGTCGGAGACAATGCTCGCCTGGAGAAATGCAGGGTTAAGGGCCTTATTGTGGCTACACCGGGGAATCACCAACCTGACGGGTCCCAGTCATGCACCTTAACCACTACACGACACCAGTGCCCAATAGTAATTTTTCTAGAAATTATGGATTTTTCAAGAAGAAGAATTATGAAATTTCAGGATCTAAGGATGACATTTGTGATGCTGTACTCGCCCCAAAAGCTTATCCATGATAATAGGATGACTATGCACTGAGAGAATCCTGTAATATAGTCCAAAATCAGGTTTTGAGAAAATTGACTCCAAAGAAAGAAATGCTAAATAATTATACTGATTCCACCATAAACATGACGTAATCATTCAAAGAGTGGTGTTATCCTGAAAGTTGAATAGTTGAGGGATGATTTGCTGAAAAGGGTACCACATTTATTTTATGTATTTTTTTAACACGAGACTAAACGGACCTGATGAAAAATGTAATAAAGGAGCAACTTTCTCTTGAATCAGACCAAATCTAGCGAACTATAGATATGAAAGCCACCTTAGAACAGTACTTTAGAAGCTTTTAGCAGCTTATTCTCTTGCTATCGCTAATATGCTTATTCTCTTGTTCTTGTCAATGTAATGTACAAAAAAGTCAATACTGGGACATTTTGGGAAAACAAAACATTTAAAAACCTGTTGTTTCAGCACACTAAACACACTGCTAAAGATGCCTTTGATCTATGAGTTTTCATCTGTCTACCCTTCCTGTGGCTGACTTCACTACTCGTGACGCCTGAAATGCAGGAAATAGGTGTTCCAGCCACAGTCAGGTGAGCCAAGCGACAAACTCCATTGGTGGTTCTGTTGAAATATAAACAAAAAATGGCTCAACAACACCACATTCAAGACCTGTTTCAGAATCGCCCCTACAAAGACGACCTGCCAAGACAGACGTGAAAACTTTTATATTAAGATAAATATACCGTGCACCTCTGATTTTGTGAACCATATTGTTTGTGAAATGCCTGGTTTTCACTGGAGAAACAAATTAGAACTATATCACATGTGACATTAACATATTAATTTGTTATTAAGTGTAAATGTGCTATTAAGTGTAAAAACAAAAGCGAGAAAATATATGTTACATTGCCTTAATTCGTACCTATATAATCATATGTAATTGTAATTGCTGTGCACTTCACTAGTGGTCCATAGTCACTGCTCCATATTGTTCCACTGTGTGTTCGTGGTCATGTCACACACAGGTAGTGTTTTTTCATTGAAGATCTTTAATTATAGCTGGAAATATAATGTGATGGCAACTCCAGGACTGTTCTGTGAGCACACAAAGGAAACCATCCATATGAGCACACAAAACTAGTTTATCAATTATCTTTTGGCCAAAATAATGTCTGTATCATAAATAAATAAATAAATTACGCATACCAAAAGTCGGATTTATTCTCATTTAACACTAAGCCTGGGGCAATATAGCAGGTTAATTAATTTTTCATATGTTTGAATTAATAATTAGTATCATTGTTAATGTTATTATTATTATTATGATTCTTCTTCTTCTTCTTCTTCTTCTTCTTCTTCTTCTTATTATCAACAATAATAATCATACTAATCATAATAGCCATAATAATACATTTTAATACATTTTCCATCCATCCATCCATTATCTTTAACCCGCTTATCCTGAACAGGGTCGCAGGGGGGCTGGAGCCTATCCCAGCATACATTGGGCGAAAGGCAGGAATACACCCTGGACAGGTCGCCAGTCCATCACAGGGCACACACACCATTCACTCACACAATCATACCTATGGGCAATTTAGACTCTCCAATCAGCCTAACCTGCATGTCTTTGGACTGTGGGAGGAAACCGGAGTACCCGGAGGAAACCCACGCAGACACGGGGAGAACATGCAAACTCCACACAGAGAGGCCCCGGCCGACGGGGATTCGAACCCAGGACCTCCTTGCTGTGAGGCGTTAATACATTTTATGTATTATTATTATGATTTTAAAAAATCAAGACAACAAAGGTCACTTTACAGGTAATCAGAATCAGAACCAAATACAGACACACATAGTACAGAAGGAGAAAAAAATAAAAATAAATGGAGGGTAGATGTTGGCACTCAGGCATGTGGTTGTTTCCTTGAGGACATAAATAGAAGCCATTGAAGGATTGCTGTGAGGCAACCCTCTTAAATAGTGGCTGTTCAAATTAAGTTACATTGCTGATTGCAGGGATGCGATTAAAAGAATGAGACTGCATTTACTTGTGTCCAGGCAAGGCCAAAATGGAAATGAGGGTGTTTGTAAAAAAATAAAAAAAAATAAAAAAAAATAAAATAAAATAAAAAAAGAAAAATAAAAAAAAGAAAATGTCACAGCGGGGAGGACAGAGGAACCAAAAGCAGACAGGGGTGCAGAAAAAATGGCAGGTTTAATTGCAAATGCAGGGGCAGACAGAGCGGAGTCAAAAAACAGGCCAAGGTCAAAAACCAGGCAGTCCAACAAGGCAGAGGTACCGATATCCACAACAACCAAAGAAGAGTCCAGGGAAGCAGGCAGGGGTCAAAACCGGAATCGAGATAAACAAGGGCAAGGGCAAGGACTCAGGAACAAGGGCAAGGGCAAGGGCAAGGAAACAAGGATGCTAGAACTGGGGGAAGGAATCAGGGGGCTCAGGACAAGAAAACAGGACAAGATGAACTAGCAGCGTGCAACTGAAAAGGACAGGTATAAATACACAGGGGAAACTAGGCGGGGCATGGGAGTGAGGGCGGTCTAACAAATATACATCAGGTGAGACACATGAAAGGGTAATAGGACAATAACGAGGGGGAAACGAAAACGCGGACTGGATTCACAAAGACACACATGTAATACAAACGGCTCCGGACTAGAGAGTAGACAATTGCAGAGAATCAGGAGATGCAGAGATACAGGGAGACGGGTGCGAATACTTCGCTGAAACGAAGCAAGTAATCAGTGATAGAATAGGGAGGCGGAGTTACAGAACAGTTACAGAATTTTGTTTTAAATTACAAATACCCAAAACTAGTGAATGTTAGTTTGTTAGTTTGATGAACATATTAGTGTGTTAGTATAATTACTACTCTACAAATTCTATGTTAGTTGGGATTAGTATATTAGTGCTATGTACAAACATGAAATGGAGAGAAAGCAGGAAGTAAGGAATGCAAGATTGGAAGGAAGATTGAACACCGGAACTACCGTAAACATCCGAATAGTGGGGCACGCAGACAAGGGAGTGACTGGGCTAGTAAACATTCAGACTCAGACATCACAGGGGAAGACAAGTGCAAAGGCTAATGAATATAAACAGAACACCAGACATGAATAAGAAAAATAATAATTACTGGAATAATGATAATAAACAATGATAAACTAACACACAGAACACAGGAACATAAGAGAAAAACTGTGATTCCCACTCAGAAATTGTTTTTTTGTTTCTTAATTTTTTTCCGAAAAGACCATTTTAATGAAATAAATAAATAAATATGCCAATTTGCGCCAGTTCACGCCACTGCTGGCCATGGTCATATGTCTCCATCGGTGAGGCAACACTTGACTCGGCCTCACCGGAGAATGATAGGAAGTAAGCAGGCTTTCCATTGGTCTCATCACTCTCTAGCGACCACTCCCGGTCAGACTAGGTGCCTGCGGATGCAGGATGGTGCCTCTGCGGAATGGAGTCATCTGCCATCCCCTCCTGAAGACAGCAGGTGGGCTTGCTGGCAGGAGATCATCAAGTTCAGTTCAGCTTGGGGTTCAAAATTGGGCATTTAAACATTTAAAAATAAGAAACGCTGATATGGTACTTTACAGTGATGAGGAGCGTTCTCCATTTGGTAGAGTTCTGGTGCCACGTCACTTTGTGGAAATGTCAGTCTAATAAAAGATCTGGTGTAATGAGCACAGAAGGGGCTTTCCAGCCAGGCTCATCGCTCTGAAGCACAGAAGAGATGTGATTGTTTTACGCGGCATTGCCGCCTCAGCCCTCTGACACCTCTGGGTAATTAAACAGGCCGACCAACTCCGGCTCACAAGTCTGAAAGTGTTAACCAGAAAACTACGGGTGTGCCAAAGCCCTCGGCAGTCCCTAAGGGACAGTTTGTGAAGCTGCTGCCGGGTGCTCCCTGCCAAAATCCATGTGAAGTAGCAAGATATGAGCTCAAAAGTTTACTTCTGGATCATTGCTCCTGAAAAAAAAGATCCTGAATGCTCCTGAAGTTCCCTGGAGTGTGAAGTGCTTAACTTAAAAACTGCACATCCTAATGGTGGCCTACCCAGGCTCTTAATTAACAGCAATGCTCTTAGGACAAGAAAGGTAATCAGTAAGGGGTCATATCAATTTAAATTACCTGACATAATTGTCTCTCTCCCCTCCCCATATAGGATATGGCTCCCATTCAGAACTTACCACAAAAACTGTTCATTGTAACTAATACATTTAAAGTGGTATCTTTTTTGTCGATGTTATGTTTTTTTTTGGTGAAACATACAGTGACCTGCTCAACTACACTGGCACATAACTGAAGAACTGAATGGAAAAATATTTTTAGTAATGAAGGAATGAATGCTGAGTAATTTTGGTTATCTTTAGAAACCATGAAAGGGTTTAAGGTGTACATAAACATACTATAAGCCGTAAACTAGCTGGATGTCATAGAAGCACCAGTCATATCATTGAAGCCCAGCTGACACTATTTGAATATTAATTCATCACTAGAGATGAAAGCCACATCTCTCATCCATATGCTGAATACATTATTGTCACATTCATAATAATTCATATCATGAGATTAATCACTCAGAAGGAAACGACTGAACTCTGGTGCCTTCAGTGAACATTAAACACAGCACAGATTCCAAGAACAATAGATCTTCAAATACAGAAATACTTGAGTGAAAGGTTGTATTAGCACTTTGAGGATGCTGCCTTTTAAATTCCATTTGAGGTCAAAAAATGTGAAGTGATGTTATTATGAAGCAAGTAATAAAGAAATGTAATACTACAGTAAATGTGGGTTAATGAGAAGTGTTTATTATTCTGCAAGGGATTTATAACTTGTCTTGAAACATCAAGTATGTTTCTTAATTACATAAATATCTTGTGCTTCACTTTGCAAAAAATAAATTCATAAATAATAAACTGTAATACTTGAAATGGCTTGGACTAAACTGAAAACTGAAGGTGAGTAGAATATCTGAGATTAAAGTGCATGAAGAGTCAGTTGACCTAATCTAAAACTTCTCGTTGCCAAGTATGCAGACTGTACACTGAAACTCAGACGGCTGAATACATATTGACCATAAGTCTTTTGTGTTCAGACATATTCATATGGTACCATAAATAACAGTGCCAACAAAATAAAACATACCATGCATCCTAAATATACCCAAGGCATTTGGTATAGCTTGTGGATTTTACCTTAATTAAATTCAACATAAATGTTACTGCGCTATGTCAGGGCTTCAGAAAATAACATATGGAACAGACAGAGGGACAGCCCAATATTTTCAACTTGATTTGAAATGCTATATTGTCCACAATGTTTGAAATCTGATCAGTCTAAAGGCAGTTCACTCTGGGGGTTTCAGGAGTGGCTCCTATCACATTTACCCCAGAGCTGTGTATGTTCATTTTACAGACATTTTAACTCTTTTTTTTTGCAGAGGAAAAATAAATAATTTCTGATGAACAAGCAGCCACGACAGCTATTCTCCTGGTGACACGGGTAGAACACGATGCTGATGCCAGCTTTTTGTTTTCAATGCTCAACTGAAATGTTGCTGTGACTGCCTCGTACATTTTAAATCAGACACATAGTACGGATGTCCTTCGTGTTTCATCATCAAACAGAATCTCGGTTTGGTTTGAAGTGTCAATGAAACAGATAAAACAAATTGTTTGAAGTAGAAAAAAGTTGTTCAAAAGTACGCAAACATATCCACCCAAAGGAGATGTAGCGGTTTCCCTAAGCTTGCATCAATGTCAGCGTAAAGCCCAACCCCTTTCTTATTGACATTGCATCATTCTATCAGTGGGTGGAGGTAGCAGTGTAGTATAATGAATAAGGACCTGGGCTTGCAATCCAAAGGTTGTAGGTTCAATTTCCATACTACCCATGAGTAAGAATGACCCACCCCAGACTGGCTCAGCATATATCCAGCTCCATAGATTAATACTATGTAAGAATGCAAAAAAGCTGTCCTAGTCTGGATACAAGTGTCTGCCAGAAATTGAGTGATATAATTACTTGATGCATTCAGTCCATTCAGTTTGAAAAATAGAAGATATCCTCCACAGCATCATGCATGCTAAAGAAATTAGCATTTCTTCAGCATGAACGTGTAGTTCCACATGGTGTCCATATGGTGAAATGATGTCACACTTTGGCTCTCCATTACGTCAAGGTAGTGACCTAACACAAGGTAGTGACCTAATACATTTATTCAGCAATTTATTTATTTTTGTTTTGTTTTTTTTGCTCACTCATTCACTCATTCTCATTCATTGAACTATTTACTTATTTTTTCAAAAAGATAGTGTTGATTAATAATATGTTCTCAGTTCACTGGAACAGATGATATTAGCTTGCATTATTTCACCTTTTTTATTTATAAATCTGGATTTTAATTCAGCCACTGTTTTGACTTCATGTGTAATATTGTGTGTAAGTCATGTGGAGGAGTTAGTTTTCTAAGTGATTTCTCCAGATGTCTCCCGTTTCTCCTCGGCAGCAAGTTGCTGCTCCTGAAGACACACCAGTCATCTCACTTCTCAGGCTGTCACTCTGACATTTACTCACCAAGTCAATTCCTACCAAGATCTGTTTGCATAATTAGAGCGATAATTTATTTATCCTGGAGATACTGTTGCTATAAGCAAATCTCTGGAAGCCCTCTGGAAGAGCTTTTGAAAAAAATCTAAATTTTGAATAGCGGTTTCTGATATTTCTATTATGTGTGCTTTTATAAGATTCACGTAGAAAACAAATGCATATGGTGATAATTAAAGTCTTTGCCTTTATTATAATCAGTCATGGGCTTACAACCAGAGGTCGTGTTTATGTTGAGTACTGTATTTCTCACGCAGAGAAACTGAGCGAAAATGGAGGAAAATAAATACAGTGCATTCTATAAATGCAGATATTGTGACATCTTTTTTTAAAGATGACCCAAACATGAACCGCAGGACAAAAATTACTCCTGTTTATTTGAGCCAACTGTCTTCTGTGTCTAACATTTGTATTATTTATATATCATAATATTTACACAGCATAGTATTGGCAAGATATAGCACATTTGAATGAGAAATAAAAAATGAGAGTCACGCTCTTCTGTGCCTGTTATTTTGGCATTGTAGCTCTCTTGTACAATAACAGGTTATTCATGTTTATCATTCTTGGCCTTTTAAAGTTGTATTTGTATCACTGATCATTTTCTGGCTGTGCAAGTGCATTGCGTTATTATTGTGAGCTTATTATGCCACAAATTGTCCATCTATTTGGATCAAAATGCAAGTGAATTTATGTAAAATGCAGATTTTAACATATCCTGTGTTCCAAAAATGCAATTTTACGTTAGCTAGTGCGGCTGCTGGCAACGTATAACTTTTATAATACAGGAGTGAAACTCTGCAAATGTGTTTTTGCCAAGATGCATTATGTTATATCTGTAAATGATGCCAGGGAAACGTAATGGTTTTACAGAGGTAACCAGGTGGATGAATAAAGGAGGGGTTTCCACCATTTAGCAATGAAGAAGTTGGTTGGTGTCACCTGGTCCGTTCTCTAAATAATTAATTTGCCTATAAGGAAGCCCTGAAATGGTTTCTTTGAAGGAGGTTGAACAGATGGACATCTGAGGAAACTAGCGGTAAGTAAAGCATGGGGCTTTGACATCACCTGGGTATACGCCATATGCCAGTGAACTTGGCAGCCCTGTGCTGTGCTCATTCTCATAATGTATTTTACTCTAGCATCTGCCTGCGTATAGTAACTCACTGCCATTCCATACCTGTGGCAGCACTTGGCACAGTTCATTCTACTTAGAGTGTATGTGCCTGTGTGCGTGTGTATGTGTGTGTGTGTGTGTGTGTGTGTGTGTGTGTGCGTTTGTGTGTGTGTGTGTGTGTGTGTGTGTGCGTATGTGTGTGTGCGTGTGTGCGTGTGTGTATGTGTGTGTGTGTGTGTATGTGTGTGCGTATGTGTATGTGCGTGTGTGCGTGTGTATGTGCGTATGTGTGTGCGCGTGTGTGTGTGTGTGTATGTGTGTGCGTGTGCGTGTGTGTATGTGTGTATGTGTGTGTGTGTGTGTGTGTATGTATGTGCGTGTGTGTGCTTGCGTGCAATTTTTGACTTTTTTCAGTATGTCTGCCAGACTCGCCAGACTTGTGCTTTGAATCAAAAACTTTACCTCATTTAACATTTAAAAACTGACACATTCAGTATAACTGACCTCAGATAATAATAATAATAATAATAATAATAATAATAATAATAATAATAATAATAATAATAATAATAATAATAATAATAATAATAATAATAATAATAATAATAATAATAATAATAATAATAATAATAATAATATTAGAAACTATTTCCACTACTCAGATTTAATTGACCCAAAAGTGTCCACAACCTGTGAAAGAAAGGGGGGACTCAAACAAGTTAACTGAATGACCGCCCACCCTGCTGGCTGTTTATAGGTCACAAGCCTCATATAGTTTATGGCCTCATAATAATGGAAGGGTTTAAAATTAGGGGCTGATGTTGTTGCACTTCATGTTGGTCTATTTCAGCAAAAATAGCAATATTATAACTGTTTTGCATTGGCTATGGCAAGAATACTATGTTGGCTTATAATACAAGCATTACAGACATCAGCATGCATCACTCACACACTACAGGGCCTGACATCTTCAGGAACTGTCAAGCAGCATTTTGATCATATCCAGAGATGAGCCAGTCTGAAAATGCAGATAGATCTTTAGTATGCTGGCATCCTTTCAAAGATATCCAGATATTTAATACATTCATCGCCATCACTCTCTCTCACTCAACAATGAGCACAACTCTTAAAATCTCAAATGTAATTCAGCGATAATATAATGATATAGCAAACTTAATTTGTCTGACGCACCCTTTATTAAATTGATCATTCTTTCACATGATTGATTGAAACATTTGACCATGAAACTTGTATGGCTTGGTTTTTAGTTTTTTCCACTTAATTTGGCACAATATAACACCCTCCATGTCCCATATAAATGTCATAATATAAAAGACATAATGAATGGCACGGATGGTCATGTGGTGTGCTGTCCCAAACATGCCATAAATTGCATTACGGTGACATTCATTTTAATATGTCAAGGCCATTTTCACTTGACATATACAGTGTACTCATCAAAGACAAGATCTGTGGTGCTCCCGGTATCAAGATGGCATTTGCCATTTTTCTCCCCACAATGCATTGCTCATAAGCAACACCATGAACTCTGTAGCTAAGTCATAAAACTAAAGAACATGGCTTCTTCAAATTTAAAATGTTAGAAAATTGTAGTTCTTCTTTTCTTTTTTTGTGTCTTGCACATTATTAAGATATGGACATATCTCAAAATGTGCTGCAATGGCTTTCTAAATATGCTGCTTAAAATGAGGAACAAAGCCCCACATGGTGGGATTTATAGTGCCATTGAGGGGCTCACAGTTACTGCTTGAACGGTCGATACCTGTTCAGCGATGACATATGTTAGTCATAGGCATTACACCCGCCCGCATGCTACATGATCTTAAAGCACTCTTCTCCTCCCCCCTCCGGCATGGACGCACTACAGTCCTCTTTAATCATGAAGGAGAATTCACTCCACAAATGACAATCAGACAGTTAAGGTGGAACATTTATTTTACTTCTTTTTTTTTGCAGGAGAACATTGCTTGGTAGTGAATCTCTTACTAGGAAATTACATTATTTTATGTAATTATTTTCCTATTATTTTTTATGACAGCACAAACTACTATATTACATTTTGTTTATATCAAGCTAGGAAATGTAATAGTAGTAGGATGGAGAAAATATTTGTTGTAGGACCCTAATCCTACAGTAAAACATTCGTAGGTAAGATTTATAAAATGTGGGCAAGAAGAGAAGGCTGGTGAATGATCTGGTGATGATAGCTGATGAAGACTGTGGAGGTGCCACATGTGACAGCTCTCCTGTGGCAGCCCACACAGACGGGCATTTCTCAGTAGAAATACTGTGCGTGGATCAGCACAAGGAGAGCTGCAGTCTCACTGTATTTGTCATCATGCCAAAATACTGTTTAGAAAATTGTCCACTGGCTTTTCTTACTAAACTGCACATAGCACTCATTAAATAATGATACAAAGCAAAATGCACATACTTCTAACATCTCATTCAGATATTTCATACATTCAGTGTGCTCCCTCTGTCACTCTGTCTCAAAGTTTTTAAAACACACCTCCAATTACACCCAAGTTCCCAAGTGGTATTGCTATATTTTACTGCTGTGGATGAGATTAAAATTGGTCCTTTGGACCCAGTGGTGGACATACAGGTTAAAACTCCACACAGCTTCGGCTGGTGACATTTAGGTTTAATGCAGTGTGAATGATTGTAGTATCATTAAGCCTTAATTCCTCAATAGCCAGATATGAACTCGCTAAGGTTAATCCAAATGAGTCTGGACTTAGCTAATCAGACTTATGTTCTCGGCCCAGTCTGTCACACGCATTAGCCAGACTTAGGGAAGAGGAAATAAACTTCTTGGCAGTGTCGTGGCGGTTTTCAATTTCGGGGAACGGCGACAGGAACCTAATGCGTTCCCTCATACCGCCGCTGCCGGTGTCCAATGAATCATCCGGGGCTCGAACCTACAACATGCACTTCATCACAGAACATATGCATACATCATATCACTCAGTAAATCGATTCTGTCGGTAACCCTACCCGACACCCCCCTCCACCCGCTGGGGGGAGAAATTAAACAATGGAAGTCAATAGCGTGACAGCTTGACACATTGAGCCGTAGAGAAATTGCAGTGCCCGGGAATAGTGGGGATGAACAGCGCATTCCCACACCAGCAAACCTCAGCATTCCATCCAGGAAAGCAATTACGTGGCTTTTATATGAGGTGCCCTACACGCTCCAGTCTTATGACGAACAAAGAGACATTCTTGGACAAAGACAGACAAATGTATGTGTGACAGGAAACAAGCACATTGCCGTGCTGGAGCGAGCATACCTTTGGGATAAGGCTTATTAAAAGCACCCTGCTATTAACCTACCTGCAAAAAGAAAACCCAGGGACATTTTGCTTTGAACATGCAGTTACCAAGGAATTATAAATCTGTCTTTAAGGGCTATTAACTTAGCCTTGGTGTTGGTGCACTCCACTAAACACCTTGGCAGGAACTATTTTAAATTAATTTAAAACTCAAATTGGACTCAAATTAGATGCTAAAGGTAAGTGGTTGAATGCTGGCCAAGGGTTCCAGCATACTTCAGACGCAGTACAGATTGTTAGTTTAATACAAGCCCTGGAGTTATTCTTTATTGATTTAGGAAAATATGCAACAGCAGGGCGAGTAATTCAGAAGAAAGGCAAATGTGGTACGACAAAGCCACAATTTTCAAATGAGGAAAAAAAGTGTTGGGGTCAGGTTCTGTGTTTTTCTGTATGTTTTGTCTGAGTTCTTAGTGTTTTTGTTCCTTGTTACCCTCTGTGACCTGTTTCCTGCTCCATTCACCTGCTCCATTTCAGCTGTGTCCCATTTTCTGTCTACGCCTCCCCACTCCTTTTATGTACTTCATTCCTGTCTCCTGTCATTGATTCCACCTGTTTCTTGTTTAGTGCTTGTTAGTAGTGTATTTAAACCTGTTGTTCTCAGTTTCTTGTTGTCTTTCTGTTCCCTACCCTGATTCTAGCTCCCTCTACCCTCTATACTCTACCCTCTACTGGTTTTTATCTCTGCCTGGTTTTCAGACTCTGTTTTGGATTTTTGGATTTGTATCTTTGCTTGTCTGTCTTCTTGGGTTTTGAACTCTGTTTTTCTGATTACACTCTGCCTACCCTGCAGTTCTCTGGTTGTTCCCATGTTGGATTCTCTGCGGGTCAGCAACTTTTTCACCTGCAATAAGGGAACAGTTTTGTCTCAGACTATGCCGATAGATTTTGGCTGTTGGCGCACACCTCCAATTTTGGCTGCAAAGCCCTCTGACCTGTTCTGGAGCTGACTTTCCGAGCACATTCAGGATCATTTTCCTTTCGGGGATCTCCCAGACTCTGGAGGCGTTTACAGCTTCAGCTATTAAAATTGAGTCCCGGCTGGACTGGCTGCTAAATTGGCAGACCCAGGTCTCAGTGCTGCGCTAGGTCCAGCTTCCTGCTTCACCCTAGACCCCAGTGCTTCACCAGGCCCGCTCTGTTTCTTCGCTCTAGATCCAGCTTCCAGTGCCATGTTCCAGCATCCCGTCTCCTGCTTCGCTCCAGACCCAGCTCCCAGAACCACGCCGGGTCCAGCTTCCTGTTCCTTCCCAGGTCCAGCCTCCCGCTTCGCTCCTCTAGGCCAGACTCTGTCCTCTCTGGTTCCTCTTTCCCGAATCCTGACATAAAACAGATGACAATTTTCCCCATTAAATGGCCAATGGCAATGGTAAAAATACAGGGCTTAATAACCCAGCAATTTTACCAGTCAGGAGTGTGTATTCTCTAATGCCTGTATTACAGAGCAACATTCCTGGGAACATTTAGGGTGGTACATGGTTGAATATACTGAACTTTGATGATTCTAACTTTGACGTTTTGCGACTTTTGGCATTTACTTCATATATCATGCAGAATGTTTTCCCCTGTTATCTTTTTAAACAATTACTAAATAATCAGATTTATTGTAATTTTAAGGTAAACTCATGATCAGAACAGTCTTGGGTGGCAGTGTAGTTAATAGTTTGAAAACAGGACTTATAATCTGAAGGTTGCAGGCTCGATTCCCAGTTATGACACTACTTTTGTTCCGTTGACCAAGCTACTTAACCTGAATAGGTTCAGGACAATATTCAGGTGTATGAATGATCCTGTGTGAAAATGCAAAAGCTGTGTTTATATCAATGTGGATAAGAACACCTGCTAATTGTGCTTTATGCAATGCAAAAGTTTGAATGTATAAACATACAGTACACTATAGCAGTGCGCCATGGAGAGCAGAGAGAATTCAGGTTTTCATTCCAACCGATCACTTCACCTCATCATTAGTTTTGTCCTCACTGGCTGACGAGGTGCTAATTGGAAATCAGCATGTGTAGTGTCCGATTGGAATTAAAACATCTCGGACTTCCATGCCCCATGATTGGACAAAACTACACTATACTGTCTCTCAGTAGGGTTATGCATATCTATGTCTGTACTGGAAATTAGTTCTAGTCATAGAGGTTGTCAGGGACATTGAACATAATGCAGCAAACAACATTATTAACAGAACATCAGCAGCAAACAGAAAGTCTTCCATGGCATACTAACTGTTTCAAATGTGTATCTTGATTAAAGTCATTTTGCCAGTCTTTTTTTCCTCAGAAGTACAGTCATTTCTGACATAATTGTCCAATGAAAAAAATATTAAGCCACAGACTTGTTTGCAACACCTGCATTGCAGCAGCAATCCATTAAACAGTACCTGCTGTGACGTTGAACCATTATGTTTCACTCACTGCCTCAGTAACTCATTGAATATGTATTTCAACTGACCTGATTGGACTACTGATGTTAAATCTGAGATAAATAAACAAACAAACAAATAAATATGAATATATATTTGTATTTATTTATTTAATGGCAAAGGCTATTTAAGTCGTTCTGTTTATCCAGAATTCACTGGATATTAAATCCGGTAGTTTCAAAGATCAAATGTTAAATAACTGTGAATCAGGCACAGACAAACTTGGCATTTAACGTTTAACATTTAAACATTTAATTAATTCAGCTGTGAAAGAAAGTAACAACTTGAACTTGAAGACCCATGGAAACATTGGTCTTTGCAGCACTCGGGAAACCATGCCATTCAACCTTTGTCTAAATGAAAACACTGAAAAGAATGAGTAAAATATAATGTGTTGTGTACATTTAGTACATTTTGAGTTCACTGACTTCTATCCTTTTGCCCAATTAAAAAGGATTGGAGGCTAATGATACACATAGGCTAGGGTTAAACATTTCAGTCCATATTCCAGGTCATTTTAAAATAATTAAAATAACTCATTTTATTAATTTAAATAATAAAAAGCAAAAAGCAAAAACAGTCATACATGTAGTTGAATTTAATTGCCCATTGAGTGTCATCTAATCAAGCAACAGTTTGATGGGCATGTCAATTAGCTACATACGTATCCCAAGCAGCATTAGACAACCTCCGCCCGTAAAGTCCTGTAGGGTCTATTGCTTCTTGTACTACCTGAGGGCTTAATGGTATTGTTGAAGACATTACTTGGACAGGAGGTCAATTCACCTGGTGCTCCTGGTGTAGAGCATTTGCTAATTGAAAGGAATCTCTAAAGCCTGCCTGGCTGCTGCTACCCAGCATCCTATCTGCACAGTCCCCATCCAAAGGTCAATTGCAATGACATTCACGTGTTTCTAAAATTAACTCCAGATATCACACAGTGACAGTTTATAATGTTAAATGCTAAAAGAAACATACATAGCATATGATGCACTGATGCATCCATATGTTGGTTATTGGCCTCCCCGCCAAGTCACAGATCATCATACACAGTATTTTTCTATAGCTGAAAAGCAGAAAGATACATGATAAAGAAAAACAAGATGCACATAATAGAGCAAGATCTTACAGTAGCAGTCACCATTTTCCGTCCAGTGGCAGCCATTGCAGTGGGTGGCCTTTCTAGGTGCCAGAGGCTGTAATTGGTCAGCGCTTGCATTCAGGACCTCCTGGGGAGAGCGATGTTGTTTGTCTTTCAGATGATGCATTAAACCAACATCCTGACTCGCTGTGATAATTACAGGTCTCCCGGTACTCATAGTACTAGTAGGAGCGTTAACCCCAGTGTCCAGGTTTATAAAGTAATTCTCCCACACTGCCACATATACATCACCTGTTTCTCATCAGATAATTGCTTATTCTATCCCAGCATGCATTGTATAAGAGGCAGGAATACACCACGGACAGGTCGGTAATCCATCACAGGGCACGCACACCATCCACACACACTCATACCTACAGTACAGCCAATTTACAGTCTCCAATTTTTCTAATATTGATGTCTTGGACTGGACTGTTTGGATTCATTTATTAATTTGTTTATTTATTTTTTCATTATTGATTCCTACTATTATCTGTTTCCCAATCGGGCAACCCAATCACCAATTGTGTGTGAGTGTGAGTGTAATCCCTTGTGTTTCTCAGCTGCCTGTAAGGACGTATCCAGCGGTAAGGAGCCTCTGAAACACTAGGTATCTAGCTGTAAGGAGCCAGGCCTGTGAAACACTAGGTATCTAGCTATGAGGAGCCAGACCTGTGAAACACTAGGTATCTAGCTGTAAGGAGCCAGACCTGTGAAACACTAGGTATCTAGCTGTAAGGAGCCAGGCCTGTGAAACACTACATATCTAGCGGAAGGCCACAGGACTCCTCTTCTGTGCCCTCCGGAGCATCTTAATGATGAGAACTCATCATGAGCAACAGGCTAGCCACTGTCCAAAACAGATTAATGCCCAGCAGATTCACAAATAAATAAACCTCATTTATTTATAATCATATTACAATAATAAAATACACCGGAACACATTTTGAAGCATCCCTATAGATATTAGATAGACAAGGCTAGACATATTTGAATTGCATTATATTGTGTTTATATATTTTCTTGTTTTTCTTTTTGGTATGGCTGTAAGCTTTGAATAAATATGTTTCCTTGCCTGTTGAGTCAGCCATAATAAGTGAGAGTTTTTTAACGTAAATTGAGACCTTGACGCACTGTGCCATTTACGATAAGTACTTGTCAATTATAAATTAGGGATGTTCTTTAAGGGGGAGCTGTTTGAGATTGCGCCATCTTGCCTGAGCCAATCACCAGTGAAGCCTCCTGACATGAAACAAAATGGATGGCAACAAGTCCTCCAACAAGTCCTCCAAAAGGCTGATTCCTTCCTTTGTGAGTCCATAGAAGTAGCAGCACGGTATAGCATTTCAGGATCTGGATGTGTAGCCATAATTTTACTGGTTCAAAACCAGGGAAGGCCAAGGCTTTGACACCTTCGAGTGAGGCACCAACCATGAGCTGCCTCCATATTTTTCCAGCTGAAGATAAGGCCTGTAAAAACAAGACTTATATGTCATCCTGGATAAGGGGTTTTCCACTAGCAGATGAAGTAAAATAACGACCCTGTCACAGGCCTGTTAGGAAGAGCACTATAAAAAGCCTGCCAACATCTACTTTTACACCCAGTTGCCGTTATGTACCATTTACCAATCCGTGAGACATTGTGGTCTACAAGACAGTACAGTACGGTTTTCCATTCGTTTTATACCATTCAGAAGGGACGGCTAACAATGGTAAAGCACTGGGAGTAGCAAGAGCGCAGTGAGGTTTTTTATTTATTTCATGCCCCGCAGCCCTTGTATTCACCTTGGTTATACTCCCTCTAACCTCCTGCCTTTTTCGCCATCTTATCCCACTCAAAGAGGAGAGCAAAATATCAGACATTTTAGGAACAAATTCAGTAACTGCAATTATGGGTATGCAAGGAGGAAGTGACATCACAGCGGTGACCCAATCCATGACAGTGGGGGTGGAGGTGAATTTCATTCATGTTTTTGAAGTTACAGTAATTCAGCCAGTCTCTTTAGTGAGTCATAACATGGAAGTCATGACCAATTTAAGTGAAACAGGATTAAACACAGGACTGTTGGATCAAATTATTGGATTCAAGTGCTGCAGTTCTATCGTTTTTTTACTCAACTGCCAGAAATATTAATTGACCATTGAGAATGTGTGTTACACCCTAGCCTTATTATATGCATATATTTGAGTAAGAGACACAGAGTCAATGTCAATATGTACAGTGCGCTATTCTATATTTTCCCAGTGTTGAACTGATTTGGCAAAAAGGCGATTATGAAGCATTGTCATAATACTATATCACAACCAATAGACAACCATGTGTATGGGAGAGAGCGATGCAGTGCCAATATGTAGTCATGCAAATTTAAACGGGACAGAGAGATAAAGAAATAGAGAGAGTGAGAGTATATGAGAGAGAGAGAGAGAGAGAACATCACGTGTAGGTGATGCAACGCAAAAGAAACACTGTGTGCCTCTTCATCTCCTCTGTCTCAGCAGCTCCTTAAAGTGATCACTCTGATTCCTGCGGAGAAGTGCTCACTCGAGAGGACAAGTGAGTATTGTGGAAGTCCGTTCTGGATGGCATCCATTCATTTGTCACCACAAGCCCTGGCCCAGACTCTTTGCTCAGCACACAGCTGAGCACACAGACTGCAGGAGTTCTGAAGAGCTCCACTGGAAACCCAAATGAACTTCTGGAAAATAAGTTAGACCACAAAAACCTAAAACAAAACTTTTGCTTTGCGTATGTTGGAAACCCCAGACCCATATTTATTTATTTATTTATTTTAACAAAGATGGGATCAGTTTCACATATTAACTTATGTGGCTTCAGTTATATACATAGACAGAGACACTGTTCAAGGGTACAACATCAGTGTCCCACAGGAATAGAACATATAGTTCTTCAGCCAGTTTCCAAACCATTGTGTTAATATTTCACCTCTTTTAAAAGGTGTCTCTCGCCTGCATGTTACCTAGCAACTCGCAGTCAGTGAAAGGTGACATCCTCCACTAAATAAGAATAAATAAAAAGCAAGAATACTACATCGTAAACAGCTTCAGCACCAATAATTGCTGTTATTTACCCATCATTAGATTAATTCTGTGAATTATACCATATAATTTATATTCTGTTATTAAAGTTATTCATATTTATTTTATTAGACCTATTAAGTCTTCTGTTGCTGTAGCCTATCCACTTACAGGTTTGATGTGTTGTGTGTTCAGTAATGCTCTTCTGCATACCACTGTTGTAATGTGTGGTTATTTGCGTTACTGTCACCTTCCTGTCAGCTTCGATCATATGGTCCCTCTCCTCTGACCTCTCTCATTAACAACGTGTTTCTGCCTGCAGAACTGCTGCTCATTGCATGTTATTGTTTTTCACACCATTGTCTGCAAACGGTTCAAATTGTCTGCAAAATCCTAGGAGATCCTCAATTTCTGAGATACTCAGACCACCCTATATGGCACCAACAATCATTCCATGGTCAAAATCACTTAGATCACATTTCTTCTCTATTCTGAAATTTGGTCTGAAAAACAGCTGAACCTCTTCACCACGTCTGCATACGTTTATGCATTTAGTTGCTGCTACATGATTGGCTGATTAAAGATTTGCATTAACACGCTGGTGTACAGGATTACCTAATAAAGTGGTCACTGAGTGTATATCTTTTCAGGTATGCTTGTGCATGTCATTTAAATCTGTGCATGCATGCGTGAATGTATGTGTGTTTACATGTGGCCATGCATGCGCATGCTTGTGTGTGTTTGTGTGTGTGCATGCGTGCGTGAATGTCTGTGTGTGTGAGTATGTGTGTGTGTGCCGGTGTGAGTGCCTGTGTGTGTAATACTGGCGAGAGAGACATGTTGATTTCTGAATTCAGAAGAATATGGTTGTTTTATTCCCTGATGGGCATAGTCATTCCTGCTGACATTAAAGAAAGACTTTAACCATTTTTCTTAAACTGTATACTTCAGTTGAGAAAAAGAGTAACTCCTCAAATCATTGTTGAAGTAATGTGTACATTTGTAAGAGAACATTGCAGGACAGCATGCATTGTGAGTAGTCTGAATAGCCCTTCAGCCCTGGTTTTCTAACGGCAGCCTTTCACAAGCAGTCAGAATGATTTTGGAAGGCCTCCAAACACTGCGAGGTAGAGAAAGAAATCCTTTTCGACATTATACATGCAGTAAGTTTTCCAACATCTTCACAAATTTGATAAGTGAAAATTAGAAAATCGGTACGCTCTCATTTGACCAGCAGCTGAACTTTCCTGCCTCTTTAATTATTAATGAGCAGCTTAAATGGACTGAAATTGTGGCTGATTACTTCCAATTTGCATCACTGTACACTTTAACGTTATTTTGCTGGAAATGATTAGATTAAAGAAATGAAATGTTCTACACAAAAGCTCATTGCAGTTCTCTAAACCACAAACCTGTAAGTCAGTACAAATGTTCTTGTGAATTAATCTTCCTGAATTGTAACTTTCCCATTCTTGTTTAAATTTACAAATTAATTCAGAATTGAAGTCAAACCAATATTTGTTGTTTAAACTGTGCATGTACACAGCCAAATGCTGACTGCAGAAATCAGCTCTAATAGAATTCATTTGGTCCCTCATGGAAACTCTTGTAAACTCTGTTTGAAGTTGATTTAACACTCAGAATTTCTCTGTGATGTGTTTATTTCTCGACAACACAAGATCCCTAAATGCATTGAAATGTGAATAAGCTTTTTATTTATTTATTTATTTATCAATTATTTTTATTTTTTATGCCAAATATTTTATGCATCCTTCCATTATCTAACTCACTTATTCCTGGCCCAAGTTGAAAATGAAGTAGATCTGACATATAATGAAAAGCCAGTTTTGTATATTTCATAATAAAAAATTATGGTTGTTCTGTGCATCTACAATGTATTCATGTTCAAATGTAATTGTGGCTGGCTTATAGTCTAACTGCTATATGTCAGGAATTTGCGGTGTAAGAGATTGTGGGTGGTAAACTGATGCATAAACTGATGCGAATGCAGTAAACTGCCAGTGAAAAGATGTGCTGTCACAGAAGGGAGACCACAAAAAAGTAAAACAGTCCCAGGGGCAAGTTATTCGGGAGTGTGTGGGGGGAGGGGGAGGGTGCTTTCAGGCTCCGAGACTTTTTTCATGGGAGTAGGGTCAGTTCTGAAACAATGGAATCCACAAGGAGTCTTGAAGCAGGTTGTTCTCTGTCTTTTCTCTGGTCAGAAGCCCCTTGATTCTCTGCTGTATACAGTACTGCCCATGAATTGTGGGCCTGTGTCACACGCGTGACTTTAAGTGGCCGTGGGGCGCAGTTGTGGTCGCTGAACGGTAATTGCGTGACCTTGGTTCAGCAGAAGTACAGTAAATCCAGGAGCAAACATGAAGTGCCCCCACCCACACCCTCTTCCCCCAAACCCACCCACCCCATCAAGTTCTGTATTACTGAGGAGGATGCTGACCGGGGTCTTTCTCATCTTAAATCACAGAAACTGAATCTCACCCAAAACCATCCAACTGTCAATGACAGAGGCAGAGTCAAAGCACAGAATATATGGGGTGAGGATCATAGTCAACCTGCACCTTCTGGTAGTGATGGACTGGGAATCCAGAAAAGGCTTGGCCCCTGATTGCCGTCCCATTTCCCCAGGACTGCCAAATTAATTGTCAGTCATATTGAAGTAGCAGCTCCAGTGTTTGTGCAATCTTTCCTCAATGCTATATATATATATATATATATATATATATATATATATATATATATATATATATATATATATATATATATAGTAAGCAAGACCTTTATTAGGTATTTATTAGACTATTTATTTTTTACTTCTACTGCAGTAGCCTATCCACTTAGAGTTGTGTGTTCACAGATGCTCATCTGCATCTGCAATGTGTAATTATTTGCGTCACTGTCAGCTTTGACGAGTCTGGCCATTCTCCTCTGAAATCTCTCATTAACAAGACCTGTCTGTCTACAGAACTGCTGCTCACTGGAATTTTTTGTTGTTTTTTTGCACCATTCGAGTGTGCGTGAAAATACCAGATCAGCAGTTTCTGAGATATTCAACCACCACCATTCTACCACCAACAATCATTCCACAGTCAAAGTCAAATTTTTTTCCCATTTTGATGTTTGATGTGAACATTAACTGAAGCTCCTGACCCATATCTATTGTATGCAGCACTGCTGCCACACAATTGGCTAAATAATCACATGAATAAGTAGGTGTAATAAAGTAAAATAAAGTGTGAGTTTATCTAGATTTTTTCCCTTGATCTATGACTCTGTAATGAAATCATATGATTGCATATACTGCCATTGTGCAGTTCCCATTTCACTAATAGACCGTCACTCTTCCAGCTGCTGCTGTCAAGCTGACTATACTTGAGGTCTTTCATGTCAAAACAACATGGGTGGAGTTGTGAGCACTGAAACAAACAGCGTGGGATGACGTGCGGACACCCCCTAGGGCTGCGGAGATGTTCCTGTCTGAAGCAGGGGAGTCACAGTGATGCACACGGGAGTATCCTAACACACCCAGTGCGATCCGAAAAAGAAGGGGGGGAGCGAGGCTCCAGGCTGGACACGTCCAACCGTGCGCGCAGCGAGCGTCTGGGGTGACCCCGCTTCCCGCCCGCGCCGGAGAGTTAACGATTCGATACGCCATCCCAGCAGCCCCCTCCGCGACACCAGCCCTCAGCCACAGCCGCTGGGGACCGTGTCTCTTACAGATCTTTCCGGACCACTCTACAGCCTCTCCGGATCGATACGCCGGGCTCCAGCTGAAGCAGGCTGTCTGGAGCGCAGGTGACGGGACGCAGGAGCGCCGCCGCGATCATGGCTGGTCAAGCTCGCGTTCGCATCTGCGCTCGCTCTCTATGGAACCACCGTGTTAACGGAGTCTGTCTTCTTACACCCAGAGAGGATCATAAGTTCCTCCTGTTTGCCAATACAGAGACACCCATTATTTTTGATGTCAGTTTCACATTTTTAACTGACAGTGGATTTATAAAAAGCCCAGCCTAGAAATGGCCTGAACCACATACCTGTGTCTAGCTGAAAAATGATGAAAATTACTTTGCATGAAAAATCTGCGAATTCAGAGCCTGTAGGACGATGTGGTTGATGTGGATTCATAAAGTGTGCTCTAATGAGCATGGTCACACACACCATGAATCTGCACAATGAACCGAAAACATGCTGATTATTTTGTCTTTAAAAGAAGTGGTTGGGGGCGGATGCTGATTAAAAATTTTTACCATTCCCATTCTGCATCTGTACTGAAGGCTTAAATCACAAAGACCTTTATGCAGGCAGCTTTTGATTTTTATGGACAAGAGGGTCCATCTGGCCACATTTCTTTCCCAGAAAGTTTTGTACTACTAATGAGGCCTTCTTACGCTGGGTGGGAATTCACAGAGTAAGATTCACAATTTACAGAGTGCTATTTAACAGTAACTGTGACTTCATAGAAAATGTGATTCAAAAAAAAAAAGAATGCTTAATAGTAAAATTGCGGGTTTTACACAATGGCTACGGAAAGGAGGCAAGTTGAGGTAAAGGAAGTCGGTTTACTATCTAAGAAGATCAGTGAACCTTTTGAAACATTTTTAGCTAATGGCTTTATTGGCCCTGAGCCATAAACAGGCTAACCTAATCCCGCCGTTTGAATGGGATTATCCCCACAAAACCTTCTTGTGAGCAGACCATGAGTGTCAGGCGAGCGCTGCTTTGGCACAGATGAACAGCGCTTTAGCTGATCCACGTCAAGGCCTGGCACAGCTTCATCTGTTTTCCAACCTCACGCCTCCTGTCTCGAGTGTAACCCCCAAAATGCCCACGGCCCACTCAGACCACACAACTATGTTTCTCTCAAAGGTGTGTGTGTGGGGTGTGTGCAAGAAAAGACATGCTATTATTCTTGGCAGCTAGTCTTACATGAATCATATCACTTGAGTGGAGACCTAATATTCCTTATTAGAAGTTCCCCTTTGGATTGCCGTCATCATTAGCTAAGTACAGTTTTTCATGGTGGCCTGTTGCCATGGAGACAACGTTGCGTGGACAGATACCATGAAATCAGTGTCATCCCCTGGACCAAATTCATCCAGTCTTTATGGCATTTACACTTCTCCTAATAGCATTTTAGTTATCAGTCCAATTACAAGTTTGATAGGTTACTAACTCAGCGTACAGTAATTTGACTGGACTATACATTTGTATTTATTCATTTGGATAAAATAATTATTCAAAGTGCACTTATTTTGGGATATGTAGTTACATGCAGAACTAGAATTTCATGGTGGTGCCGTTCTGCAACATTATACGCCAGTGATGAAAAAAAAGCATTTCACACAAAGAACTTTACTGCCACCTGCTGTCAGTAAGTGGAGATATGTCTCCACTCTGACCACATGCAGTGGGTGCCATGTACTTACATTAGGAGGCAAGGGGTGGAGGCCATTTACTGACATGTACAGTCTAACATTAATGCCATGCTCTAACATTGGTGAGTTTAAACTTTAAGCCTGCCAAGGAAAACAGATGAAGATTTTTACCTCTGTTGACATAGATGGGGACAACATCTTAACACTAGTATATAGCTAAATGCAATGTTAAAAAGAAATAGGTTCTGTTCAAGAGCTTATCATTTATGCCTTAAAATATTGTAGTGTACCATTATGTAAACCAAGATCCTTCAGTATCACGCCACACTGCTGCCTTCTGCATTACAATGTGATTATGAGTGAGAAGGAGACACACCAAAGAGCATGTATGAGCACCCCTGTGACATCACTAAAACTAATATCCCAGAGATAATGGCCACTGGACGAAGGAGCAGAGCTCCTGCGTGTCTTCCTGCTTGTACACAGTGCTGAATACCTGCATGGACTTTTTCTTGAATGGCTGTATTACTGATTTAGATCTTGGCCTGATATGTGGATAGGCTATATGTGCAGTTTTTAACACATGCACACACACACACACACACACATACACATGCACACGGATGCAGGCATACATCCACAGGCACACAGGCACACACACACACACACACACACACACACTGATTATATGTATGCATTTTCCATTATACATTTTTCACATGTATCTTCCTTACATTTCCATGGCAGTCTCAAAACGTAACAACCCTGTTGCCATGCAAACACTCAAATTCATACTCAGGCGGTAATTAAATTCATAGGATATGTAGGACACCAGAATCAAGAAAAATAAAACATTTATGTTTTAGTACTGGGATTTTGCTGTTTGAAGATATTTTGTCATTGAACTTCAAAGAAACCAAAACAAAACTGGGGATTATCCCACATAAAGGAGGATTAAAGATTTCATTAAACATGTGCATCATTTATGTATGCTTAACCTCGACAATTCCATTATCTTTTATGCATGCAAAATGGAGAGGACATTCCCCTTGGTACATGTTGGGCAGAGCATTCTATTTACCTGGTGGCATTCTATCCAAGACTGGTAAATGTAAAATAAAATCATAAATTACACATTATCTTAAATATAAACATGGATTTTCTTTGACACAACAGTTAACAAATCATTTTCAAGGGCAGTAGCCATGCGATGTTATACACTGAATATACTCATTTTCTAATTATTGTTAAATCATCAGAGCTGCACTCTATATGTCTAATTAAATAGTTTTGATTTAGTTGAAAGCTAACATCCTCATAGGCATAACATAATTAAAGATGCAGTGCAGGTACGAAGGTCTTTTTATGGAATATGACAATGTATTTTAAAACTGGCTCCCCAGCACAAGCTGTTATTTTTTGTCTTGTTTGATTTAGTAAATCACTAAAACATGTTTTGTTCTGATTAGTCTCACTCCAGAATTACATAATTGTAATATTTGTTTTTCTTTGCTGAACATGTGGATATCCAGGACTTCATTAAAAATATTTTAAATAAATAAAGAAACAGTTTTATGTGGCTGACAGTTTATTGTATTTTAATTACCTTTTCATGTGCAATGGTAATGTAATCTCACCCGCGCATTTGTTTGCTGCTTGTTTGAAGACAGCGGATGGCTCAGGCTTCACAACGCATCATGAAATTTGTTTGGGTCTGGCGGAAGCATCAAGTCCCATGTGAGAATCGGTTCAGAATCGGTTCCCCGGCAGCTGTCATCCACACTGCTGGTTCCCTGGAAAATAACAATAAAAAGCCAGAAAAAAACAGACATAATTAAAGCAGAGGTTGATCAAATCCATCCATAGGCCCACCTGTGGACAAATTAGATGGAATGCAACCAAATATTTATAATAATGGCATCAACTTTTTCAAATGCCTTCCTGACGCTCTCTTTGGGGCTGCTGAGTGTGGGAGAAACATTACACAGAAAATAACTAACTGTTGAGAGTTTAAAACAGTTTCATAATAGAATTTTAGCTGGTGGAATGAACTATGGCAACCCACTCATTCTAGTGATTACCAGGACTAACTCTACCATGGCAAAATGTTTGTGTGACCACTAAATACAGCAGGCTACTGCTGTCAGTAACTTCAGAGATATACCTGTATCAAAAACAATCCCTGCTCAACTGTCGTAATTCCAGGCCTATTATACCTGGTGCCCTTCAGATGACTAGACAACGCGCATTTCAAGGGGACTGGTGCGGGGTGTCCAATGGGCCGCTGAGTATTATGTTTTTCATGTTGGTGTCTGCTGGATGTCGTAGCTCGAACTGGATTGGATATTGACTGCACATTCCTCCCTATAGCTTTGGAGTGTTTTGAGAAATTTGAGAGCGAAATTCAAGTAACAGATGGATTTTATTGTAAGATGATTATTAGCTCGCTGGCTAGTATGGCTACACTTTGTGCTGAATTATCATTGAAGCTAACTATACTTGTAAATCATGCATCATTATGCATGGTAGCTATGGAAACAAAACCTGTGGTTGAGAGAATCAATTCACCCAAGAATTGGACAATACCAATGAATGGGAAAATACCACTTTTTGCAAGTAGATGTCATCTGCATATAAGAAATGGGGAGAATGGGATTTTCTTTAAACTAGAGCTAGTTAATTTAGCTAGCAGGCCAAATAGATTAGATTGAATGTAAGTACTCAGCCATTTTTAATGCATATTTACAATGACCTATCAAGTATTCATTGAACAACCTATCAACCTAATTGTAACAGTGTTTTGTTTTGATTTCCTATGGAAACATTCCCTTGGAGGGTGAGCATGGAGAGATGATGATGTTTTTGTGGGTGTGCCCACTATTTCCTCCACTGCTAATATTGCTCCTCCTACCTCCACTCCAGATATAGGCGGTGCAGCAGTCCCTGGTTTTGGAGGGCCCAAGGGCCCCAGGTTTAGGAGGGCCCATGTCTCTCTGTGTCTGATATCAGTAGGGCCGTTTTTAACCACTCACCGGAAAATAACATACCTATGTATGCAATAACAGTGGTGTGCTTTATATCCTTAAATAAGCAAACTTGCCTTGGTCATGGTTATTACACTTTCTTTGTGCAATACGTGATCATGCAAAATTGATACAGTGTGTCTATTTTACAGAAAAAGGCTATAATGTATAAACTATTCAATTAAATAACTTGTGGCAGGCTAATTCATTTGGTTTTGGTTTATTTTCGGATGTGCCAAGAGTGCTGCTGGGAAATATGTTTGCTGTTTTCCAAGGTGAACTGTCTTGATCATGTGTTGATATTAGCTAGCATAATGCCATTTAGCTACCTAGTGTGAAAATGCCATTGAAACACAAAAGTGGGTCGCAGAAAAGAAAGGACAAAAAATGACCAGGAGGGAAAGGTAGCAAAACTACCTAAACTGGATGGCTTTTTGGAAAAAGAATCGCTCAACTGCTACCCTGTTCCCAGTTGCAGTTGCCCATCGCAATCACTGCACCCGACAGCAGCAAAACCTTGCAGGTAGGATAGCAAGCAATATATAACGTTAGCCTACTGTACTTTTTCAGGAGAAAATTTGGCTACATTTGCCTGAAAAGTGAAAGTTTTCTAGCAACTAGGACGTAACCATGCTTTATCCAGGTAAACCCTGAGCTGTATTGGGGTTAACCTAGTCTGTCTATATGTCAAAACGTCTCTCAACCTACAGTACTGTGCAAAAGTTTTAGGCAGGTATGAGCAAATGCTGTAAAATAAGAATGCTTTCAAAACTAGAAATGTTAATAGTTTATTTTTTATCAATTAACAAAATGCATGAACAGAAGAAGTTAATGAACAGAAGAAAAATCTAAATCAAATCAATATTTGGTGTGACCACCCTTCCCTGCCTTCAAAGCAGCATCATAGGTATACATGCACATAGGTTTTGAAGGAAATTGGCAGGTAGGTTGTTCCAAACGTCTTGGAGAACTAGCCACAGTTCTTCTGTGGATTTAGGCAACCTCAAATGCTTCTGTCTCTACATGTATTCCCAGACAGACTCGATGATGTTGAGATCAGGGCTCTGTGGGGGCCATACCATCACTTGCAGGACTCTTTGTTCTTCTTTACGCTGAAGATAGTTCTTAATGACATTGGCTGTATGTTTGGGGTTGTTGTCCAGCTGCAGAATACATTTGGGGTCAATCAGATGCCTCCCTGATGGTATTGCATGATGGATAGGTACTGTACTTCTCTGCATTGAGGAGACCATTAATTCTGACCAAATCCCCAACTCCGTTTGTAGAAATGCAGCCCCAAACTTGCAAGGAACCTCCACCAGCAAACAAACTGCGTTCTGCTACAGCCAAATATTTCTATCACTTAGCCTTGTTTCCATGTTGGAGGTATAGCTTTTTGGCTGCAATTCTTCCATGAAGACCACTTCTGACCAGACTTCTCTGCACAGTAGATGTACCTGGATCCCACTGGTTTCTGCCAATTATGAGCTGATGGCACTGCTGGACATCTTTTCCATGGCCAACCACTGCATCTACGGTCCTCAACATTGCCCGTTTCTTCGTGCTTCTTCAACAGAGCTTGGACAGCACATCTGGAAACCCCTGTCTGCCTTGAAATTCCTGCCTGGGAGAGACCTTGCTGATGCAGTATAACTACCTTGTGTCTTGTTGCTGTGCTCAGCAATGGTGTATGACTTCTGACATTAAACTATCTTCAGCAACCTTACCTTGGAAGCAGAGTTTGGCTGTTCCTCACCCAGTGTTAACCCTCCTACACAACTGTTTCTGATTTGATTTAGATTTTTCTTATGTTCACTCGCTTTGAATTTTGTTAATTGATAAAATAAACTATTAACATTTCTATTTTTGAAAGCATTCTTACTTTACAGCATTTTTTCACACCTGTCTAAAGCTTTTGCACAGTACTGTATATTTCCAACCCCTAGACATCAAGATTCAAGATCATTAATTAACATTAGTCAAAGTCCATAAATGTACTTCACTCGAATTGCATTCAAATTAGCCAAGGAAGCTGCTAATTCTCCCAGCAGTTACCGTGAATTAGATTTGTTTGTTCAATTGCTGGACTGGTTTTCTGCTGTAAACTCAGTGTTCCACCAATGTTAAGTTAGAGGGCTGTTATTAAAAACCTTACAATATAGAAAGTATAAATTGTATCGCTTAAACAAAGAGGAAGCGACCAAATAGGTCCGTTTCGTTTTATCAACTGGAGGAGGAGTTCCATCCATACTAAGAATAAGTAATTGCAATAAATATAAATACTGTTATTTATTTTAATAATAATGACAAGTTGAAAGACAAAACAATAGCTAAGAAAATAACTGATTTGAATACATGAATTCCCATTTTATTGTACAAAATTAATTCAGTGAATTAGGCATAAGAACAGTGAACAATAAATTCAGTTAATTTATTGTGCTGTGCTTTTCCTCTGATACTGACACGAGTAGTATAGGCCTAAGCTTTAGTTATGTAAACATCCCAATTATCGTTAGTTGATTTCTTGACTCGTTGATTTAATTCTATGACCATCCACGTTGGTCGATGGTTCTGATTTGATTAATACACATGTTCTAAAGTATCACAAATGATGTAGCCGCCACTGCTCCACTCCTATCGCAGCAGCTATAATGCTAATCAGGACCGTGTACTAGCAGAAGCAAAATAATAATTTCTATCAAGATTCTGAATGAAAAACTGCTTTGAAGGCTGTGGCAAAATGCTGCATACCAAGTGCTGATTAAAATTGTTCAGACAGTTAACTCTTAAACACCATTTGCATGGTGCACATTGACTATGAAACAATATTATTTATTATGTAAGCGCTAATTGCAAATAGTTGCCTAACTAGAAAAAAATATCACAAAATAAGCCTCCCCCCACCTGCCCTTTGACTGCCTTGGTTTCTTTTTCTTCCCAATGCACTGTAATTCCAATTTCAATGTAAGTCCCTTTTATATTTCAGACCATGACTCACCACAGGAGAACTATGCTTGTAAATATGTAGATATGTTGGGACACTGAGATAGGTAAATTATGCTAGGCTGTTAAATTGAAATCCATCTTGAAAGTATGTTCATGTCCAGATTGAATAACCGGGCTATATGCATTTTACCTATTTGCACTATGGCATAGGTTTAGTGAAAACCATGAGTATATATCGACAATTTCATTTTTAACCCAGAAAGTGTCCATTTTTGTCACACCTCTTTTTCAAATGGCCATAAGGGGAGGCTTAATTAGCATATGTCTAATTACTATAAGATACAAATGTAGGGAGATAGGGAAATTCTGTATTGCACCGGCATTTTATTTGTAGGAGTAGGGGGAGAGCCAGTGAGTACAAAAATAAACCAAAATTCTCCCCCTCACGGGTTCTGGGCCAAAATAATAAAATAAGAAAGGCAAAATAAAGCAAACAAAACTGCAGCTTTTCAGCTCTATGTCTCATGAACGCAGCTCTCACTCGTACCGTGATGCCAGTTCCCCGGTCTCAGCCACCTACTGTGGAAAGAAGCACACATTTTAAAAGCCTGGACAGATTTGTAACGTAGCCCAGGTTTGTGCCGACTTAACCAGAAGGCATGGTCCTCAGATTGCCCTGTTTCCTTCCCGCAAACCGCGGCCTCTCCACAGTACAGAAAGACTGTTGCACCTTGTCACATGTTACATTTAAACCACTTACAGTTGTGTACATTCGTAGGCTTGGCAGAATCTTCAGTTCTGGTAGAGTTATAGGGTAAGGGCTATATATACTGCAAGCAGGAATTCAACTGGTGACATTATGTGCCTGTAAGCAAAACATCCAAAGCTAACGAACATCAAGGAATCTGAAGAAATTGCCATAAAAATTGGCTGGTAGGTTGTTCCAAATGTTTCGGAGAACTTGCCACAATTCTTCTGCAGACTGATGTCTCACTTTCTTCTGGCTCTCCAGGTAATCCCAGACAGCCTTGATCAAGTTTTTATCTGAAAAGTGGTAGTCATAAGTAATTTCTTCAGAACTGTCTTGATACCTCTTGATGTGAAAAAATTATATTTTTGTGAAATTATAACAAGTGTTTTCCTATGCTTAAATTAAGGGCATATTGCAGGATTTCTTTCCTCGCTTCACTCCTGTGTTTACACACAAAAAATGCCAATGCCCCCATTCTCAACCCTGCCCGCCTACACCCCCAAAATAATTTTGGCCTTTAGTAGTCGCTTTCCACACAAGCCATTTAACTAAACACTTGTATTTAGCTACACTTTAGCTAAAGTTATAGATCCTGATGTGTTGATCTCCTGGCAACCTATTGAAGAAAGGCTGGTACATCCCCACAGACTTCAGGATGTAATCCACTGTGATAAGCTAAATGTTTTAAGAGGAAACATTCTGCTTGAAATTTTTTGTTGAATAAAATTAATTTGATCACACAAAAAAATCTATTCATTGTCACTTTTATTTTTTATCAGACATCTCAAGTCTTCTGAAAGTCATTTGGATTCAGGCAAGAGCTCAGCTCCCTGCCCAGGAGAGGAAATAAGCCGGTAGAATCATCATAGGCAATCAACTGGCGTAAGAAACGGAATTTAGTTAGCTAATAACGGCAGCTACCTACAGTAATGTTACTGAACGCTAGTCAGCCACTTGCTTTATTAGCCACCAACCCATCACAAACCCTGTAGGAGCCAATTCCTCATGTCCTCCTCCTCCTATTGAATCCTAGGATGTATGAGTTCAGTGTATTGGACACATGCTTTTCAGATACAGTACAGAACTAAAAAAGGTCCATGCCCAGAAATGAGTTGTTAGAATAACAAATACAAGTAGACAAGCAAGGTATTGGGCAGAAGTGAACACAGGTTGTCAGTGTCACACTAATGACTGAGCATGTTTGTTTTATAATATTTTCAAGCTGAGCATTCTGCATTGTTTGCCTTTAAAACAGAGAATGTCCACTACAGTATCAATGCCTTTTATAAATGCCAAAATCCCTATTATATTTATTTGTGCCTGATACATATGACCATACACCTGCCTGTACATGTGATACATATAACCATGTATCTTATGCAATTTTGCAAGACTTACTTTGTGCTGTCCAGAAGTGGGCACAGCCCTCTTTACTTTGATCGAATAAACTTCACTGGTTTGCACTCAGACTGACTGAATGCCTCAATACTTGTCAAAAACATCCAGTTTACTGTTTTATTGCTTCAGCACAATGCTTAGATCCAAAAATATGTGGTTCAATGATTGTGCCAGTTGTGCACATTTTCATGCACCTCCATTTACAAAAGTACCATTTGTTTTCATCCACCTGCATGGGAAACATGCACATTTGTTAATGTTTAATTCTATTTTCCCGATAACCGAACTAAACTGTCACATTTGAGATTTAAAACTGAACAAATCTGAAAGGTTTGTATAAATCAGTGCACCAGTTCATGAATTTGTTGAGAGTAAAAACCTGACTCAATATGTTGATAATAATTTGCTTTTTAGTAAACATTTTTAACATTGTTAGCTCAGTATATTTTTCATCCTGCACAGCCTCAAATTCACAGCCGAAATTGATTTTACTGTTTTTGTATTGTGTAATAAATTGGCTGATAGAGATTGTTATTCTTCAGTATATTCAAAATGCACATTAACAAGAGTGTTGGAATCAAAGCTTGGAAATTGTGGAGAAAGAAGGATATGAAATGAAATGACAAGAAGTAGACAGAAACAAGACAAATCAGGATATGATGAAACATCTATTTCACCATGGACAGCTAGTGTGTTGCAGTTATTAACACTTTTATATGATTTAAGAACTTTTATCTCAACTTAAAATGAGGGGAAATCAGTTTGCCTGACAATGATGGATGATGATTTTGAAAAACACTCTATCATTCAAATATTGGGTATTTTTATCCTGCCAGTAGGTCTATAGCACCTTGGATTTGGTCAGACATTACTAACAAGAATTCTCACATACTGTATAAAGGCTAAATAAATTGCCCTATCTCATCATACTCCTCTCTCTGTAAAAAAAAAAAAAGTCTAATAAATACCTAATAAAGTGCAGTAGAAGGTCATGGATAGCTGGATTAAATAGCTGAACACACTAATGAACATAGCTCAGAGGATATTTAAATTTCAGATTCTCCAAGTCTTTGTTTTTTGCACATTTAAAATGCCATCTTTCATATGAATAAAGGGATTTACCAGATATTTGTATAAATTGTTGTTTTAGAGTTACTTCTGTCCATATAGCTTAAATTCATTTCAGAATGTCAACAATATGAATGGAGAGGTCAGGCTTTTTATGATAATACATTAACAAGGTGTGATAGCAGGGTAATCAGATAAACCTGTGTAATTACTATACTTAGTAGACATTACACGGAAGATATTTAGCACTTTCTGCAATGTAATAAAGGTTTTTAAGTTTTTGGCACCGTAATGGGATTACCACTGGTTGCAACACCCCAGCAGGCACACTTAGAATTGAGTTTCCCACACAAGGAAATAGCAACGTAATCAAGGTGTTTTAATTCAATAGCTGAAAAGGGATAGCTTTGGATTTCCATACAATACTGTTTTGCTGAAAAGAACTAGAAACTTCCACAACTTCATTGCTCTCGTTTCCTTAGGGGACTTGTCTCTGAAGAGTGCCATTTGCAACACATTTCCCTTTTCAGAATTTCACCGCCTCTCTGTACTTTTTTAAATTCAGTTGTTTAGCTGGTCTTTGCACTATTTTCAAACCAATAACATGCCGCCTGCAATCCCTGTATTTCTAAACGTAGGCAGCAAAGGGCAATGGCCAACTCTCAGGCCTATGCCAAGTGAAGATTTTTACATGTTTTACAGCTTGAACAAAAGTATACAGGATATGATGCCAGAGCAGCATCGTTTACCTAATGTCTCAGGGACATGCCCAAGAATGTTCTCTTTCTTCCAGTGGGATCTCATTATATAGCTGGGATGCACTACTGATGGAAAGGGACATCATTTCAGGAAGCGAGTGAACCTATCTTCCCTCCCTGCCATGCACCACAATTCCCCTCCAGGGTATCATAGCCATGCATAATTATAGATTAGCTTTAGTCTCTCCCCCCTGTTTGTTTGCATTTGTCTTGCATATCTGAATGTCTTTCTCTTGAGAACACTTAATTTCACAGTTTGATGGAGCAAAAATGCCAAAAAGCAAAACAAAACACACAACAAAAAAAAAAAATCAATGGGGACGCAGGATTGTTGTAGAGGGCAGCCTTTCAAATAAAACAGAATATGTGCTTGTGGCACTGAGTGAAAAGGATGCCCCAATATTGTCATTGATATACAGTAGCACCCATCATAAGTATTGCGATAGTGGAATAATAAGTACAAATGGTCATTTCTGCTCTATATCCAAATGCTCTATTTATATTTAAGATTAAAATAAGAATATGGAAGGTAAATATACAGTGAAGTTCATATGTATTTTGACAGTGGTACAATTACCTGACGTCCTCAGAGTTGGACTGTGTTAATCAGCCCTCATTGTCCAACCAATATTGCACCAAGCCTGCGTAAAATTTGCATGGCCCAGCTCTTTGTTTGAAGAACTTTACACAACGTTGCATTCATGCCATGCAAAAAAATATAGCCATGGTGAGCTGATTATTTGGACTGCTGTATTAAGCTCGAAGAGCACATCCTCATCATTTCAAAATTAATTAGATTTATAAAGATTTCACACTTTCCTGTTCTGGAGAACTCATCACTTCTTGGTATGAGAGCATAGTAAAGGTCATGGCCGTGCTGCAGTGTGAAAAAACTGTCACTTATAAAACCTGCCTTAAAAACTTTTTTTTTCTTCTCACCATCATACAACTCATCAGTGCCAAGGAAAGGGAAGGTAACATACATTGTCCTAAAAGGGACACAGATGACCTTCTCTTAGATTCATTAGACTGTTATATTCATTTCTGAACCACTAAATATTATTAGAAAATTGTCAATATGTTGTGACAGACTAAGTTAATCTCATATGGCTTAAAGAAGTAACATGGTGGTTGAATGTGACACTTGCCAGTTGTTTATAGGCAACAACAAAACAAATGTGCATTTTTAAATGTATTATTATTCAATCATTGAAATGTATTTTTCTGAGCCTAAATGTCCCACTGTAAAAGTTCACCAGAACTGTCTGGGCATGGTAATGAGAATTGATAGTTAAGGTAAGGATGCTGACTTATCCAATGATCATTTCTGCTAGCTAGTTAGCTAGCCAAGTTAAGATAGAGGCACAGCTATAACATCCTTATGAAGGCAAACTAGCTACCTAAATGAATATAACCAGAAATAGTCCTTAAAAGGCTCTCTAATTTAAGTGAACCTAACATTATTTGCATCGTCTTGCCTAGAAGCATCACTTGTACAGTGCTTTCCATAAAAGAGCTATATAAATGCCAGACATTCATTCATTCATTATCCTAACCCACTTATCCTGAACAGGGTCGCAGGGAGCTGGAGCCTATCCCAGCATACATTGGGCGAAAGGCAGGAATACACCCTGGACAGGTCGCCAGTCCATCGCAGGGCACACACACCATTCACTCACACACTCATACCTACGGGCAATTTAGACTCTCCAATCAGCCTAACCTGCATGTCTTTGGACTGTGGGAGGAAACCGGAGTACCCGGAGGAAACCCACGCAGACACGGGGAGAACATGCAAACTCCGCACAGAGAGGCCCCGGCCGACGGGGATTCGAACCCAGGACCTCCCTGCTGTGAGGCGGCAGTGCTACCCACTGCACCATCCGTGCCGCCTAAATCCCAGATATTTACCATTAAAAAAAAGATGTTCTAGATTCTACATCTTTTGTTGTAAACTCCTTTTGTTTACTGATGACTAACTAATGAACACATTTTCAAGGTTGCAAGTTAGTTTTGACAAAGATGCTTCCAGAATCAGTGGGAACAATGCAACTTGCCAATGACCATGAGTGTACCACTACAGGATCAAATGAGTTGTTAAAAAAGTAATGAGTGTAAAAAAAACATATTTTGCATGGATTTATCTGTCGAAGATCAGAGTGCAGTGAACACTAATTTCATATGGCTGTATTTTTTATTATACTAAACTCTCCCGATGCTTATGGTGGGCACTGTATAGTATATAGCATCAGAAGCTTGGGAAAATGCATATTAAAGAGTCATGCAAATGGCTCCCAGCGTTTGACCCAGAATAAATTGAAATATGATGTTCTTTAGCACTCTATAGCACTCTCTTCCAGTCATAATTCCAATGAGGTTTGGCAAACTCAAGATGCTTGGCTTTTGTTTTTGTATTTTCTGTACCCATTACCTGTCTTGTGATGGTCAATTACCATCACTGTCTTCTGAACTGACAGGTTGTTTGTTATATGCAGCCTTTTTTCTCAATTCCTATTAAGGGTGCCTATAATTCTGGAGTTCACTGTAAATAAATAAATACATATTCCTTTCCTCACATCATGTTTGTGTTTACCAGCTGTAGAACTTGTGAATTTGGGTACCAAACAAATGTAACTCTTGTTTTAGCGTGTTTTTCATAGTTGAAGCCAAAGCTTGGACACATTGTGAAGACACATACATCTAAAACCATATTGCCTGTTACTGTGAACGCATGTTTGTTACCTCTTTGCATTTAGCCTACTAATCAAAATAAATTGTAAAGTGTTATATTCTATATCAGTACTTTCACTGCCACATGACACTTCTGCAAAAATCTGCTTCTTCAAATATTCATGCCTTCTCTATTATTTGTCTGTTTCAGAGATTGGCAATGAAATTTGTATTTGAAATACAAAATAGTATCTAGTCATTTTTATTTTATGGTGGAGGAAATGTCATTTGGATCAAAATATTTTTGCATTTTCAAAATACCAAAAATATTTTTCATCATAAAAACGTTGTCATTGCTCCTTTCTGCAGTGGGCCAAACCTAGTGCTTTAACTTAATTCCAGGGTTCCTGGGCCACCATGCTGGGCTAGGCTTAGCCAGGGCTCAGCCAGGAACCCATGGCATACTACAAGCCTGCCTGGGACATGGCTGTCATTACAATGCATTGTCAATGCTCAAACAACCCATCAGCTTGTGAGGGAACGTTAGTTTACGATACAATGAGGACATATGTTTTAGTATTAGTTTAATATATTTATTTTTAGCCCAGTTGTTCTGTGGTGTTTGGAAACCGATCGGAACCAAAAACAGACACCAGGATGTAGTATATGGCTATATTCGTTGTTCACAGAAATAGATAAATCTCCAGCAATAAGAATAGTGCATGTCAGGCAGAATCATAGCCAAGTCCAGGCAGGGGTCAAGGTCCAAGCAAACAGAGCAATATGGAGAAGGCAGGGTGAAGTCTAGAACCAGGCGGGAGACAGAACTGGGAAATTAGTCAGCGGGGCAGGAAAGCAGGAAGGTGAAGGGCTGGAGCAGGGCTTAGATGAGGAGGGGTGAACAGGCAGGTGGGCAGGAGCAGGGCTGGACACAGACAGACAAGGCAGGCAGGAGAACAGAGGCAGGACAGGATGACACAGGACGGGAACTTGGAACAGGTACAGGACAGGCAAGAGATAAAGGCTGGAAAGTAATGACCACAGAGCACATGATGATCTGGCACAGAACAAAGAAGCAGGTGAGCTCATATGCAGGACTCCTGACGAGACAACAAAGAACAGGAGAGACAATTACAACAGAGGAAATCCAAATATGGTACAGGGGGCATGGAAACCTGAAGTGGAATCCAAATACAGAAAACAAAGAAACCAGGAAATGACACAGACGTGACACTGCGGCATTGTTTTAATTGCCATGGCCAACCTGAGTAAGTTAGCTAATGCAACAGATGTCACTAAACATCCCTAAATTTGCTTTGCTTCGATACTCTTGCCAGCACCACAATCAAAATGACTTATCTTGTAGTGTCCTCATTCTCTAGCCTTCTCTTTCAGAAACTCCCACAGGGTAAGAAGAAGCAAAATCCACACCCTCTCAGCTCCATTGTTATTGTTTTGGCTTTGAGATGTGAAAACGATATTCTGCTTTGTTGCCATGGGTACAGCTGGGATACAGTAGCCTGGCTGAATCCCAGTGGAAATGCAACAAAACTACAGCTCTGGCACTTTAGTTCCAGCCATGAGGTCCTGAGCTTATGTTCCTAGGCTTTTGGCCTACTGTGGAAATGAGGATCTTTATCTTTGTCAGTGACATTTTGCATCTAGCTTAAATTGCTCCTCAACGAATTTGTGCTGAAAATTGAATACACTGTCATTTCCCCAGTCTTGTGTGAGCAAATGGTCAGCAAGGAGGTGGGTACAAAGATAATGGTTGTCCCTATCTAATTAATCGCAAAACTTATACATTGTTGTAGTTATTGTTAACACTGGACATTTAAGTTGAGTTGAATGTCCCTTATTACTATTTTGCCATACAGTACCTGACTACCAAATACAGTACTATACTATGGTGGTATAATATCAAATAGAGTGCCCTGCAAAAGTATGGAAACAGTAGAGTGAAATTAGTTATTTTGCTATGTACTTAAGACATTGGATTTGAGATCAGAGATGAATGTCAGACAAAACTGCAGATAAGCAAGGGAATTGCATGCTCGATTGGGTTTAAATCAGGTGACTGACTTGGCCAGTAAAAACTGTCCACTTTTTCCCCACTGATTATTGCTTTGGTTGTGTAGGCATCTTACTGTTTCCATCCTTCATTACATCATCAATAAAGACAAGTCAGCCTGTTCCAGAAGCAGCCATACATGCCCATGCTAAGGCACTACCTTCTCCATATTTCATAGATGAAGTGGGTGCTTTGGAGCATGGGCTGTTCCTTCCTTCGCCCACACTTTTGGCTTTCTGCTTTTTTGGTAAAGGTTTATTTTGGTCTCATCTGTCAATAATACTTTGTTCCAGACCTTCTGGCTTCTTTGACTTTTTTGGCTAATTCTGGCCTTTTGCTACTTGATGAGAGCTTTGCATCTGGCAGTGTAGTCTCTGCTCTGCTGTTGAAGTCTTTTGTGTATGGTGGCTTATGATATTCCCACCTCCTCACTCTGGAGACTGCTGACGATGTCACTGACTGCTGTTTTAAGGGGTTTCTTCACAGCTCAGTGTCATGAACTGCAGTTGTCTTCCTTGGCTAACCTGTACAGTGTTTAATTTCCATCAGTGGTATATTCATGGTGGTATATGAATGCTCCAGTTGCAATCTCCATAGATGGAGGTTCCAAGACTAGACACTCACTCACTGTTCTTTAATGTGTGAACAGTCCATGCAGAAAGAAACACCTAAGCAACACTCTGTGTCACTCATCTGTGAACTTGCGTTTGCAGAGCAGAAAATGCTTGCCATTTCCCTGCAAAATGCTAAAACATATACACATGGAAATACCATGCAGTTAAAGCTGATCCCAAGTAGTCATCCCAAATGCAAATGCATTTTTGGCAGGCAATGTATATGGAGTGGAGGGTTTTGAATCATTGATCTAATGTTCACCAGAGAATCTATTTTGTTGCATTTTCAAATTGCAAAATACTGTATTTTATTTTGATAATTTTGATAATTTATTAATTTCGGGCATTTTGTATTTTGTATCAAAATACATTTTGATGTGTTTTTGTCTATCCCTGGTCTGTTTAATCCCTGGTCTGTTTAAATGCATTTTTCTATTCAAAAGCCCCTATACTATCAGAAACCATTTGGTGCATGACAATATAGAGTTTCTATGTATGTCATCGTGTCTTCTTCACTTATCTCTCTAATGGGGGAAAAATCATCAAGTTTGTGCTCCAGGCCACAATTAAGGGTATTGTGGTTAATATACCCATGCTCTGAATACATACGTACAATTAGAGGAAGATGTAAGCCTTCCACAGGCATAATATTTCATTCATAAGGAGAGTGACCTCTGTGGATTTGGTACTAATACCATCAGGGGGTATAATGTCAGGTATGAAACTGCAAATGGGATTGAGTAGGTGAAATGTATTCTGATCAGAGGCCGGACATAATTCAAAACATCGTTCTGCTTAGGTTCCCCACTTCTGTCAGTGACCCGTGGGCGGAGGACTCATAACTATATCTCATCACCTACTTTTAGCGCTGATCGTCCTTTTCCTTAACCTCCTGAGACCTGGCAGAAACAAAAGTTTGACTATTTAATTCATTATTTTCTCACATAATACAATTGTCAGTGATTTTTTTCCTAATAGATATTATCCATTTTGTTTTTATTGAATGCCCCTTGTAGGGAAGGTTTCAGCATAACAGAATAATCTATGGAGATTTATGTCCCCTACAGGAGACAAATAATTAATTGGGGACTAAAGATATTAGTAGAGGACAAAATAGTCTTTGGAGGTTAAAGTGGAAGTTTGATAAAAAGGTTTTTGCCAGCAAGTGTGAAAGCAAGCGGATATTTTATCAGAATTCAGTTATTGCCTTTTGCTATGCATTGTTCCAATAAGGTTAATATATTTGGGTTGTGGAAGATCCTAAGGCTAGCTGATGAAGACATACTGTGCAGTAGATGGATCAATACACTGTCCTTGATTTGGGGCATATGAGTTTGCAGTCATATGAGTTACATGTTAATGCTTTGTCAATTCCATACTCAATGGTCAATGTCTATTCTGTGAAAAGCTAATACACTTGTATGGCATACAGGTGGGATTAGACTTACAGAGCGAATGCAATTTAGCCCTAAAGTGAATTGCACTAAAGCCTTAAATGTATCCATTTCAGGCAAAAGCATTTTTAACATAATTTGTGTTAAGGATGTTAATTTTACTGTATGTTTTTTGAGGGGGTGTGGGTGTCAGGGGCACTGCATTGATTTATACCAACTCAAATCGTTCCAGTTGACCTTCCTCTCAGATAGCTTGTATTCAAACCACTTTCATGCAAACTGCACAGCTCCCACAGATAAACAGTGCTGTGTGCTTTGCATACAAAATTGAAAAGATTTCAGTGCTTCAGGCTTCATTCAGTCAAATATGATATTGGATTTTGCTTTGAAATTGGGCTTTTGATTACAAAACTGACAAAGGCGTATTTCAAAAACAGTCTTCAGACATTTGTACAATCTCCCATCACCATGACTGTATTTTCAGCTTACAAAACAGCACTGCCAAGTCCTTTTGTTTATTATTTCTTTGCACTATTATTTATTCAATAATGACTCTGAAACCCCACACTTGAGGAAAATACAAAAGTGTTCGCCTGTTAGTGAAGACTGAGTGTGGATATAAAATTGGATTAAACCTATTCTTGTGTATTCTCAAAAACATAACAACAACAACAACCTACAAGAGCTACTGTATGGTACAATGGCTGCTCTCAACATCTAGGATGTGCTTGTAATTTTTGCATGTAGGAGCTGTTTGCCAGGTTTGTAAGGCTCTGCTAAAATTAAGAGGAATTTCAGATTCAATTACATTGTATATGCTCTTGTCCAGAGTGATCCCCATAACTGATAGATTAGAGTAACAAATAGTAAGTAAATAGTCCTACATGACCATTGAACTCAAAGTAACACAAAGTGTTGGAATAACATAAACAAATATTAAGTATAATTTTATGTACACACAACTTAAATTGGGTATACGGCATTATCAGGAGATATTTGACATTCAGCATTTTCTGCCATTCAATAAAACAACAGCCAACCACTCCACCATCACCACTGGGCAGCAGAAACACATAGTCATGGGCTTGCTGGCCTGCCTGTACTTGACAAACTACTTAAATTTATAATACTTTTTCTATAAGGCTAAAAAGATTTACAACCACTTTATTTCCTTCTCAGTAGAAAGATGAAATATGAGGAAGAGTGAAATGACAGCTCTTTTCCACTTACGTCCAAATCCAGAACTCATTTAATGCGATGGGGCAATTTTCTTCAAAAAATCTGAGATGGTTCATTATTTTAGACAAGGTGAGTTCAATTTCCAAGGTAGAAGCAGGTTTATTATTTTATAGCTGTTCAACTGCACCATACAGTGGTGGTCAGAGTGGCACGCAGTACAGTATATCATTCATTTGTGCATTTAATCGATGTTGTGCTTTCCAATTTAATTTAAAAGGAGATGGGTGCAAACTTTAAGAGGCCAGCTCATTAAAGCACTCTGTTCATAAATGAGCTTTTCTCTCCAGAATTGAATGTTTCGGGGAATAACATGAAGGAAATGGCCCGAGCAGTGACAGAAACAAAGCGCCGAGCACTTTGCACTTTAAGTTTGTACAAAGAAAGTTGGGATTAATGCAAGGTAATCAAACATGCACTCTCCACGGCAAACTGCTGCATGATGTTGCTGACTGCTAAGATCCTTTGTGCAATGAAACCCGTTTTTAATTTGCTTGATCGAACTGATGCAAAATCTCAAAATAGAACTGAAGGCAATGGCAGCGCATCCCTTGCAAGGCTAATTAGCAGGCCCAGGTTTTCCTTCAGTCCATTATTTTCAGCGTTCTTATTGTCCAGGTAATTTTTTTCCCCCCAAATATTGCTTTCCTTTGTATTCTATATTCAGAACATCCCAATCTCTGTGTGGGTCTAAAAAGTGGGTGTTATGGTAATCGATTACATGGCATAACTGCAGGGTCCAAGGAGTGATTATATTTGTCATTTATTTGCATCCTTTCCAACCTGAAAGAAGACGCTGCACAGTAATTACCAGAGGCCTCGGAGGGAATCTGCCCCCAGCCTGGCACCGCGTGAATAATGCATTCAGGTACTGTCACATTGGAAAAACCAGGAGTATATCAAATGCTAGGCTGCATACAAAGGTAGACCCATGGACTCCATCCATCACAAGGCTGGTAGAATGAGATACAGCACTTCAAGAGCACCCTGTCCCTGCTTACACAAATGGAAAGGAACCATGGGAATGTTATACAGTATATAGGGGAAATCTGGTCAGAGCCATGCTACCGATGCTGTGTTCAGCCCCCTTATCATGTTCCAGGAAGCCCCACAAGAGAAGTCATAATATTTTAACTTCTCCTCCAAGTTTTAAAAAAGACTGATGAATGACATTGCTTCTACTATTTCCCAAATACCTACAATAATACTTGATTGGAAGATTTAAGCCACAATGTCCTGCTTTTTAAAAACTTTTTTGTGTTTGTGTTTATAACAAAAATAACATGTTACAAGGCCAGTCTTTTACTTGAAGCTGTACTATTCTTATCCAGACTTTGACTGGATCAAATGATACTGCTATCTTATTTCCTTTTGTATTGGAACAAACAGGTACATTACAGAATACACCAGCAAATAATACTGGTGACTCAATATTGGCAATGATGAGCCTTTTGTCAACCTTCTTTCACTATGCCACCTCATTGACAGTAGAGTTTTGGTTCTTATTTGATTTCAGTTATGATGTGTTTAATATTCAAAACTCATAAGAAAGTAAGTCTGGATATGCTTTTAGCTTTTTCTAAAATATATATTTCATATTTCTGATTGACTGGTGATAAATATCCTGTCTTTTTTTTACAAATAAACTCTGCTTCAGTTTAATGTCTCAAAATGTGATACGGTTTTTTAATTATAGCCACTGCCATTGCTTACATGGTGCGAGAAGCTGCCATAATTTTATCGTCTTTTCAGACGCAGAAACATTGCATTCTGGTATGTTCTGTCAGCCTTTCCATGGAACCACTTTTTGGATTTGCAAATGTTCGTGATTAATTTTACGAAATGAAATGTGCAACAGAAATATCCCCTCACGCGTGGTCTATGTATACGACCGCTGTTTTATTAATCAATGTGAAACTATATGATCCAGCTAGACTGAAGTTAATAGAGTGAGCAATTATAACATTACATGCTCAAAGCGAAAAGCATAAAGTTAAGTACCAAAGAACAGATAACATATATGATCCTTTTTATATGCATAATATGAATTGGACACCTTTTCTAGTTTGCTAGAACAGAATTTTGGATCTCTATTATTCTCCATGATTTGATTGGCATAATGTTCCAGATTGGAAAAATCCTGGCAAACCATGGCTTCACATTAATCTAATCATAAAATAGCCTCTTTTTTTTTTCCAGCCTTTTTCAGCTTTATTGGACAGTATATAGTATAGAGAGACAGGAAGAATGGGTGCGAGAGAGAGGGGAAGACATGCAACAAATGTCAGACGGTCGGATTCGAACCGCCGACGTCGCGGCTCGCAATGAGCATGTGGACAGTGCTCTACAGGCTGCGCCACCGAGACACCCATCATAAAAACAAATATGCATGTATTACTATTGCTTCCACTTCCACATTGTTGTCTCACACTCTTGTATAGGTTGTACAGTATAGCCAGTGATGTACATACAGAGAATAAGACTTAATTAATATCAACCTTGATGCCCAGACCAACCAATACGTTTTTTTATACATGCTAGAAATACCCATATTGAAGATTGATATATAAATAAATATAAATATTTCAATACCAAAGGCAGTTTTTTTCCCTTCATAGTTGAAATTAAAAGTACTTAAGGAAGAATATTCTTAGCCTAGAAATGCTGAATGATTTTGGCTTATGGACAGTTCATAAACACAGCAAGTGCAATATAAACTAAATATATATACTTGCAGTGGTGTTTACTTTCCATTCATAAATTTCCTATTAGGTGTAATATATTTTGAGAAACTTTTTTTTCCAAAAAATATGTACTGACTTCTTGTTTATCACACATTTCCTGTTTTGTGGTGAGATCCCTTTCTCTAAAGGACACAAAGTGTTTCAGGTTTTATGTCTTTTTTTTATGATGCATGCAATCTATACCTCAGTGCAGTATGTACTGGCACCCTTCATAAGCAAAATAAATGTTTTATAACAGTGCAAAGCTATATGTTATGCTCAATATTCTTTTTTACTAATGTGATCACTCAAAGAAAATTTAAAAATGTCCCTTTGGTAGTCCTGTTTTAGTACTTTGTGCAGCCTTCCTTTGCAAGTATAATAGAACAACGTCTTCTGCAGTGTTTTATAAGCTTGGTAACATAATTTTACAATACTGAATTTTTCAAGAGCCACAAGTTGTGTATAAATGAGTATAATTGTTATCACAGGACATCGGTAATATAAATGACTGATTCAGATTGGTCTCTAAAATGACAGAGATGGGAGTAGTTTTTTGGCCTGGCTACGTCACCATGTAGCTTCTGCAACTTAGATGTACATGCTCGACTGGTACAACAACAAGCATGGCACACAGAGCGCAGAGAACTCGGAGTAGAGTGGAGACCTTGGGTATTCTTAGGGTGAAAAGTGGGATGAACAGTGCTCCGTCCTCTTTTACCTCCTGTAATTTGGAAAAACAATCCCACACAAACCTAGTCCAGTCCAAATAGATATTGCTGGTGGGAAAGGTATTGTTTTGTCCCTGTGTACAAAATGTTCTACATTTAGTGAAGTCACCAAAGGCTTCCTTTATGAAGGGATATTTGTCACAAACCTGTTCAAATATTGCTTCCCAAACTGTATGGTTGTATACCTTATTTAGTTGGTAGACGCGTTCACCCCACACCGAAAGATGACCCAAGGTCTCCTCTCTACTCTTAGTCCTCTTCGCTCTCGGTGCCATGCTTGTTTGTTTTACCGGTCGAGCATGTACATGTAAGAAGCTACGTGGTGACGAAAACACCTGTAAGGTCGACTAACCACCCCCATCTCTGTTATTTTAGATTCTAGTTACAGAGATCTCTTATCCTGTCCGAATCAGTCATTTATATTACAGATATCCTATGATAGCAATTACTTTGTACACATTGTCCTGAACTAATCCTATCTGAATAGAGCTAAGGATATATTACCATATTTCACCATAAGTATGACTGTGTGGTCTTATCTCACCATACCACCTGGTCTCAACTGAAGTTCAACTGCTGAGACTATAAAATGTAAAACTGTGGCTACTTTTGTAATGCTATTAAAAGTATTGAAAAGTCAATGAAAACTTGAGTTAAAAAAAAAAAACTTGATTAAAAAGGGAAAGATTAAACAGGAGACACTTTGGAGGACAAAGTGGTTAAAAGTATGGCTGTACTGAGACAGTATAATTATCAGACGTCAAGTTAGCCCCAGATCCAATGCATCTGCTCATATCTTTGGGTGACAAATTGAAGTTAGATTAAATTATGCTCATTTATCAAATGTTATCAAAAAGAGCCATTTATAATGCAAAAGAACATACAGTAAGTGTATCCATCTGAGAAATATGAGTAACAGTAACTGGCTACCAACTTCGCAGACCAGCAAGGGCCTAGGAAACATGACATAAGCTAACAACATTAATCAAGAGTGAGAACACAAGCCATGAGTACATAAAGATAAGATATATACATAGTTATACCTATGGCATCATTTGTTCTCTGAATTTGACCCATCCAAGTGACTTAGGAGCAGTGGACAGCCACAGTGCTGTGCCTGGGGACCAGCTCCATTTCTGAGGCCAGAGCCTTGGTCCATATGGGACTCTTCCATAGGGGTGGGGAGAACATACAAACTCCTCACAGAAAGGACCAGGCCAGCCAGGCCTCAAACCCAAAACCTCCTTCTTGTGAAGCTACAGTGCTAACCACTGTGCCATTGTGCTGCCCCATAGAAAAACCATAAAAACCATAAACCATAAAGATGCCATGATAACCATACATTATTCACATAAGGACTGTTATGAGGATGGGAGGGGAGCATAGCTGCGTGCTTCAGCATTCATCATACTCATAACACTAAGGGGAAGACATATTGTTCTTGCCATTACACTGATTTTTGGTCACAATATTTATTTATATTTTTCATTTCAAGGAGAAAAATAATGCTATACTCTTTTACCCAGACCCAGAAAGAGAGGACTTGGGCTTGTGAAGATTCATTCATCAGAGTGAAACATCGCTAGAGGACTCTATGGTAATATTGGTTTGCATATTTCACAAAACCTAATGAAAACGCCACCGCTGTGGGATTCACATATGACCTTTTTATTTGCTTATTGTATCCCACAGCCTGGCAACATGTCTGGGTTTTTGAGACGGGTGGTTTTGATTTGGTCAGTTATGCATACTAATGAAAATAGGCATTCCATGAAAGTGCAGTTTATATTTGCTGATACTTTCCAATGCAGGCAAAGAGAATACGTTCATTATTTATCATTGTTGGACATTATTTATTTACTATGTCACTGACATAGCTTGCATTCTGGCACACTATCCATTCATCCAGGCAATTTGTGCATATATGTTGAGACAATTCAAGCAAAGCACCTTGCTCAAGGGTACAATTATAGAGCAGGGATTTGAACTTGCGACCTCCGAATTACAAGTCCAGTTCCCTCGCCATTATGTCACATGGCCAACAATTTTTCATGATACACAGTGCAGTCAATTCTACTGCATAATTTTCCAGTTGTCTTTTTGCATTGTTGCAAAGGTTCTTTGAAGATGCACTCACTGTATCAATAGACAGAAACTGAGGGTGTGTTTTTGCACCAGAAGGGTTTAACAAAGAAAGGTAGCTTACCTAATTGGCTGTGTACAGGGGAACTCTACTAATCCATAGATGGTAAAAATTGCTTCTCCATTTCTAAGAAATCCATTGACAAGCAAACAAGAACAACCAACAGGCAAAGTTGATATTGACACAGGAAAGGCTAAATAATCTTTTAGCCAGGTGGTGGACATCTGGGAGATGAGAGAAAGTTGTTTGCAGCATTCCAAACAATTCTACAATTGCTCTGTGAATTTGTGAAAATTATATCTTTGTTTTTCAGCTTCATACCTACTTCTGAGACTGAGAACTGTGGACTTCAGTATAATGCCACTGACTAATACAAATGTCCAGAGTAAAACACATACAGTAAAATAATGAACAACTACTTACAACCACCTCCGCTAAAGGATGAAATTAATAAAATAATCAACACCAAAAAAAATATCTCCAAATTATATAAACTAATATCAACCACAGACCTAACAATATCCCTCCCCATCCCAGCCTGGGAAAAAGACTTACCACTCTGCTACAATTCTTCTGGACTCAAATCTGTAGGAACACCTTCACGATGACCACCAATACTAACCTGCAACTAATACAATATAAGGTAATTCACAGAACTCATATCACCCACCGAAAGAGGTATAAAATGGGATTTGTGGACTCAGACACTTGCACTCACTGCTCTTTGAACACCCCAGATAATTACTTCCACTCGACCTGGCTCTGCCCACCAACTCATCATTTCTGGAAACAAGTCAGTCTTAATGTACCAGCCCTTTTGGAAATGTTTCACTCAAAAAGCACCGGGAGGTGATTTATGTTGTTCTGCTGTAAGATAAGACTTTTAGCTTAGCTTCTACATGCAAGGCTTAGGCTTCTTATAACTGTAAAACATACAAGCTGATCTCTAATTCTCTTTTTGCCTGTGGGCAACATAATTACCAGAATTTTAAATTTGTGAGTGTCCTATTTCTGGGCCATACTCTGGTATGCAGAACAAATATTGAGTTTCAGAGAGCCTGGCATGAGGCTGTTTTAATTAAGTTGTTTATTGATTGTAACTGTATAGCTGTATGTGTGTTTGTGACTTCCAATTACGCCTTGTTTTTTTTAAGTTTCTAACTAAGTTTCTAAGTCCAAATAATTGGACCCCATTTCTAAAGGGAAACTTTACTCCAGTGAGTCAAACGATCACATTATGTACACTCACTCCTCACTGTATGTACACATAGATTATCCAAATTATCTCCAGTGCTTTACAGAGACAACTTAAGTTATGGTAGATGTGGGTCTGTCAACCCCTCAGCCCCTGATATAAGTTAAGGGTTTAGTCGTTTATGTTTTGTTTCTTGAATCAATTAAATAATTAATCAAATGTTGCATCACATTTTGTTCCCCTTACTCCCCTGAAATTCAAATGCTTCAGTACATTCTCTTTTAACCATTAATGGGCTAATGTAATGAGTGAGTCAGTCAAGCTTGCTCAGGCAACTGTTAAGAAATGGTATCACCCACTATAGGGGTGTTTGCAATTGTAGTATAATTTTACTTAAGAAAGGGTGGGGGAAACATGTTTTGAATATTTACTATTAGAATTAGACATAATGTATTATTTATGTTTCCCCCCTAACCTTCTGCTTTTACTAGAGGGGGGGTTCACATCTCGGTTAGGGGGGACCCCTCCCCTGGCTGGGGGCCTGATTCTGAGCCTGACAGCAGTGTGATGAGGGACCGTTGATCTGTTGGATGTGTGAAACAGCCGGTCATGGAGCTGCTGGCGCCATCCACAAGCCAGTGAGTCACTCTCTGGGGCCGAAAGGGGGTGTGTTTAAAAAACATTCTGGCAAACTGTTAGCTTCTTCTATTTTTGCCCGATGCAAATAACCTTTCTTTATGGCCACCAACATTACCTCTTTAGCACAAACCAAGCGGATTCCCTACTATTTTGACAACAGATTTGTTGTCATTGGTAAGATTCCCTCTGGAGCTGTGTAGCCTAAGGGAACCGTTAAACGGGGCTTAATTAGTACCAAACGGATAAAGAAGCAAGCAGACGTGGATCAGACCAGCTGTGCCTGGTTTAGCAGCTTTATTTAGTGTATACACTCTATAACAGCCAGGTTTTTTTTTTTTACAGAAACTTTATATCTGAAACACACAATATATTTTTACACCTGTCCAATCACAAACACTTGTCCAATCACTGCAACATCCTCCATGAGTTCAGGACAGCCGGAGTCATGTACAGATAGCTGTTGCTTTATCCCAAGCTGCAGTCAATATGCTTTGCTGTACAGAAATTCAACTTGGGCACCCCTGGTTAAAAGGCCCAGACCAAGGTAATTTACTCATTCGGGCTTCAATGAGTCAGGTGAATATAATTCCAGGGCTGACATTCTGAAGTAACTCCATGACTTCTAATGTATCCAACAGTGGCTGTTCAGCCTGGTGTTAACCACCATGGGTTCCTCTAAACAGTTGACCAAAGTTGTCAGAATTAAGATGGTTCCACCAAGAAGGAGAAGGCTATTTCCACTGTCAGATTACTGGAAAATAGAAGAAACATAGAACAGTTGAAGTCAAGGCAAGGTCTGTAATGTTCGAAGGTAAGTCCAGACATTGAAGTTGAAGAGCAGTTGGGTATTCCAGCAAGACAATGATCCAAAGCATACCTCAAAATCAACCATGAAGTACCTCCAGGAAAGACGGATGAAGGTTTTGGAATGGCCAACAGACTTGAATATCATTGAAAATCTGTGGTGAGATCTCAAACATGCTGTACATGCAAGGAGGCCAAAGAATATTTCTGAGCTAGAAGTGTTTTGCCAGGAAGAATGGGGAAAATTTTCAAAAGTGAGAATCGAAAGACTCTTAGCTGGCTACAGGAAGCGTTTGCAAGCTGTTACAGTTACCCAAGAAGGAGTTACAAAGTATTAACTGACAGGGTTCCCAAACGTTTGCACAGGGCCTTTTTATTAGTTTGAAAAATGAATAAGAACTATATCAATCTTGCTTTAAAGTGTGAAAAAAATTGTTTAACTTCGTACCATTTAGATTTGGTTTGCTCTTGTTCACCAAGATATAAATTGTAAAAGGCTTTTTGACCAGGGGTGCCCAAATCTTTGCATACGAGATATGAGAGAAAGCATGAAGGAACGAAAGCAGCCATCTTACTGTGTAAAGCTCCTGATGTAGCCTTCACAGAGTAATACAGAGACAAGATAAGCAATATGGAGACATACTTGGTAAAACAGGAAATGATCCAGAAAAGAAAGAAGATATTTTGCAAAATAGACTTTGGTGAATTGGTGAGGTGTAACAGAAAGCTGCTGAATTAAAAAATATGCCACTCATGTGGCTCTTGGCATTTTAAGGGGGATGCGATTAGAACCTTTGTTTATTTGCATCCATGCTTTTCAGAGAAGAATGGGGCATACAGAACACACATCTAAGAAAATGCGAAGACAGCCCTCCAGCCACAATGCCTATACTTATGAATGATTTATAAAAATGTTGCTCTCTTAATGAAGGTGTTACAGTATGTTCACAGGCATTATTTTTTTAATAATGAAGAAGACTACAGAGAGGTGGCTCATGTTTGGATACGAGGCAATATTGGCATTACATTTCAGAAAATGAACAACAAAGAGTTTAATGTTAATGAGGAGGAAAGGCAACAAGAGAAACAGAAAACTGAAGTATGCTGATATTTTTGTTTCTACGGGGATGTGTCAATGAACTTAATAAAATTAAGGGAAATTGTCAATAATATGAGATGTTCGAGTCCCAACAATTGGCTGATCCTCGGCAGGTAATGACAGGGGGGTAAGCCAGCAATTTCCATTAGTCTCATTCCTCTCCAGCGCCCACTCATACCCCTCTGATGACATGGGCGGATATGATTGGTGGTGCGTCTGCAGTGTGGAAAACAGCCAGAATAAGAGTCACGTGAATCAGAGAAATCACGTTGGCCATCCGAGATCAACATGTTTAGTTTTGGATTGGAAAAAACTGGAAAGATCACGGTAATCAGATGGCAGCACCTCTGAATTCCCAGCTTCGATACAGTTAACAATGCAGGGATTTATCCATCCATCCATCCATCCATCCATCCATTATCTTAACCCGCTTATCCTGAACAGGGTCGCAGGGGGGCTGGAGCCTATCCCAGCATACATTGGGCGAAAGGCAGGAATACACCCTGGACAGGTCACCAGTCCATCGCAGGGCACGCACACCATTCACTCACACATTCATACCACAATTTTGACTCTCCAATCAGCCTAACCTGCATGTCTTTGGACTGTGGGAGGAAACCGCAGTACCCGGAGGAAACCCACGCAGACACGGGGAGAACATGCAAACTCCACACAGAGAGGCCCCGGCCGACGGGGATTCGAACCCAGGACCTCCTTGCTGTGAGGCGGCAGGGATTTATTCATGTATTTATTCATTTATTTTCATTTTGCAGTATAACTTCTTAAGCTGATGTTAAATCATCAAAATAATACCCCAGAGGAGGTAACTGAAAGGGTTCTCCAACATGAGCTGTATTCTAGGTAAGAGAGCATTCAATTAATCTGACACTTTCCTGTAGATCATCGCTTTCAAAGAATTCAATAACTGCATGTTTGCTAAATCTGAAGTTCTCTCTTGCCAGCTGTATGTTTTATTACTCAGACAGCTGAAGGAATGTCTTGCCTTAGCATTATCTCTTGCAAACATTATGTTTATTACTGACATACTGTAAGTGGTGAATATCTGCTTTCACTATAACTCATCTATGCAGTGAAAGAGTTGATTGAACAGTTTTCCTGTGTGCTAGAGCTATGTTCATTGATTTTAAAATGCGTGAAGCTGACAAACTTGAGCTTCTCACAGCTGCCTTCCAAAAATCTACAAATGTATTGTTTTAAACAGTGATTAAGAATAAATACACAGTACTTTGGAACCATGTTCACTCAGTTACGTAATTTGACTAACATTGCTCTGCACTGAATTTTTGTTTGTGGTTATAATGAAAATGAATTGGCCTAGTACATGGTGAACATATTGTAGTTTTAAAAGCATCCCTTTGCATCAAGGATTGACAGTACAGTGAAAGATTGCAAGATTGCATTGCTAAATGGACCAATTAACAACACAGCTGATAGTGGACCCATTCATAGTTTTGTTGTGGCATGAAATTATTTCCTAATGCAATTCATAGGCATATGTTACAGATGGCAAGACATACCTGGTGTATTGTGTTCTCTCATGGTTATATATATTCATTCATGACAACAAAGATTTGTGGATAGCAATGTGTGAACACACACACACAAACACACATGGGGCTACCTGCAATAAGACGGGTATCCCTATAACCTATGAGAGCAGAGAAACAACACTTCCTATGGAGTATTTCAGCCTGATTTTCAGAGGGAGTCAGGAGATAAAATGTATAAGCAAATTAAATAGCAACAGGCAATTTGTTTCACATACCCCCACCCAGTTAGTCTGAGATTATTTATGCCCTGATACATGTTCAGACAAATTGTAATTTTAAAAACTTGAATTAATTTGCATATTAACTGACTTTTTTGGGGTAGTCCACTAGCTGCTTGTGCGCATCCTGGAATGTGATTGTTTTCACAATGCAACTTTAACATTTTGTTTGATCGTACGCCAGATATTTTGTGATAAAGGAAATAAACCGGTAATATCCAGAAAAAAGAAAAAAATCAACACCCCTCAGACTCAGTTGTTTCTCCAATGTGTTATTGGTGCTGTCACTAACTATAAAACCATGAACACTGACTCAGACAAAACAATTTTGGTTCCCTTTGTAAGCTGTCATATGAAATTGAACCTTAATTTTTGTTTTCATTCTGCACGTATTTTTAGGAGATCAGCATTGCAAATGCGCCAAGCACACTTCTACACTGGCTAAAACTGCCCCTCTGCACTGGTCTCTTTTCTCTCAATTGTTTTAATCCAAACCAAAATCACTTCAGTTAATTTCATACATGCAGGTGGGGTCTTGCCTCAACACCCCACACATACACAGATACAGTATATAAAACAGGAGTAGCAGGCAGATTAACAACCTGAAATAAACCAAAGACTACAAAATGCAACTGTTATAATTTACTGAAGGAGCACATGAGTTCATAGATGTCCCACAAAAAAACAGCATTAACTACACTACAAAAAGTCAATCAATGGCCACAAGCCATTGATTAAGTGTCCAGTAACTGAGGTGGACTTTACGTAAATTCTTAGTAAATCACAATCCCCAGAAGATTCCAAAAGAGTAAGAACACTGCAGCAAGGATAAAAGTTTTCTTTCATGAAAAAAAATTATAATTGTGAACAAGCTTGTAAATTTAAACTGAGAGAATAACCCTGATTTGTACACATTGTAACACATTGATACACTGCAGCAAGGTAGACACTCAGTGAGCATTATCATTATACCTATTTTTAGACTTATTAATCTTCTGCTGCTGTAATCTACTTAGAGGTTTGTTGTGTTGTGTGTTCAGAGATTCTCTTCTGCATACCACTGTTGTAATGTGGGGTCATTTGCCTTACTGTCACCTTCCTGCCAGCTTCGACCAGTCTGGCCCTTCTCCTCTGACCTCTCTCATTAACAACGTGTTTCTGCCTGCAGAACTGCTGCTCACTGGATTTTTGTTTTGTTTTTCACACCATTCTCTTCAAACTCTAGAGACTGTTGAGATGTTTCTGAGTTGCAGTTTCTGAGATATTTAAACCACCCTGTCAGGCACCAACAATCATTCCATGGTCAAAGTCACTGGATCACATTTCCTGCCCATTCTGACCTTTGGTCTAAAAAACAGCTGAACCTCTTTACCACATCTGCATGCTTCTATGCATATAGTTGCTGCCACATGATTGGCTGATTAAATATCTGTATTAACAAGCTGGTGTACAGGTCTACCGAATGAAGTGATAACTTTATAAAAAAAAACAGGTGGAGATATTGTAAAATGGTATTCACACCCAAATACTGTTTCACATATTTTCAGGCAAGAAACATGGAATGTGCCACAACTTTGCTTTTACACTTGGAGAAGAATGACACACACCCTGTCTGACAATGTGTGAAAATCATCATCTCACAAAACCTCCACCAAAATATACTTTGTTCATTTTCCAGTTCATTTCCTGTGTGTGTGCGTGTGTGTGTGTACATGCATGTGAGTGTGTGTGTGAGGGGGGAGAGAAATTTAATGTAATTTTGTATTCTGAATATCACAGTGTTCATGTATATTGAATAGTGAAAATGGCAATTAACCACTCTTCAATGATTTATGTTTACTTGTTGTTAATGAACACAAATTCAATCTAAAAAGTATAATTAAAAAATGTGTTGTTTGAGCGATTTCTTTCGTGTTGTCAGTGTTTTGGAAGGTCGCCCTAGTATTCAAACAAACCACCCACCACAAATCTAAAAAAGGTATCCTGAGATTCCAAATTTATCTGAGCCAGAATTACATTGGGGGGGGGGGGTACTAGAGCATGGGAAAAGACTATCAGAACACAATTCTATTCATCTCAAAAAAGACACATTTTAAGGAAAGACAACACCATGTTTCTTCATTATAGAACACATTTTACTTTGAAGCGTCTGAAATATTTGTCTTTACTCAGTATGTTTGTTTCACCATCATTAAAGCGAGGCTCAGGGAGAAATTCCTCTGTTATGTTTTTTTTTTTTTTTTGTGGGGCCATAGTAAGGTGTATGCTTTCATAACAGTTAAAATTCCTTGGATTTTGGATAATTATAGCTGAGCAGCCCGAAGTGTATCTTGTAAAAATGGAGACAAATTTTAATGAGCTTATTTTTCCACTTCTTTCAAGAACATTCTAATGAATTGAATAAAATCAGATTTTCCTGTTTTAAAATAATTGACTGGCACAATGTGCTATTGTAAAATGCAATAATGGGTTACTTAGAACAACAGTAAATGTAAATACATTTAGCAAACATAAGCCGCAAAGTCTTCCAAATCCATTACAAAACATCATGCATTTTTGTTAACAATATTGTTTGTGACTTGAAGATTTTGATTTGTGACTTTGTAAGTTGCTTGCAAACATTGGAACTCCAGCAGAGACATCTTTGACTAGATTTGTCAAATATGAATGTGATTTTTATTTCAATAACTCCATGTTGTCCTCATTTTTCACCCACAAATAAATATGAGAACTGTACAGATTCAATACCTGAGGAAGAGATAACATTTTCTCTTTCAGTTGCTTTTTTTATGCAAGTGTCTCCATTTTGCTTAAACATAAATGGAGTGAATCCATGTCTCCATCACACACTTACACATGCACACACACGCACATGCACACGCACACACACACACACGCACACACATGCACGCACACACGCGCACGCGCACACACACACACACACACACACACACACACACACACCATCTTCCTTGATGTGGTGGCTGTTTTCTGTGCCGAGGACTGTTTATATGTGTAAAATCCAGCACAGCCCTCCATTAAGCAGTGCTTCACATATGTGCGGTCATGTGCCTGTGCTTTGTAACAGTGCTCAGCCACATTTTGCTAGGTACAGGATCATATTTAAACAGTGAATCATATAAATGAATCAAAATACCACAAATAAAACTGGTGATTATCAGCTGAGGACATGCTCACAGCTTAACCCGACAAATTCCAAGCGGTCCATTTGTATACAAATCAACTGCCGCCAACCACTGACTTAATTCAAATGTTGATATTTCCCACCTGTCAATTATTGTAGCAAAATGCTACAGTGGCACCATTGATCCCGAGCCCACATCCTATATTAAAATAAAAGAAAGTCTGAAGAGCCAGCACAATATCACCACTACTGCTAATGGAGAATTCTACGAGCAAAGTCCCACAGAACCGTTTGCCAGGACGTGACTATGAGGACAAACATCACTGGCTTCATCCCGGTCGGGCAGGGTTTAATGTCTCTCCACGCACCTGTGAGCTCAGGCCCGGCTTTAGCCGTCCTGACACCACCCCAGGCAAGACTGCGGATCAGGGCAGGGAGGAGGGGGGGGGGGGGGGTGATAGAAGGGTGGCCCACCTACTCTCATGCCACCGACGATCACGCACGCAACGAGCAGATTTTTATTTGCTTTTTTTCCCCTTCGTTTGGCACCTCCCAGATGATTGACGCCCTAGGCAACCGTCCTTGTTGCCGATGCATTAAACCAGCCCTGTGTTAGCTCATCTTCTTCACTTGCTCAAGTAAAGCAAACAGCAAGCACTTCCAAGGAGGAAATTTACCAGCAAAGCTATGCAATTAAACATTGATGGAAAAAAAGCAGAGGAAAAATTGTTCAATTTTCTCAAAAGCTCAACCCAGGTAAGACGGAGGTAATCTTCATCCCTGCTCTAACCTCTCCCTTCTCCGATTTTTCCATCTCACTAGGGGATACCACAGTGACCTCATCCCCTAGTGCAAGAAACCTTGGAGTGGTGATGGACAACAGACTGTCCTTCTCTGAGAACATCGCTACGGTGACCCGGGCGTGCAGGTTCTTCCTGTACAACATCCGGAGAATCGGACCCTTTCTCACCACCTACTCCACTCAGCTCCTTGTTTAAGCAATGGTCCTGTCCCGCCTCGACTATTGCAATTCTCTGCTGGCTGGCCTTCCAGCATCTGCCATCAGACCCCTATAACTGATCCAGAATGCTGCAGCCCGACTGGTATTCAATGTTCCCAGACATTCACATGTCACCCCCCTGCTCAGCAACCTCCACTGGCTGCCTGTTATGGTGCTCGCATACCAGGCAGTTAAGGGATCAGCCCCTGTATATATTCAATCCCTTATCAAGACCTATACACCAACAAGACCCCTCCGTTCTGCCACTTTGTGCCATCTGGCGCCTCCCCCTCGCCACATCTGCACTTCGCGCTCACGACTGCTGTCTGTCCTGGTCCCACGGTGGTGGAATGACCTCCCGGTGGATGTCAGAACGGCA